>NC_041394.2:151411549-151756549 GCF_900747795.2 Erpetoichthys calabaricus
AGGAGGCATCTTCATAAAATGCGTGTGGGATGATTTGCATGAGACGCTGCTTTAAAAAAAAAAATTATAAAAAAAATACGGGATAAATCCCGTCCAGTATTGATTCAAAACGGGACGCGCAATTTCATTCTCAAACGCGGCACGATTCCGTATTTTAAAGGACGGGTGGCAACCCTACAGTGCCAGGTAACCACCCATACAATCAGATTGTGATTCAGACTAGGAATGCAATGAATGTAATTACCCCGATCTACATACAAGGCGAAAGTCTTGCAACATTCAAAGATGATGGTTTGGGATAATTTGTACTTATTAAGTACAACATTGAACATAAAAGAGCTTATGAAGCCTTGAACTGAAAAAAGCAAGATGTCAGAGATCGTAAAAAAAAAAAAAGGAGGTAATGTCGTTTTACTCGCTGTAGATTTTACTCAAACATTACCAGTTATTCCACGAGGGAGACCAGCAGATGAACTCAACGCGTGTTTAAAATCCATGCTTCTCCCACGGTCGGTTATATGTCGCGTGTTCTCGGGTAGGTACACCAAAAAATGTATACATTTAAGCATGTAATGGGCAAAGAAAAAATGAGGTCATACTACACATATATATATATATATATATATATATATATATATATATATATATATATATCTATAATAATAAAAGGCAAAGTCCTCACTGACTGACTCACTCACTCACTGACTGACTCATCACTAATTCTCCAACTTCCCGTGTAGGTGGAAGGCTGAAATTTGGCAGGCTCATTCCTTACAGCTTACTTACAAAAGTTAGGCAGGTTTCATTTCGAAATTCAAAGCGTAATGGTCATAACTGGAACATATTTTTTGTCCATACACTGTAATGGAGGAGGCGGAGTCACGTATCGCGTCATCACGCCTCCTACGTAATCACGTGAACTAAAAACAAGGAAGACATTTACAGCACGAGTCACACGCGGGAACGAAGGTAAATGACGTTAATTTTTGACTGTCTTTTAATACTGTGTGAGCATACATATTAACACATGTGCAATTAAACGTGTGCATTTACGGGGTGATTTCTCAGGCTTAAAAGCTCGCCTTTTACTAAAAAGGTAAATGCAAAACTATTTTCAATCAGTTTATTGAAACGCTCCCGTTAAGGATTGCAATAACATATTCGCGAGATAAAAGAACGAAGTAGGGGGAAATGGAGGAACAGCCGCAAACAGCGAAGAGCAAAAAATTAATTAAACAATTGAGATCGGAGCGAGTTAAGCATACAAGCATGTTCATAAGGGAAACAAAGCACGGTGTAAAACGTAAGTTTAAATTAAGTTAATAGAAACGCTCCCGCTGCGGATTGCAATAACATATTCGCGAGATAAAAGTTTAATGAGAAGACACGAGGTATAAACGAAGCACACGCCGTGGCGCAACGTTAGGGGCAACAGTTTCAACCATTCTATGATCTGCTTCTCGCAACTGAAAGACGGCACATGGCGGATGTTAGCCGACTTGCTGACCGCAACGTTAGGGGCTTCAACTATGGCGCTGACGCCATATCTCAGTGCCAACACTTTGCAGATTGTACTTAAAAGACACGCCCTCCTCACTGGACAGTTAAAAACACCAATCAAACTAACGATGACATCAAGTATTACCCAATCAAAAGTAGGAAAGGAGGCATCTTCATAAAATGCGTATGGGATGATTTGCATGAGACGCTGCTTTAAAAAAAAAATTATAAAAAAAATACGGGATAAATCCCGTCCAGTATTGATTCAAAACGGGACGCTCAATTTCATTCTCAAACGCGGCACGATTCCGTATTTTAAAGGACGGGTGGCAACCCTACAGTGCCAGGTAACCACCCATACAATCAGATTGTGATTCAGACTAGGAATGCAATGAATGTAATTACCCCGATCTACATACAAGGCGAAAGTCTTGCAACATTCAAAGATGATGGTTTGGGATAATTGTACTTATTAAGTACAACATTGAACATAAAAGAGCTTATGAAGCCTTGAACTGAAAAAAGCAAGATGTCAGAGATCGTAAAAAAAAAAAGGAGGTAATGTCGTTTTACTCGCTGTAGATTTTACTCAAACATTACCAGTTATTCCACGAGGGAGACCAGCAGATGAACTCAAGTAGTACTCAATGTAACTTTACTTCTTAAATGTTAATGTTTTACTGTTTAATAATTTATACGCTTCTTATATATTGTTCAAATTCTTTTATGAAAATACCAGTGACAGCGCAATGCACGATAACATGGAGTGAATACACCATACGCATCTGCCCACGGCCGCCCTGGTGTGCGCAGATAGAAGTTGATTCTAAAATAAAATAAACATAAAAAGAGTAATACATTCATCACCCATAAAGCGGATAGCAGACGTGACGTATTATATGTTTACCACATTTGAAGTCAATACGTGAAACGGTTTGCAAGCTACATGTGATTTAAAATCCTGGACAGACCAACGAAAAGCCACGGTAGCAAATTATTGAAGAAGATTTTACTGTTTAATAATTTATATTTATATGAAATGTGCTTCTTATATATTACTTCATATTCTCATATGATAATGATGTTAATGTTGTTTATATTGATTTCTATGTTATTGTAAGTGCATCTATGTGTGTATATATGTATGTATGTGTATATATATATATATATATATATATATATATATATATATATGTATATATGGATATGTATATGTAAATATGTGTATATGTATATATAATATATCTTGTATATGTGTGTGTATATGTATATATATATTACAGCAACACTTATAACAATGACAACACAATTATATACATATATATATATATATATATATATATATATATATATATATGTATATATATATATATATATATATATATATATATTTATACATTATATATATATACATTATATATATATATATATAATATATATATATATATACACATCTATACATACATATATATACATATACAAATATACATATCTACACATATATATATATATATATATATATAGATATAAATATAGACATACATATATACATACATACATTCACACACATATATATAGAGCAAAATACCCACGCTTTGCAACGGAGAAGTAGTGTGTTAAAGAGGTTAACACACTACTTCTCCGCTGCAAAGCGCGGGTATTTTGCTATATATATATATAAAAGACAGCAACACTTATAACAATGACAACACAATTACATTGACAATCATGTTACGTTATTTTTAAAATGTTTCCTTTTTTTTTCATAACCTCTTTAACACACTACTTCTCCGCTGCGTAGCGCGGGTATTTTGCTAGTATACTAATAAAAGGCAAAGCCCTCACTGACTGACTGACTGACTGACTCACTCATCACTAACTGTCCAAGTTCCCGTGTAGGTAGAAGGCTGAAATTTGGCAGGCTCATTCCTTACAGCTTACTTACAAAAGTTAGGCAGGTTTCATTTCGACATTCTACACGTAATGGTCATAAGTGGAACCTGTTTTTTGTCCATATACTCTAATGGAGGAGGTGGAATCACGTATCGCGTCATCACGTATTACGCCTCCTACGTAATCACGTGAAGTGAAAACAAGGAAGAGATTTACAGCACGAGTCAAACGCGGGAACGAAGGTAAATGACGTTAATTGTTGAGTGTCTTTTAATACTGTGTAAGCATACATATTAACAGATGTGCAATTAAACGTGTGCATTTACGGGGTGATTTCTCAGGCTTAAAGCTCGAAGTGATCACTCGAGTGAAGGCAGCTTCACAAAAAAACAGATCCTTAACAAACTGTTATTGGTATATTTTCCCTCAATTTTAAAAGGTTTTCTTTTCTTCTTAATAAAAATTTAAAAGCAGAACTTCGCCGGTGCGAACCGCGGGGATTTGAGCGACTGACACATACAGACATATTCATGAGTGCAGGTACTTCGGAAAGAAAGCACCGTGTAAACCTAAAGTTTAAATTAAGTTCATAGACCTACAAAAGGTTGCCATTGATTTCAGGCAAGATTGCTTTTCTCCTGTACAACTATACGTTGCATTCTCAAGAGTGTGCTTGCACGGCTTGGTCATATTACAACCGGAGTTCTGAACTGACAAACTGGTATACAAACAGAACAATCGTAAAAACAGGATTAAATAAAAAGGCTGCTTCCGTTGGCGAAGCAACGAAAAAGGAAGACCGTATATGACGTTCGTTTATAAAACAGCGGAGAGGCTGTGTGATGTCAGCTACACAAAAAAACAGATCCTTAACAAATTGTTAGTGGTATATTTTACCTCAATTTAAAAAGGTTTTCTTTTCTTCTTAATAAAAATTTAAAAGCAGTACTTCGCCGGTGCCAAGCGCGGGGATTTCAGCGACTGACACATACAGATATATTCATGAGTGCAGGTACTATGGAAACAGAGCACCGTGTAAACCTAAAGTTTTAAATTAAGTTCATAGACCTACAAAAGGTTGCCATTGATTTGAGGCAAGATTGCTTTTCTCCTGTACAACTATACGTTGCATTCTTAACAGTAAGCTTGCACGGCTTGGTCATACTCCAACCGGAGTGCTGAACTGACAATAGATAGATAGAGATATATATAGATAGATAGATAGATAGAGAACCTCTTTAACACACTACTTCTCCGCTGCGAAGCGCGGGTATTTTGCTAGTGTGTATATATAAGACATTAAGCCCGTTACAATAATGGGCGCTAGAACAGTAGTCCATAAACATTAGTAGGACCAGTCTATATTAAATGACAAGGGACCTTTTACCTCATAAAATTTTTCCCGTAAAATGCCTGTAATTTTCTCTGACAGTAATACTGGCTTTACTGTCCATAATATGCGTTTAATTTTCTGTCACAACGGTGGGCAATCAGCAGATTCTCCCCAGCAACTGATGTAATGTGCGCAAAAATAAATCTACTTTTAAAAGTCTTTATATTGTAATATCATGAAAATTCGTATATTTAGGAAAACCCCTTCAACGACTGACACTTTACACTTTACCGGGCCAAGCTTCTTAATAGCAAATCTGACATCCTCAGAGTGAACACTTTCACAACAATGGGGAAGCTGGTCTCCGCGTCTCAGTACCCGATTGGATTTTTTTGTGTTTTATGTTTTAGGTCTTACCTCATTTACCGAAATCCGATTGGATCTGCCGCGCGATATTTTATAGGTCCCGCCCTCTGTCTTGTGTGACGCATCAGGCGGCCTTTGAAGCATCGCACCGTGCCCCATGCATGCGCACTTCACCATAAGAGACACATACACACACACACACACGGACACTGGACGCACACAGGGGTTTTATTAAAGAGGATATACTGTATATACAGTACTGTGCAAAAGTTTTAGGCAGGTGTGAAAAAATGCTGTAAACAAAGAATGCTTTCAAAAATGGAAGTGTTAATCATTTATTTTCATCAATCAACAAAATGCAGTGAATGAACAAAAGAGAAATCTAAATCAAATCAATATTTGGTGTGACCACCCTTTGCCTTCAAAACAGCATCAATTCTTCTAGGTACACTTGCACACAGTTTTTGAAGGAACTCGGCTGGTAGGTTTTTCCAAACATCTTGGAGAACTAACCACAGATCTTCTGTGGATGTAGGCTTCCTCACATCCTTCTGTCTCTTCATGTAATCCCAGACACACTCGATGTTGAGATCAGGGCTCTGTGGGGGCCATACCATCACTTCCAGGAGTAGTTCTTTACGCTGAAGATAGTTCTTAATGACTTTGGCTGTATGTTTGGGGTCGTTGTCCTGCTGCAGAATACATTTGGGGCCAATCATACGCCTCCCTAATGGTATTGCATGATGATTAAGTATCTACCTGTATTTCTCAGCATTGAGAACACCATTAATCCTGACCAAATCTCCAACTCCATTTGCAGAAATGCAGCCCCAAACGTTCAAGGAACCTCCACCATGCTTCACTGTTGCCTGCAGATACTCATTATTGTACTGCTCTTCAGCCCTTCGACGAACAAACTGCCTTCTGCTACAGCCAAATGTTTAAAATTTTGACTCATCAGTCCAGAGCACCTGCTGCCATTTTTCTGCACCCCAGTTCCTATGTTTTCGTGCATACTTGAGTCGCTTGGCCTTGTTTCCACGTCGGAGGTATGGCTTTTTGGCTGCAACTCTTCCATGAAGACCACTTCTGACCAGAATTCTCCGGACAGTAGATGGGTGTACCTGGGTCCCACTGGTTTCTGCCAGTTCTGAGCTGATGGCACTGCTGGACATCTTCCGATTTCGAAGGGTAATAAGCTTGTTGTGTCTTTCATCCGCTGCACTAAGTTTCCTTGGCCGACCACTGCGTCTTCGATCCTCAACGTTGCCCATTTCTTTGTGCTTCCTCAAAAGAGCTTGAACAGCACATCTTGAAACCCCAGTCTGCTTTGAAATCTTTGTCTGGGAGAGACCTTGCTAATGCAGTATAACTACCTTGTGTCTTGTTGCTGTGCTCAGTCTTGCCATGACATGAAACTGTCTTCCACAACCTCACCTTGATAGCAGAGTTTGACTGTTCCTCACCCAGTTTCAAGCCTCCTACACAGCTGTTTCTGTTTCAGTTAATGACTGTGTTTCAACCTACGTGTGACATTGATGATCATTAGCACCTGTTTGGTAGAATTGGTTGATCATACACCTGACTAGAATCCTACAAAATCCCTGACTTTGTGCAAGTGTACCTATAAGAATTGATGCTGGTTTGAAGGCAAAAGTTAGTAACACCAAATATTGATTTGAATTAGATTTTTCTTTTGTTCGCTCACTTTGCATTTTGTAAATTGATAACGATAAACAATCATTATTTATATTTCTGAAAGCATTCTTTGTTTACAGCATTTTTTCACACCTGCCTAAAACTTTTGCACAGTACTGTATATGTATGTATATGTATGTTTATGTGTATGTATATATATATGTAGGTAGGATTCAAAAGTAATGAGCCTCATTTTGTTCTGACGCGAACGTACCTCGCCGCGCGCCCCACTTGCCAGCGACGGTGGGTGTTGGCTTCACAACGCAATGGAGCTCCTACCGCGCCGAGCTTTCGGAGCGGTAGGATCGGCCTTGACGGGAACCCCTGTGCGGTAGTGCGTTACACGGCGGAATGGAAAGTTCATTAGAGCAACAGTATGCGTTGAAGACGAAGACCATGCTCATTGCCTTCTTCGGAGTGAAGGGGATCATCCACTACGAGTTTGTCCCGCAAGGACAGACCGTGAATGCTGCTTACTACTTGGAAGTCCTAAAAAGGCTGAAAAGAAGCGTCGCGCGCAAGCGAAGGGACATCAAGGACAGCTGGAAGCTTCACCACGATAACGCGCCCAGCCACACCGCCTTCATCGTGAGCGCCTACCTGGCCCGGGTGAACGTTCCGGTGGTCCCCCAGCCTCCCTACAGTCCGGACGTGTCGCCTTCTGACTTCTTCTTGTTTCCGCGCTTAAAATCAGCGATGAAAGGAAAACGCTTCGACTCGATTGAGGACATCCAAGCAAATGTCAAGGCAGCCCTTGCAGCCATCCTGGAACAGGCCTACGTGGATGCCTTCGAGTCATGGAAAAGCCGCCTACAAAAGTGTATTGATGCAGGAGGTGCCTATTTTGAAGACTATTAATTAGTTGTACCGATTTGCTCAATAAATTTGTCTTTTTGAACAAAGGCTCATTACTTTTGAATCCTACCCTGTATTATGTAGTGATGGATGGCCGGGGACCTTGCCCCACCAGGAGGCCTGGAGAAGCAGTGGACCGGGAGAGGGGCAATTCCTTCCCCAGGACGCAAGAGGGCACCCATTCTGGATTGTGTAGGAGCCACAGAACTGGAAGGCTCGACCCTGTGGGGAAAAAAATAATACAGATTCTCATTTAGAATTAAGCATGCTCATGTAGCACTACATAGGTCCTATACCCTGAATTCACAATTGGCTAATAGGTAACATCTTTTTTTATAAAGAGTTTTGGCTTCTTGGTTGTGACACATTTCAGTGAGAGATATGAATGCATTAGCCTGGCAGTCAGTATTTTAATAACACAAAAACAGAATCCAAATTGGCATCTAAATTTTTAGTAACTGTAAACATAATTTAAAAGGTGTTTGAAATTTGACTGCTCTTTCTCTGGATTCCTAGGCTGGCATGAAAGACAGTACAGACTGACTGGATTTTAAAGTTGCTTCTAATAAGGAGGCCGCATGTGAAAGGATTGGTACCTCTTTTGCACTGCTTTCTATTTAATCCCTGAACAATGGCAGTGCTACTACTTGTTCACTTTTTAAGAAGTCATTGCATGAAGACAGTTTAGAATTTACTTTTGAAAATCAAACTTATCTTATTTTTGAAAGTGAAAAAATTGGAGCTTAACACATTAACTTCACAGAAAGTTTAATGGGCAAGCTAATGGTGCATGAAGATGCTGATTGCCAGCATGCGTATGAAAATGATATGGAATTAGAGATTTGTCTTTAATGGAATTTAACTGTAAACATCCTGCTAATCGTTTCTGTCAATGCTAGAGACTTTAAGGTAGTGGTTATACTTCACAATACACTGCACAACAATTTTTTGCAAAGTCTTGCTAACTGAAACATTTTTGCTGATTATGACAAGTACCTACTGGGTATACACAAATATAGTTTTGGTTTTACTGCATCACGTAGGACCTCTGAAAAACAGACATTTATATTTAGTATTTAGTCACGTTTGTTTCGCATAAGCTATTAAATTCAACAGAATTAAAAGTGTTTTGCTCCTGGTTTTCTTTTGTATTCAGTGTCTGGTGCATCACATTGCAGTGTCCAACAGTAGTCGGCAAGCATTGACAAATTACAGTTGCCCTGGTATTGTTTCTCCATCGTTGCAATGGCCTGGTGAAACCTTTCACCATGTTCGTCACTGACAGCACCAAGATTTGCAGGGAAGAAATCCCAAGTGTGAGTGGAGGAAATGAATCTTGAGTGACATGCTGCACTTCATTGTGTTGTATGCTTTGAGAAGTTTGTCTGACAGCTGAATGTAGTTTGATGCTCTGTAATTGCCCAGAAAACTGTCAACAACGTCTTTGAAGGCTTTCCAGGCAATTTTTTCAGGCCCAACTAACAGATCTTCAAACTGTTTGTCACTCATAACATGTCTGATCTGGGGGACAACAAAAATTCCCTCTTTGATCTTGGCGTCAGTTATTCTTGGGAACATCTGTCTTAAATAACGAAAACCTTCGCCTTCCTTACTCAGTGCTTTCACGAAATTCTTCTTGAGTCCCAGTTTTATGTGAAGAGGAGGCAAAAATATCTTTGCCATGTTGACAAGCGATTCATGTGCCACATTTTTCTGTCCTGGAACTAATTTTGTACGGAGTGGCCAGTTCTGTCGAGAATAGTGCGACTCTTTGGCACAGCTGTCCCATTCACAGATGAAACAGCAGTACTTTATATAGCCGATCTGCAGTCCTAGTAGCAAAGCAACGACTTTAAGATCTCCACAGATATTCCAGTTGTACCTGCTATACTGGACGTGTTTCAGCAACAGTTCCATATTCTCATAAGTTTCTTTCATGTGTGCTGCATAGCCAACAGGTACTGAAGGATAAATGTTGCCATTGTGTAGCAGAACAGCTTTCAGGCTTAACATTGACAAATCAATGAGGAGATGCCACTCTTCCGGGTTGTGATCGCAACCGAAGGCCGAGAACAGACTGTTGACTTGTGCAAAAAATTTGGTTATATCATGATGTCGGCCTCAAAACACAGAAATTTTTGTACCTGGTGACAGCAAACACCATTCCTGCAGTCTCGAACCCAGCAGCTCGGCTTTTGCTTTTGACAGACCCAAATCTCTGACCAAATCATTCAATTCGGATTGTGTTATCAGATGTGGATCATCTGATGAGCACAGTTCAAAATGCGGGTCGATGTCACTGTCAGTACCCTGCATTGCAGTTTCTTCATCTGGCTCGTCTATGGTCCAATCCTCTGGTGGTTTCGCAATTTGAAGACTGTAGTCATGTGGCATGGGTCTCATTGCTGAAGGTAGATTAGGATATTCAATTGACTTCTTGTTTTTGGCAGAGAAACCAGACACATTAGTCAAACAGAAGTACAGTCCGTCACATGGTCTTTTTGTTCTCACCATATCATCGGAACAGCAAACTTCGTTTTTCGAGTGCCTCTGAGCCAGGCTTTCAGACTGATAGCACATGTCGCACAGCAAATGTGAGGTGCCCATTCCTTGTCTTGATCGCCAATTTTGCAGCCAAAATACAGATGATAAGCTTTCTTCACAAGAGAAGTAATCCAACGTCTCTGAGGTGCAAGTGCATATTCTCCACAGATATAGCAGAATGTATTGCGGCTGTTGTGACATTGACGAGACATATCACCCAACATCAAAACGTCTATAGCATCAAGGTTACTTACTGTTACAGTTGTGCTGGAAAGTTTGTGAACCCTTTAGAATTTTCTATATTTCTGCATAAATAAGACCTAAAACATCATCAGATTTTCACTCAAGTCCTAAAAGTAGATAAAGAGAACCCAGTTAAACAAATGAGACAAAAATATTATACTTGGTCATTTATTTATTGAGGAAAATGATCGAATATTACATATTTGTGAGTGGCAAAAGTATGTGAACCTCTAGGATTAGCAGTTAGTTTGAAGGTGAAATTAGAGTCAGGTGTTTTCAATCAAAGGGATGACAATCAGGTGTGAGTGGGCACCCTGTTTTATTTAAAGAACAGGGGTCTATCAAAGTCTGCTCTTCACAACACATGTTTGTGGAAGTGTATCATGGCACGAACAAAGGAGATTACTGAGGACCTCAGTAAAAAGACAGTTGTTGATGCTCATCAGGCTGGAAAAGGTTACAAAACCATCACTAAAAAGTTTGGACTCCACCAATACACAGTCGGACAGATTGTGTACAAATGGAGGAAATTCAAGACCATTGTCATTGTCAGGAGTGGTCGACCAACAAAGATCACTCCCAAGAGCAAGCAAGGCATGTAATAGTTGGCAAGGTCACAAAAGACCCCAGGGTAACTTCTAAGCAACTGAAGGCTTCTCTCACATCGGCTAATGTTCATGTTCATGAGTCCACCATCAGGAGAACACTGAACAACAATGGTGTGCATGGCAGGGTTGCAAGGAGAAAGCCACTGCTCTCCAAAAAAAAACATTGCTGCTCATCTGCAGTTTGCTAAAGATCACATGGACAAACCAGAAGGCTATTGGAAGAATGTTTTGTAGACGGATGAGACCAAATTAGAACTTTGTGGTTTAAATGAAAAGTGTTATGTTTGGAGAAAGGAAAACACTGCATTCCAGCATAAGAACCTTATCCCATCTGTGAAACGTGGTGGTAGTGTCATGGTTTGGGCCTGTTTTGCTGCATCTGGGCCAGAACGGCTTGCCTTCATTGATGGAACAATGAATTCTGAATTATATCAGAGAATTCTAAATGAAAATGTCAAGACATCTGTCCATGAACTGAATCTCAAGAGAAGGTGGGCCATGCAGAAAGACAACGACCCTAAGCACACAAGTTGTTCTACCAAAGAATGGTTAAAGAAGAACAAAGTTAATGTTTTGGAATGGCCAAGTCAAAGTCCTGACCCTAATCCAATCGAAATGTTGTGGAAGGACCTGAAGCGAGCAGTTAATGTGAGGAAACCCTCTAACATCCCAGAGTTGAAGCTGTTCTGTACGGAGGAATGGGCTAAAATTCCTCCAAGATGGTGTGCAGGACTGATCAACAGTTACCGGAAACGTTTAGTTGCAGTTATTGCTGCAAAGGGGGGTAACACCAGATACTGAAAGAAAAGGTTCACATACTTTTGCCACTCACAAATATGTAATATTTGATCATTTTCCTCAAAAAATAAATGACCAAGTATAATATTTTTGTCTCATTTGTTTAACTGCTTTCTCTTTATCTACTTTTAGGACTTGAGTGAAAATCTGATGATGTTTTAGATCATATTTATGCAGAAATATAGAAAATTCTAAAGGGTTCACAAACTTTCAAGTACAGCTGTATATTGCTACAAATACTATTTTACTATACTGATACTATACATACACACTGACTATATTAACCAAATGAGCAGGATCGGTGTATGCAAGCCACCTTTATAGCATGCTGAGACAGCGTCAAGCTCGTTCAGACCCGCCTAGGCGTGCCCAGGATGTCAACTTCCACAGAACAGCTTCCAACCTGGCCTGATTCCATGCCTGGACATGCCCAGGCTGCCTTTACCGGTCACTTACGGGAGCGAAAATGTTTGGATACAAATATAAGAAAAAAATCATGACAAAACTGAAGATTTCTCTGAAATGGTACGTGATGGGTAAATTGTGATAAGATGTGATATTCAGGATCAGCACCCAAAAATCTATAAGAAACATCCAACAGTGTTCAAGAAGCAAAAATTTTGTTGTGCACCGATATCAGTCTAGTTTTTATAATTTTTCCCCCGGCCCCCCCAACCCAATCCAACCCAACCCAGCTTTAATTCAGAATCATGACAAGCTATGTTGGCAGCATTGAGTGTAAAGCATGACCCAATCCTGTGATATTTTCTCACTAATCAATTGTACCATCAAGTGTGAAATTTAATCTGAAACAACCGAGTCTAAATTTTAATGGGAAATGTGTGTAATGTATTTGTGTTTTTTGTTATTTTAATTTATTTTTGTTTCATGCTGCGTATATGCTTGAGGGGAAATAAGAAAACTGCATATGAAATATAAATGTTTAGAATGTAAAAGTATATTACACAAGATTTGAAGTAGAGATAGATAGATATAAATAGATTCAATATACACACCCACACAAACTAGTAAATAATAATTTAAATAAGCAAACACTAACTTAATGGTTTTCCCTTGCACACTCCAAATGGAAATTAATAACTATACTTTAAAACACATAGGGGTAGGTATTACAATATTTAAAAGTAAAAAGATTTTTGTTTGAGACTAAATACTATTTTGCACCACACTCCTCAATCTAGGACTTTGCGCCATCCGCTGTAACTGGATTTTTGGACTTCCTAACCATTTCCTCGTTATCTCTTTTCAGTGTGTAATACGCTGTAGCATCTTTGATTCATTGCCTTCGGTTCAACAGTGGAATGGCCATTCTTCTGCTGCATTACCATGAAATCAAAATTTTTGGGTTCATGCTTTGATGATATAGGCAGGCTGTATTATTTGTAACCCTGTGAAAAAACATTCTTAAGGCACAATCTGTTCATTTGATTTGAGAAGAACCTCAGCCACCAATATGCCTAATTCCAATTTGTTTACATCTCATATTCAACTCCTTGCAGATTTTTTTTCCCCCCACTAAAGCAAAAAACTAATCTTGCTTTACATCGTATTCTATGTGCATTTGAGAGCAACTTTCTGTGCCTCTGATTTAGCATTTAGAAGTTTTTTTTCTCAAAAAATGAAAAACTATATTTTTATCACTCTGTTTGTGCATGTGTGTCTATTATTTATATATATGTGTGTGTGTGTGTGTGTGTGTGTATGCGTAAAAAAAAAAAAAAAAATATGCAAAGTTCACTCAATAACAAAACTACTGATTCTTTTTAGTTAAAAAGCCAAAATTTTGACGCAATGGTACAGCTAGAACAGTATATTTCTAATAAGAGAAGACATCTTGATATACTAATATTTAGGGGTAAAAACATATCCACATTAGAAACACTAAATACCCCAAAATCTCAAAATTTCTTTGACTGATTGATTAAAATTTGATGATGATATAGAAAAAAGAAAATTAACTGACATGTTTTTTGTTTTACTTTTTTCCTTTTCACTTGTTAATATTTGTTTCAGTAATGCTGGAACAGCACTTTGAGTACTGAGAAAAGCGCTATATAAATGTAATGAATTATTATTATTATTACTAGCGACCTGGCGTGCGCGCTACGCTGCGCGTTGGATGACCACAGTTGAAGGACTCCCTGTTTAAACGTGGCTTCAGGGACATGAACTTCCTGAAATGGACGAAGTGTAATCCCTGTACGATATACCGCGGAGACGCGTTGTTGCGGTAATGTTTGTGAGTGGTGAGTGTCAGTTTGTTGCGAGCAAGAACGGTGAGAGCGTTCACTAGGAGTTTCTTGCGAGACCGTACGTTTCTGTGTATTACGGTCGTTTTGCAATCGTAAGGACCTGTCGTCGGGTGTCTCATTGACACGCTTTTGCCTCTTTCTTTCGCAATCACGGCGTAATGTGTCCTCTCTCTCTGTAGGGGTTTGTCTATTACAGTTGTTTTGCAATCGTAAGGACCTGTCGTCGGGTGTCTCGTTGGTAAGCTTTTACCTCTTTCTTTCGCGATCACGGCGTAATCTGCCTTCTCTCTCTGTAGGGGTTTCAGTTGCCTTTCGTTATGCGGCAGAGACATGTCGTTGAGCTAATCTGTGTGAATGCTGACTGTCCGTTTCTTGCGAGCGACTGGCACGCCTTTGCCTCTTTGCTTCGTGATGACGCTGTAATGTGTCCTCTCTTGCAGCAGCAGGTTCAGTTGCCTTTCGTTTCGGCATTGTTCCGTAAGGTCTCCTCCGTACAAGTGCACATGGGTATCTGAAGACGGAAAGGCATAGTGGGCCGGAAGGGAGAAAATAGAAAATCACGGCTTGAAACACACGAATTGGTGACCAGGGGAACCATCCGACTCAGACACGGGGCTCGAAATACTTACATGCACAAAGGGGAAAGAACGGAGGGGGGTAAGCAGGAATTCTTGAGAGGGGAAGGACTGGGGCTTTTCTATGGGGGCGGCTATACAGCCAAAAGGAACCCGGACACGGACGCCGTGCTGGGCTTTTATTATATAGATTATATATAGCATCAATCTACATACCTTACCACTGAGGTAAGACAATTTAAAGAATCAAAAAACACATCTGATCTGATGTTAAATAAATCAGTCTCATTGCGGAAATGTTGATTTTTTACAAACTTACTGTTCAGAGATACTAAATAGTTTATTATGTATGCTACATGCGTCTAGGAAGACTTAGAAATTCATTGACCTGTTTAAATATTCAGCATGTAATTTACTACTTTATGTAAAAACATTACAGAACAGTATAAACTAAGTTGTCACAATAGTATTGCATGTTTTTTTGTTGCTTACCTATAATTCTCCTCCCTCCCACTATTTTTAACTATAGCGCATACATTGATGTAAAAATTGTGTTATAGAGCTCTGTGATCTTTTCATTGTTGGTAAACTCTCCCTTTTAATTGATTTTTGACTTCATTTAAATACCAAAAGCAAAAACATAATTTGTTTTGATGCACTGATTACATCTTCCTTGCTTGTCTTGGTTTTGACATAATAATTGACTTTTGTATGTTATCCTTGTTTTTTTTTTTAACCCCATGTTCCTCTGTAGTACTAGGGTGTTGTACCGTGTTAGCCATTGTGAATGTAGTGAGAAGTCAAGCAAAATGACACCTTTTATTGGCTAACTAAAAAGATTACAATATGCAAGCTTTCGAGGCAACTCGGGCCCTAACCCTAACTTGTTGGTTCAATATACAACTTCAAAGTCCTCCTTTTGTTTCTATATTGTTATTAGGCACTTGAAATGACAATAACATACATCATGGCTACCTGTTTGACTTTATATAGTTAAGGATTCAAGTCTCTGAACCACGTGTATAATTAAGTTTGGATGTCCACCTGAGTGTTTTGTGATGGTTCTTGCCTTGCTTTTTTCCCCCCCTTTTGTTGCTAAAGAGTTAGACTCTGGCTCACCACAAATACGTAATAGAGAAAACAGATGGCTAGATGATTTACATACTGTTTGCTTCTAGATGGGATTTCACTTATTTGGATGGGTTTATAAGTAACATAAAATTCTGAAACCAGTTAAATCCAATTCAGGGTGAGGGGATTACATTTTGAAAATTACATTTTAATTTTATTTTAATACAGTTAGCTTGTTTGTAATAACAGGTAAATAAATGAGTTGCTTTCTTTAACAAAGTATACATCTGTGTTTTAGGTATATTGCCACGGACTTCACAGACGCTGCATGATGCGTGAATACAAGTTAGTGGTTCTTGGCTCTGGTGGTGTTGGCAAATCCGCTCTTGTAAGTCTCTTTGCAGCAAATAAAGTGTATATTATTTTTCAACTGATATATTATGCAAGATTTAAAGCAAAACTGTAGAGAGTCACTTTTACAACCTAATATAAAAACATTTTCATTGAAAGAAGAAACATTTTAAGGATACTTAATTTTCTTAAATGGTATGATTTTATTGATTTTTTTCTATGTTGCTTAATTTTTTTGGTTTTAAAAGTCCAACTTTTGCCCATCAAAACAAACCTGTAAGTAATAAATAAAGTCAACCTACATTTTGAAAGAACTATGTTGAATGAATTGACTTGGTAAACAAATTTCTGATCTTATTCATTTTTTTCATTTGCTATATTAACCATTGTTACACTTGAAAGTTATAATTACACTCTACATATGTTCATTGTGAATGTTAGTTTCTACAAAAGCTTATGATGATCCTACTGTTATTAATAACTTTCAGAGCACAATACATTTTCTGCACAAGTTTATGCCTGTCTACTTTTCTCTTGCATGTGTCACTTAAAGTTTTTAAAATGCATAAAACTCGTGTATGTTAGCCTTTTGTCAAAAATGATGTCATCATGTGTAAATCGTATTGGTTTAAAATGTTAGCTGAATAAATAAGCCTATATTTCTTAAGTACTCATTTTTCCCTCATTTTTTTAGTTTTAAAATGTTTAATTTTGTAGAAAACATTTTTTAATAAGTTTGATTCTTTAGTAATTGGTAAGATTTTACCATATAGTTTGTATATACTGTAAATCATAATATTTACACATGATAAGTAAATAAATATTCAGCACATTAATGGGTTGGTCTGGAGTCAGAAATTCTTTCTTGGGAAGTAGGCATGAGAATCCTATTGGAATCTTTACTATGATTAAATAAGTAAAGGAAAGGTTAGGAAAGGAAATATATATTGATCCAGGAGAAAAACAAAGCCCATAATTTAACAGGAGCTGTCAGACTTGTTCCAGAATGCAGAATATGAGCTATGTACATTCAAAAAATTTGAAGCAACTAGAAAAAAATAGAAGTGGCACATATTGGATTTAATTTAAAGGATGGATGTGTGAAGTCAATAGTTATGTTAAAGTTTATCCTTAGGTACACAGAAGTTGAAATGGCTATTGGTAAAGGTCAAATGTTACACAAATGTTGAAAAATGCAGAGGATTTTGGTAAAGGGATCAGGTAACCATATTTCATATGCAAATATCAGTTAAATCATGTTTTGTTTGATAGTTTGGAAAACTGCAGATGGATAGGAAATTATAAGTTGTGTTAGTGGTAATGGAACTGTTCTCAGAGCCAAACTGCGTTTGTATTCTATAAAGCAAGTTTCTATTGCATTATCCTCCTTTTTATCTTTGCATATCATGTTGTACACATTGTCAAATATATCCTTCTTTCTAACAAACTAAAATTGGTGGGAGGCTGGTCTATTTGCAAAATAGCATTTATATAAAACCACAAGTAAATAAAAAATTACATATTTTAAAACACAGTACCACCCATGTGTAACATGCATTAGAAGATAATAAATTACCTCTTTCAAAAGTATAGTCTATCTTCTTCCGTGATCCTGTTCATTTTCATGTGCTTGACTAGCATGTTGGATTTAGATTTCATCTCTATCCATTACATAATAACATTATAAGAACCTTGATGTCAATACTCTTTCAATACAGCATCTTGCAGTGAAGATTCTTGCACTGTTCATCTATTTTCTTTGTGTTTTTGGAGCATCTACTTCACATTAAAAACATTTTTTTTAATTACATTTTACTTTGTAAAGTATCTGACACAAGATTCTTCATAAACATGCAGTAGGTAATCTTTGATTCTTCTGATTTATTAACCTAAAATACTATTACATTTTAAGCTAGTGGACACCATTCAGCCAATTGGTTAGCTAATTGATAAATAATTACAGTATCCAGATAATTTTTTTTAAAATGTTGTCAGCATTTTTGCTTTAAATACATGACTTTTTTAAGCTTTTGAGAATTTTAAGACCACAGGTGTCTTTGTGTTAAGATTAAGCAGTTAGTGTTTTTGTGGCATTGTGACTAGAATTGTGCACAGGACATCAGGTGTTGTCTCACTAGCACATTATTCTAAAAATAATGTCCTCTAGGTTTAATCATGATAACTGTTCAAAGTAAATTTTCATTTATCTTTTCTTTTGTGCCTTTGCACATTGTCTTCAGTGTGGATTTTCAAATATTTTTCTTGGCTGAGAAATTGTAATGTTTCAAAGTACATTGTGGAAAAATGCATAAAGTAAGTCATTTGGAAATTTGCTGTTGAAAAAGTTCTATTGTTTAAAGAAGTATTTAAAACTAAGGCCATATTAAAATAAAATCTGCAATAATTAAATATAAGATTTAAATTTATAAATGATTAAATTATTAATTAATTCACAATTAAATTAGTCATTTGTATCACTGTAATATAAATAATGATATATTGTCTGTTTGCTTTGTTTAAAAAGCAAAAATTACTGTGATCCTCTGCAGCTGAATCTGTCAGTATCAATGACAAATCTCTAAATTCAAGCAAGTAAGTGTTAATGGTAGGCTGTTGAATGAGTTAATACTTATGGTGAAGCCTACCCTAGTATTTATGAAAAGTCAGTGCCCAAGCATTTGTAGTAGAGTTGTTTGCGTGAATGTTATCATTCAGATATAAAATGAATTTCAGTAATCATTAAAAGGCAAAAACTGATGTTTGAGTTCAGAAGAATAGTTATTTGAATTACCCCTGATAAATTATGGCATTGTGAAACTCCAGACACGCTGTGCAGTAATTGCTCTTTTTTATAGGTCTGTTTTTTTCACATTACTTCCACAGTTAATGTTCTGTTTTATTTTTTTTTTATACACTCCTTCACAACTTATTTTAAGACACTTTTTTTCTACCGCACCATTCTGCTCAACTAAGTTGTACTAAGAACAAATTCTTAAACACTGTGAAAGTATCGTTCTACCGATTTTCTGTTTTGATTCACTCCTGAAGCGGAGATCCCCAATGTTTGGATAGAACTCCATCATCCATCACACCATGCAAAAGTCGATTTCCTTTATCATTAGTGATAATAAAAAGTAGCTTCAAAACATCTGCTTTTTCATTTATTGTTATAACCGCTTTATAATTACAACTTTAAAGTGTTTTTTCAGTGCCATAAATCCATATATAACTACCTCACTTAGCACACAATTTCAAGTGCACCTTGAGTTGGCTGATGACGTGACACACATTGCTTAAAACAAGGAAGCTTAATTTAAAACTATGTACTGTATATTTTCAGGTCACTTGGATTAAATTTTATCCTTCACTATACAGTAAAGGAGAAAAAAGAGAGAAACGTAGTTTAGTTATTTCTTGATCAACTGCTCTAGGCTGTAGCACTGAACTGGCGTCCCGCGCATCAAAGTCCTAAGTTGTTCCAGGCACAACTCTTCTCCCTATATTTAGTGTGATTCTGTTAAAAAATTTGCTGTTATTTAATGTAGTACATTCCTGATAGAAAAATTTAGTAAAAATGAGCGAGTGTTTGAGTTGCTGCAATTAAAGCCATCTGCTGAATGAATAATTATAATGTAGAGGAAATACTGTACACGAAGACCAATGTGAGCTAAATACATTCAGTTTAATTTCTGAAACGAGCATAAGCTCACTGTGACTTAAATTAATAAAGCAGATATGAGCAGTCAATGTTCTTCTTTGGCCCTTCAAGAACAAACAAAAAAAGTAGTTATCAAAATTAATATTAATATGTCTGAGTAGGTGCATTCAGTTTGTTTTTTGTGCATTAAAGGAAGTGTGAAGTGTCCCTGGCTCTGATTTCTCCTTGATTTTGTTACTTTGCGTACAGTGAGAAGCCAGTTTTAATGATTTGACATTTTTTAATGTCAAATTCATTTGAGTCTTCTAAGCAACAGTGTACAATTCATAACCACTTGATACTTCACACCATGAGCAAAAGTAAAAATATTAACAATAAAAATTCTTTAGGAGGGTGGGGAGTGGAGGACACGCTGCATATTAAGCTCACTGATATTACTTGTTTGCATTAACCGTAAAGAGGGGAGATGGGAGTTGCGTTTAGTCCTGTCTGTTATTCATTGATCACCTTCTCCAGCCCACAAAACTCAGCTCCCTCCTGTGCTGATATGTTTGAAGTCCGATTTGGTCCTGCACACCTAATTTGTTGTACTATACAGTGATCCCTCGCTATATCGCGCTTCGCCTTTCGCGGCTTCACTCCATCGCGGATTTTATATGTAAGCATATTTAAATATATATCGCAGATTTTTTGTTGGTTCGCGGATTTCTGCGGACAATGGGTCTTTTCATTTCTGGTACATGCTTCCTCAGTTGGTTTGCCCAGTTGATTTCATACAAGGGACGCTATTGGCAGATGGCTGAGAAGCTAGATTGCTTACTTTTCTCTCTCTCTTGCGCTGACTCTCTGATCCTGACGTATGGGGATTGAGCAGGGGGGCTGTTCGCACACCTAGACGATACGGACGCTCGTCTAAAAATGCTGAAAGATTATCTTCACGTTGCTATCTTTTGTGCAGCTGCTTCCTGAAACGACATGCTGCATGGTGCTTCGCATACTTAAAAGCTCGAAGGGCACGTATTGATTTTTGACTGAAAAACAAACTCTGTCTCTCTCTCTCTCTCTCTCTCTCTCTCTCTCTCTCTCTCTCTCTCTCTCTCTCTTTGTGCCGCGGTGCTTCGCATACTTAAAAGCCAAACAGCCCTATTGATTTGTTTGCTAGAGATTGTTTTCTCTATCTATGTGACATTCTGTGCTCCTGACACGCACTCCTTTGAAGAGGAAGATATGTTTGCATTCTTTTAATTGTGAGACTGAACTGTCATCTCTGTCTTGTCATGGAGCACAGTTTAAACTTTTGAAAAAGAGACAAATGTTTGTTTGCAGTGTTTGAATAACGTTCCTGTCTCTCTACAACCTCCTGTGTTTCTGCGCAAATCTGTGACCCAAGCATGACAATATAAAAATAACCATATAAACATATGGTTTCTACTTCGCGGATTTTCTTATTTTGCGGGTGGCTCTGGAACGCAACCCCCGCGATGGAGGAGGGATTACTGTACCTGCTTTTTTCCTTTTTAAATTTTTTGGGTTTGACATGTCAGCAATCATGATTGATTTTGTCTGTATTGTTGTGTGCAAACTACGAACTCATTTAAGTCAAGGGTTGTATTCATTTTAAGTTTGCAGTTTTCAACTGCTTATTCTAAACAACTAAGTCCTAAGCAATCATGCTTTGCAGATGCATCGCTGGCAAAAAAAGTAAAAATATGAATAATAAGAATTATAAGAAAGCACATATGATGCTAACAATAGGCATCACCCACAGTATTTAAGTTTTGTTTGAATATAATTACATTTTATTATATTTAAAATTTAAATCGTAATTTTTGGCTAATTTGCCAGGCCTAAAATGCAGTCTTCACATTTCATATTTTTAAAAATGGTTTTAAAGAGACTGTTGCCACTTCTTTATTTTTACAATATGTGTTCAACCATAATTTTTCCAATATGTTTTAATTAATAAAAAATATAGCCACACTATAAATTATATGCTGTGTTTTGTTGGTCAACTAACTTTGGAGTTGAAGTGCTGGTGGAAAACTTGGACCACCCCTCTCAAGAATTTTAGCATTATTTGACATCCTCTTTATTTTATTATAATGTCTCTGACTTCGGATTGGTGACCCCTTAAGTCTTTATATATGGCTTTATAACAATTTAATAAGCTTCAGCAATGGCAGTTATCTCGTCTTAATTCTAGGTGTCTACTGCAGTCATTTTAATTAGAAATGACATGCTTTTAGAACTTGTTTTAAGATTTAACTGTGGTACCAAATGTCACAGTTTAAAATAATTTATATAGCGTAGATATTATTGTAAACACCATGACTTGATTTATTAACTTGGATTATCTTTTATTAGTAGGATTCAAATGAAGATCTGATAACTTTGCAATAAAAAAGTAGAAAAGGCTAAAAGCTCTGATACGAGCATGAGCAATTTGATTCATAATATTTTGCTAGTAATATTTCTATTTGATTTAATAAAGGAAGGGCTGTCAGATAAGGAGTTTCACAGTAGAAACTGTCATTGAAGCAACAGTTTAAATACTGTGTCACTGACCTCATCCTAGGATGTTTTGTTTGAAGTCTAATCTGCTAACTGCTTTATTAATACCAGGAAGTTTTCTTAATTTTACAAAATGTCAGAGTAATAGACTAATTGCATAAACAAACTTAATTTTACAGAGAATATTGCTACAGAATAATATTTTTTTTGTGTGTCATCTAAGGCAGTGGTTCTCAATCCGTGTGAACCCACCTCAAGTGTCCTGCTAGTTCACTTGCTTGTCTGTGATCGATGGACTATACATTTGGCATCTGAATTCAGTACTGTTCATTTCGCCAACTGTTTACAGTGATAATTTGTGAACATTATATGCAAGTCTCTTATCAGATAAATAATTGATTTGATTATAGAATTGTTAATTAATAATCTTTCATTAAAGATAATGGATAAAATGGGTTAGGGTTGGTTAGGGTTATATCTGTTGGATGAATCAACAGATATAAGTGGCAAGGCTCATTTACTTGGCTTTGTACTCTTTAAGAAGGAAAAATAATAAATCTGTTTTTATTCTGCAAAGAACTTTCAGGGTGTACAAATGGTCAGGACATATATACTGTACTGTGGAATCAATGTGTTGGTATTTGTACTGACGGAGCTGCATCAATGATTGTGCCAATCAAAGGATTTGTGAGTTTGGAAAAAATAACCAATTTGAATATAATATTTTACTCGCTTTTGTTGCATCAAGAAGCACTTATCATGAAAACAATGCCTCAGAAACTAAACAAAGTATTGAATCATTTAGTTGCTATGGTAAATTTTATTAAGAGGAGACCACTGAAAAGCCAAATATTCAAGCAACTTTCTTCAGCTATGGAGGCAGACTATGAATATTTACTACTTCATACAGAAGTGAGGTGGTTGTCACATGGAAAAGTTTTAAATTGCATGGTTTTTCAAAACTGAAAAGCAAACATTTTGTAAATACCTGAAAAAAGATATTTGGTGCAATAATTTGGCATATTTGGCTGATCTTTTTGCTTACATTAATAAGGTCAATACAAGTTCAAGGGAAACATGAAAACATTCTTACATCTACCAATAAATTGTGTGGAATGGAAAAAAAAGATTTCACTGTGGAAAAGACACGTTGCAGAAAGGAACACTGAAATGTTCATTTCAATGCAAGTTAAAAATGGCAAAATTGTTTCCTTAATAACCAAACATTTAACAACTGGAAGAAAACTGAAAAGTGTTTTCCGTTATTAAATACTGAACAGTATGACTGGATAAGAAATGAGTTTATTCCTTCCAATATCTCTGGTATTATAATTAAGGAAGAAGAATAATTAAAACCTCTCTCTTCAGATCATGGATTGAAATTAAAATATTCAGAAAATGCTCCTTATGAATTTTGGATCTCTGATGAAAATGAGTAGTACCCTTTCGTAGCGAAAAAAGCCCATAAACACATTACTAATATATTCCATATATCTTTGTGAGGTGAGATTTTCAACAATAATCAATATTAAGACAAAAAAACGTGAGAGGCTTGGAAATTTGGAAGAAGAGATGCGAATGACTTTATTCATCCAAATATTTCAGAAATTTGCAAAGAACATCATATTTTGCATAAAATCATTTTTGCTATTTTAATTTTATATTACTGGTGGTCCATGACTTCAAAAAGATTGAGAATCACTGATCTAAGGTTCACTTCTTCAGGTCACAATTATTTTGTAGTTTTGCATTCCTTTAAGGGATATCAGACTGAACTTCATCCATAAGCTGCTACAGGCTTTCTGAAGGTTAAACAATGCATCTTTCTTTGGCATTGATCCGACTACCAGGAAGATTATAAAAATAATATACCCGTATATATTCACGTTTAAGTTCTCCAGCAGATAAGTTGGGGCTTGATTTTACCGTATAATTTCTGTAATTTTATAATGTCGGTCTTATAAGTCGAATGCAGAAAACTCACGTTCTTGGTCCAAGAGATTGATAACTCCCACCTGAGAGAGTAACCACGGAACACACTGCGTTTTTTTCTTTGTGCTGTGCTTACATGACCACATGGTAATACACAAACTATTCCAAAGCATCCTCATATACCTTTATCGTAAGAGCATCTCTTATCTACGATGGAGCGTTCGATCAGAAGAAAATATGAAGCTGGTTTTAAATTAAAAGTCGTTGAAAGAAACTGGTAACTGCACTGCTGCAACAAAATTGTATGAGAAACTGGTGCGAGATTGGAGGAAGCAAGAAGATGTTTAAAAATATGTGTTGCATTTTTGAACAGGCAATATAAGTCTAGGTTTGATTTTATGATAGATTTTTCGGGTTTCAAGACCTGACTTGTACGCGAGTATATACGGTCATTTTCAGTTCTGCTATTGGAACCCTTCATAACTATCAGCATTAAAGGCATCCTAAAATAAACATCTGTAATGAGATGTACATTTCAGCCATCTTTAACTGATTAATGCATTATTTGTACTTCCTGGATCTTGGACAACTGACATGAGTTCAAGTTTGTAGATTGTTGTAATGTGCTATATACCTACATTTTCTACCATGATATTGTCTTTTCTCATGTTCTTCTCATTCATAATTCCTCTTCTAATTCATTGTTCACTCTTGCACTTTGAAAATGTATTCCTCATCTTACCAAGTGCTAATTGACTTGGTTTGTGGTAGCATTGGGCATTCCATACCAAAAAACTCAATTTTCAAAATGGCACAACACCCATCATTTCATTAATTTTGGTACTGGAAGTTTTCATGCACCTCTTGTTCAGCCAGAAACACTAAGCTTAAACCTCAGCCTCCTGGTTTTCTATGAAATACACATATTTCATAAATCTCAATTTGCAAAGGAGGACCGTCTGCCCAATTTCAAACATATTTATTAATATAAATGTGCTGTAGACTCCATGGACGGCAAAGCCACCAACTCCCACCTCATTCTATGTTGATTTTTAGAGTGAGGAGAGCAGAGAGCTACACAAGCAGCGAAGCAGGGAGGCTGCTGGGGTTGGGGACTTGTCCGTTATTTTTTTTGGTACCATTTTGGTATCAGTACTGAGTTCCAAAAAGCTTGTGTCGATGCAGCCAAAATTTTGTACAAATCCAACACTATTCTGACATGACCACAAAAAAGTCACTCTTTACTGCTATGGAGTGGCCTACAGTTAAGAGGAAGAAAATAAGTTAAAACATAATGTAGGCAGATTTTGTTTTTAATATGAGAATTTGTATGGCTGTAAACTATCCAAAAATTCTGGCAATTAGCAAGAACAAAAGCCATACTATTTAAACAGAAAAAAAACTGTAGCAGTACTCTGGTAGTAGTTCTGTAAATATAAGAGCCAATAAAATCCCATGCAGATGCACCTTATAGAAAGGAAGCATCTATACATTCGTCTTGCCTCCAGTTTAGAACTAACAGCTGGGCGAGTCTTGTTTATGTAATTTGCAAAATCCATAGTAAAAAAAAAAAAAAAATACAAGACCAGATAATATTACTATCAAGATGTCCATGACCTGCAAAAGCACTCCCCTCTGCTTAGAAATGAAGGCCTCCTTAATTTCCATTAGAAAGGCAGTAACCTAAAGTTTTCTGCTTTGCTCCACTTTTTGTTTTTATATAGTAGTTGGTGATGAAAAACTTAAAATATTTACTGCATAATGTAATCCGGATGACATTAAGATTGTTTTCGGAGTACTTTTAAAATAGTGCAACTAACTGAAATTAAAGCAGAAAATGTTGATTTCTGAATCAGTTGTATCTCTTACACCAAAAATAGTTTCTCTGATAAGAATGGGTACTTGTTAAAGTTTTTTTGTTTGTTTTTAAATCCATTAACCTTTCTTGGCAGTTCATTAGAGTTAACATTTATTAAGTCTGTATTACATTTGTGATATGTTGCATTTTATGCTAATTAAAAATTGAACTTTTTAAAAGTAATGTGACTTAATAAAACATTCATTTAGATGCTGTTATTATGTAATATTGAGTATCACAAAACTGCTTAGACTTTATTTCAGTTAATTTCCATTTGGTCTAGCTGTTACAATTAATTTATAAGTAAGAAGTCTAATTATTTCAAGGCTACTTGCTTGAAGATTTTTTTGTTTAGTTATTTGTGTCACTTTCTTCATGAAACAATATATGTGAATTAATTATCCACTCTTACCTGTAAACTTTCTGAGAAAACAAGTTAGTAAGTTTTAAAATACAGACTATAATGTATCTGTGATATATTGTTCACCGTAAGTCTGCTTTCTGAAGGTCATTGTTCTCTAACACCCTGCTGACCCTTGACAATAGTGCTGAACATATAGAGCACACAGACTTTTCTTTTACATGTTTAATTAACCTTTTAATTGGTGGTGGGTGGGAGATGCATCTGTAGGTGGCAAGTACAGTACGTGGATTTTCTCAGTTAAATTTTCTAGTCGCACAAAATTTTAATGATTATTTTGTGCAGTGAATTTGCATTAAAATTGGCAATTAGAGTTTTTTGTTCACTTTTAATTGGTTAACCTGTCATGTTTTTAATGTATAAAGTTTATTTCCATTTTGAGAAAAAAAAAATCATATTAACATATTTAAATATTCAAACTCGGCTTCTTTAAAATCTGTAGATTTTTTTAAGTCAGTTTCATCTTCACAATAATTTTTAATTAGTTCATTACTTAAATTCCAATAAAGAGAAACTTGTTATGTTTAGATTCAGAAATTTTAAATTCAGCTTGTATTTGAGGTTTACGTATGATGGGAATATATTGTATTCAGCAACATCAGTTTTATTTTTCCCAGCATTGAATCCCAGCTCTTCATGAGCTATGCTTATACTAAATTTGAAGTGTAATCCATCTAGGGTATGAGGTCTTTATTTACTATGTGTGCGTGTGTGTATGTATGTTGCTTCTTATTATTTTCTCCCCTATTCCTTGATTAACAACATAAATATACTAAAGCACATAAGAAGGCATGGTATTTAATAAATCCATTTAGGTCTGATTTTATCAAGCCTAAAACCAAAAGATATTCAAATTTAAGTGTTGTGTATATCTTTGTCTTTCAGCTGCTCGCTTTAGGGGTCACTATATGCAGATCATCTGTTTCCATATTCTCCTGTCCCCTCTGCATCTTGCTCTGTCACACTCACCACCTGCATGTCCTCTCTAACCACATCCATAAACCTCCTCTTAGGCCTTCCTCTTTTCCTCCCTGATGTGACCCCACCTCCTCCTTGAACATATCAGCCACTCCTACCACAGACCTCTCAACTGTCACACTTCCCTCATACATATCCTGTACCACTCTTAAAAACTTCTGCCAGTCCTGACTTCCTCATACAATACTAAAACTTCTCTCTAGGTGCTCTCTGTGTCATATGCTTCTTCCAAATCCACAGAGAGTAAATGCAACTCCTTTTGGCTTTCTATAAACTTTTCCATCAACACCCTCACAGCAAACATCACATCTGTAGTGTTCTTTCCCAACATTAAACCATACTCTTGCTTGCTAATCATTACTTCCCTTCTTAACCTAGCTTCCACTGATCTTTCCGATAACTTCATGCTGTGACTGATGAATTTTATTCCATTGTAGTTACTACAGCTGTGCACATCACCCTTATTCTTAAAAATCGAAACCATGCTCCTTGTCCACTCCTCAGACATCCTTTTACTTTCCAAGATTGCATTTAACAATCTGGTTAAAAACTCCACTGCCATTTCTCCTAAACACCTCCATGCTTCCATAGGTATATCATTTGCATCAACAGCCTTCACATTCTTCATCCTCTTCATAGCTGTCCTTACTTCCTACTTGCTAATCCATTGCACTTCTTGGTTCACTATCTCCACATCATCCAATCTTCACTCTCTCTCTCATTTTCTTCATTCATTAACATTTCAAGGTACTCTTTCCGTCCATTCAATACACTCTCCTCACTTGTGAGTTTGTTGCAATCATTATCCTTTATCGCCCTAACCTGCTGCTCATCTTTCCCAGTTTGGTCCCTCTGCCTAGCCAATCAGTACAGGTCCTTTTCTCCCTCCTTAGTAACCAACCTGTCATACAATTCATCATATGCCTTATCCTTAGTCTTCCCCACCTCTCTCTTCACCTTACAGCTTATCTCCTTGTACTCCTGTCTACTTTCTTAATCTCTCTGATTATCCCATTTCTTCTTGGCCAAACTGTTCCTCTCTATACTCTCCTGTATTTCCCCATTCCACCAATGGGTTTCTTCGTCCTACTTCCTCTACCCAGATGTCACACCAATGATTTGTCTAGCTGTCACCCTTACCACTTCTGATGTAGTTGCCCAGCTATCTGGTAACTCTTCACCACCACCCAGTGCCTGTCTACCTCCTCCCTGAACTCAACCCTGCAGTCTTCCTTTTTCATCTTCCACCATTTGATCCTTGGCTCTACCCTTGCTCTCCTCTTTTTCTTGATCTCCTACATCATCCTATGTTGCCTAACTACGCTTTCCCCTGCCCCCACTTTGCAGTCTCCAGTCTTATTTAGACTGACTCTTCTGCCTAAGATGTAATTCACCTGTGTATCCTCCTCCACTCTTGTATGTCACCCTGTGTTTCTCCCTCCACTTAAAATATGTATTTACCACAGCCATGTCCCATCTTTTTCACAAAATCCGCTATCATCTGACCTTTTGCATTTCTCTCCTTGATACTGTACCTACCCATTATCTCCTCATCTTCTCTGTTCCCTTCACCACATGTCCATTGAAATCCACTCCCATCACTACTCTCTCTCCCTTGAGTATACCCTCCACCATTTCATCCAACTCACTCCAGAAATCATCTTCCTCATCTATCGCAACAACACTCATCATCACACCTTCAATTTCCAGCTTCATAATCATCACTCAGTCCAGCACTCTTTTCACCTCCAAAACACCCTTAACATACAGTTCCTTTAGGGTAACTACTCCTCCATTTCTCCGATACACCTGCCTCTGGACACACCTTTCTCCTCTTCTCCTTCAGCCAACAGCAGCCCAATTTCCTCCAGCATCTTGTTGGCTGAAAGAACTGGTGGTGGCCGTTGTTAACCTGGGCCTCAACCAATCTGGTATTGAAATCTGTATTGTTGTCCACCTACTTATCTGGCAAAATTTTACACTGGATGTCCTTCCTGATGTAACCCACCCCATTTATCCGGGCTTGGGAGTTGGATGAAGAACACACTGGTTTGCGTAACACCCCTATGGCTGGGTTAGCTGTGTACATATAAGTAATAAATTATTTATTTTTAATTAATAGTAAGCCATGCCAGATTAGTTTTGACAGAAACTGAACTAGCTAAAACTATATATTTTATTCTGAGGTAAATCAGTGAACCAGTTGACAATCTTGTGCCAAAACTGGAATTTCAAGCTGATGGTACCTTCCTTTTTGGTCCAATAAAGCTTGGACCAAAAGCTACCCAATTTTTATATGCTGTTTCTATAGATTGGGTGAAGCAGTACTTTAAAGAAAGTCTGCATTAGTAATAGCCCTGTAGCCATAATCACAACCAGGTATATACAGTAATCCCTCGCTGTATCGCGCTTCGCCTTTCGCGGCTTCACTCTATCGCGGATTTTATATGTAAGCATATTTAAATATATATCGCGGATTTCTGCGGACAATGGGTCTTTTAATTTCTTGTACATGCTTCCTCAGTTGGTTTGCCTAGTTGATTTCATACAATGGACGCTATTGGCAGATGGCTGAGAAGCTACCCAACTTACTTTTCTCTCTCTCTCTCTTGCGCTGACTTTCTCTGATCCTGACGTAGGGGGATTGAGCAGGGGGGCTGTTCGCACACCTAGACAATACGGACGCTCGTCTAAAAATGCTGAAAGATTATCTTCACGTTGCTACCTTCTGTGCAGCTGCTTCGTGAAGCGACATGCTGCACAGTGCTTTGCATACTTAAAAGCACGAAGGGCACGTATTGATTTTCGATTGTTTGTTTTTCTCTGTCTCTCTCTCTCTCTCTCTCTCTTTCTCTGCTCCTGACGGAGGAGGTGTGAGCTGCCGCCTTCAACAGCTTTGTGCCCCGGTGCTTCGCATACTTAAAAGCCAAGCAGCCCTATTGATTTGTTTATTTTTCTCTATCTCTCTGACATTATCTGCTCCTGATGCGCACTCCTTTGAAGAGGAAGATATGTTTGCATTCTTTTAATTGTGAGACAGAACTGTCATCTCTGTCTTGTCATGGAGCACAGTTTAAACTTTTGAAAAAGAGACAAATGTTTGTTTGCAGTGTTTGAATAACGTTCCTGTCTCTTTACAACCTCCTGTGGTTCTGCGCAAATCTGTGACCCAAGCATGACAATATAAAAATAACCATATAAACATATGGTTTCTACTTCGCGGATTTTCTTATTTCGCGGGTGGCTCTGGAACGCAACCCCCGCGATGGAGGAGGGATTACTGTACAAGGCCTTTGACAGTGAATGACTTAGGTCTACTCCAAATCTGCTGTGGAATATATTGAATTATATTCTCAGTTGTAATTAAGGAGGGAGACTAGGACCTGTCCTGTCGGCATAAGAGAGAGCCTGTTTAAGAAGCACGTAGTGATTCACACACACAGAGTAGATAGAAGAACACATAGAATACGACTACGACTCGCTTTTCCACAGCAACTTTGAGATCTGGCCGCCACTTTTTTTTTTTTCTTTTTTTTTTTTTTTTTTCGGGCACTGTGAAACTTGAACTTCAAAGTTTCTCCTCCACTCTTTCACTCAGTTAACTTCCTTTTGTTGTTTATACCACTGGTTAAACCAACAAATGTGTTTTTCCTTGCCTGTACCTCCCTTCTCCTGCCTTGATAAAATTCTTCCTTTTTCCCTTGTGCTTTTGCCATAGTCTTTCACAGAACGTTGAACTTAAGGAGCTATTTATATTGATTTGCATATTCAAAGAGGCTTAATTTTAGGAGGAGTCAGGGTGGTGTGGCAGGTGCATGCACGTGCGTTACATTTCACGCTGACCAGGATTTATGTAGTGGAATAACGTGGAAGTTGGTGTACACACAGATTTATGCATCTGGATTTTTCTGTGCGTATGCAAATTTCTGTTTTTGTCCATACGGCATGTTTTAGTATGAATTACATGAGGCCCCTGGTCCTTAAGCAGTAACAATCAAAATAAATAAATAGTTCAGCAAATATTATAAAACAAAGTGACAATTGAATTGTAATAGAAATGGAAGAAACGTTTTAAGAAAACAAAGCACATAAAACAGATGCATTGAGAAATATATTATAGCAAGTAACCTCATTTTAATCTCTAAGGTATAAATCCATTCAGAGTGAAAATTAAAAGTGGGATTACACAGCATTTGAAGGAAATCGGAGATACAGCTCTAAAAATACAAACATCTAAGAACAGGTTACAAATCTAAATGTAAGGGTTAGGATCTACCACTAAACACCGTTGGCTCAGTGACCATGAAATTATAGCTGTGTTACACTGAGAAAGGGTTTTCTGTTAAAGCTTGTACTATTTTAAGAGCTGTAAAAGAAAAAAAAAAACACTTAGAAATTTAACAATCATCAGTAAATAAGGGAGAGGGTATGGGAGAATGGTCAGAAAATAGCACTTGCTCAAATACTGATCTTAGGGCTTGTATGGGGACTGCTGTTATGTTTCTCGTCTGCTGACTGGACTTTGTTAGAAGTGAAGGGGAACATGGATTGATAGACATACTGTTGGAAAATATTATGAAGGGGCTTTTTTTTAGTCTGTTTTAAAACTTTTCATAAGAGCATCACCAAAAGGAGAGTATCGTTTAGAGGTTGAGTCAGTGTACCAACCTCAAACCAATCAAAAATCAGTGGCACTATTTGAAAAACAATGTTTTTGCAAGTTCTCTAGTAGGAACTGGAATGAGTTGGAGTAAATTAGCCAAAATTACTTTTAATTAGTGTTCAAAGCTGTTAGACACCTCCCCCAAAAGACTTGCTGTGCCAAATGTTGGCTTATCAAAATACTAGCATGTGAAGTCTGAATACACTTGATTTTAAAGTATCTGCTGACTAGTGTCTAATTTTGTTTTTATTTTTTTCTTTAAATGGTTCGAGTAATTGTTTGGTATTGATTGTTTTTTTTGTTTTTTTTCTTACAACATTTACACCTGTACATAATTACATGTACAGTATGATTTTATATTACCTTTAATATATTTCTGTATATGATCTTTGATAATGAGTATTTGATGTGAATAAACTAATTAAACTTGAATACAAACGTTAGCAACTTCGTAATCCTGAAGCTGCTGCTTCACCACCTGAGGCCACAGGTCCGTCATGCCCTCGACCCTCTGCAGTTCGCATACCAGGAGAAGGTGGGAGAGGAGGGTGCCATCATTTACATGCTACACCGATCCCTCTCACACTTGTACAGAGGCAGTGGTGCTGTAAAAATTATGTTTCTGACTTCTCTAGCACCTTCAACACCATCCAACCCCTGCTCCTCGGGGACAAGCTGGCAGAGATGGGAGTAGTTTCATACCTGGTAGCATGGATCGTGGACTATCTTAAAGACAGACCTCCGTATGTGCGTCCTGGGAACTGCAGGTCTGACATTGTGGTCAGCAACACAGGAGCGCCGCAGGGGACTGTACCGGTCCTGTTCAGCCTATATACATTGGACTTCCAATACAACTCGGAGTCCTGCCACATGCAAAAGTTCGCTGACGACACTGCTATCGTGGGCTGCATCAGGAGTGGGCAGGAGGAGGAGTATAGGGACCTAATCAAGGACTTTGTTAAATGGTGTGACTCAAACCACCTACATCTGAACACCAGCAAAATCAAGGAGCTGGTGGTGGATTTTAGGAGGCCCAGGCCCCTCCTGGACCCCGTGATCATCAGAGGTGACTGTGTGCAGAGGGTGCAGACCTATAAATACCTGGGAGTGCAGCTGGATGATAAATTGGACTGGACAGCCAATATTGATGGCTCTGTCCTTTCTTACACAGAGCAACTATACCTCCTTAGAAGACTGGCGTCCTTCAACATCTGCAATAAGATGCTACAGATGTTCTATCAAATGGTTGTGGCGAGCGACCTCTTCTATGCGGTGGTGTGCTGGGGAGGCAGCATAAAGAAGAGGGACGCCTCACGCCTGGACAAACTGGTGAGGAAGGCAGGCTGTATTGTAAGCATGGAGCTGGACAGTTTGACATCTGTGGCAGAGCGACGGGCGCTGAGCAGGCTCCTGTCAATCATGGAGAATCCACTGCATCCACTAAACAGTATCCTCTCCAGACAGAGGAGCAGCTTCAGCGACACACTGCTGTCACTTTCCTGCTCCACTGATAGACTGAGGAGATCGTTCCTCCCCCACGCTATGCGACTCTTCAATACCTCCCGGGAGGTTAAACGTTAGCATTATTCAAAGTTATTGTCTGTCTGTATACCTGCATTGTTATCACTCTTTAATATTTTCTTTATCAGTATGCTCCTGCTGGAGTATGTGAATTTCCCCTTGGGATTAACACTAGAATTACCAGAGTCTACGAAAAAACTCGTAGATCCGGCCCACCTTAAAACCGTTCTCAGCTCTCTTTTGTCTTCTAAATGTGCCGATTAACACGAGCAGCAAGCAGCCGGCTATTCCATCCCCCACTGCCGCAGAACGTTCACTAAGTTTTCCCAGCTCATGCCTTGTTTGATTATCTGGGAGTGACTGAACTGCTGGAGTTTTAAAGTGGAAATAATAGATAGCTATTTGGAACACACGGAGTTCATGTGTGTTCCGTTTCTACAGTAATCTGTGTAAACACATTTTTAAAACAGAAACGTTTTTCATATTTTAGTAGTAAATGACAAAATGTAGGCATAAACTATATAGTGTATGAAGCCTGAAGTCCAAAGATCAAGTAAACACTTTCACAAAAGGTTCAAGGAAGATACAACACCTTCCATGGCGTAGCAGTAAGATTTGTTGACTTGTAATCAAGAGTTCCCGGTTCGATCCCCACTCACTCCTATATTTGCCATTTTCAGTAGTGAGCTCCTCTTGTTGTTAATATTATACAGTACACACATACATTTGGTTTGCGTCTGTAACACACGGTATGCATTTATAGGACTTGTAAAAGTTACCTTTTTTTTTTTTTTTTTTTTTTTTTTTAATAACTTCTCTCTTCATAACAACCATTTTGGACGGCGTTTTCCCTTGCCCGGACGCGGGTCACCGGGGCCCCACTCTGGAGCCAGGCCTGGAGGTGGGGCTCGATGGCAAGCGCCTGGTGGCCGGGCCTGCACCCATGGGGCTCGGCCAGGCACAGCCCGAAGAGGCAACGTGGGTCCCCCTTCCCATGGGCTCACCACCTATGGGAGGGGCCAAGGAGGTCGGGTGCAGTGTGAGTTGGGTGGTGGCCGAAGGCGGGGACCTTGGCGGTCCGATCTTCGGCTACAGAAACTGGCTCTTGGGACGTGGAATGTCACCTCTCTGAAGGGGAAGGAGCCTGAGCTAGTGCGCGAAGTTGAGAGGTTCCGGCTAGATATAGTCGGGCTCACCTCGACGCACAGCTTGGACTCTGGAACCAATCTCCTTGAGAGGGGCTGGACTCTCTACCACTCTGGAGTTGCCCCCGGTGAGAGGCGCCGAGCAGGTGTGGGTATACTTATTGCCCCCCAACTTGGAGCCTGTACATTGGGGTTTACCCCGGTGAACGAGAGGGTAGCCTCCCTTCGCCTTCGGGTGGGGGGACGGGTCCTAACTGTTGTTTGTGCGTATGCACCGAACAGCAGTTCGGAGTACCCACCCTTTTTGGAGTCCCTGGAGGGGGTGCTAGAGGGCATACCTTCTGGGGACTCCCTCGTTCTGCTGGGAGACTTCAATGCTCACGTGGGCAATGACAGTGAGACCTGGAAGGGCGTGATTGGGAGGAATGGCCCCCCTGATCTGAACCCGAGCGGTGTTTTGTTATTGGACTTCTGTGCTCGTCACGGATTGTCCATAACGAACACCATGTTCAAGCATAGGGGTGTTCATATGTGCACTTGGCACCAGGACACCCTAGGCCTCAGTTCGATGATCGACTTTGTGGTCGTGTCGTCGGACTTGCGGCCACATGTCTTGGACACTCGGGTGAAGAGAGGGGCGGAGCTGTCAACTGATCACCACCTGGTGGTGAGTTGGCTTTGATGGTGGGGGAGGATGCCGGTCAGGCGTGGTAGGCCCAAACGTGTTGTGAGGGTCTGCTGGGAACGTCTGGCAGAGCCCCCTGTCAGAAGTAGCTTCAACTCCCACCTCCGGCAGAACTTCGACCACATCCCGAGGGAGGTGGGGGACATTGAGTCCGAATGGGCCATGTTCCGTGCCTCTATTGTTGAGGCAGCTGACCGGAGCTGTGGCCGTAAGGTGGTCGGTGCCTGTCGTGGCGGCAATCCCCGAACCCGCTGGTGGACACCGGCGGTGAAGGATGCCGTCAAGCTGAAGAAGGAGTCCTACAGGACCCTTTTGTCCTGTGGGACCCCGGAGGCAGCTGATAGGTACCGGCAGGCCAAGCGGAATGCGGCTTTGGTGGTTGCTGAGGCAAAAACTCGGGCGTGGGAGGAGTTTGGGGAGGCCATGGAGAATGACTTTCGGACGGCTTCGAGGAGATTCTGGTCCACCATCCGGCGTCTCAGGAAGGGGAAGCAGTGCAGTGTCAACACTGTATATGGTGGGGATGGTGCGCTGCTGACCTCGACTCGGGACGTTGTGGGTCGGTGGGGGGAATACTTCGAAGACCTCCTCAATCCCATTAACATGCCTTCCAATGAGGAAGCAGAGCCTGGGGACTCAGAGGTGGGCTCCCCCATCTCTGGGACTGAGGTCACCGAGGTGGTCAAAAAACTCCTTGGTGGCAGGGCCCCGGGGGTGGACGAGATATGCCCGGAGTTCCTCAAGGCTCTGGATGTTGTAGGACTGTCTTGGCTGACACGCCTCTGCAACATCGCATGGACATCAGGGACAGTGCCTCTGGATTGGCAGACCGGGGTGGTGGTCCCCCTCTTTAAGAAGGGGGATCGGAGGGTGTGTTCCAACTACAGAGGGATCACACTCCTCAGCCTCCCTGGAAAAGTCTATTCAGGGGTCCTGGAGAGGAGGGTCCGTCGGATAGTCGAGCCTCGGATTCAGGAGGAACAGTGTGGTTTTCGTCCTGGTCGCGGAACAGTGGACCAGCTCTATACCCTTAGCAGGGTCCTGGATGGTGCATGGGAGTTTGCCCAACCAGTCTACATGTGTTTTGTGGACTTAGAAAAGGCATTCGACCGTGTCCCTCGGGGAATCCTGTGGGGGTACTCCGAGAGTATGGGGTACCGGCCCCCCTGATAAGGGCTGTTCAGTCCCTGTACGATCAGTGCCAGAGCTTGGTCCGCATTGCCGGCAGTAAGTCGAACCCGTTTCCAGTGAGAGTTGGACTCCGCCAGGGCTGCCCTTTGTCACCGATTCTGTTCATAACTTTTATGGACAGAATTTCTAGGCGCAGCCAGGGTGTTGAGGGGGTCCGGTTTGGTGGGCTCAGGATTGGGTCACTGCTTTTTGCAGATGATGTTGTCCTGTTTGCTTCATCAGGCCGCGATCTTCAGCTCTCTCTGGATCGGTTCGCAGCCGAGTGTGAAGCGGCTGGGATGAGAATCAGCACCTCCAAATCCGAGACCATGGTCCTCAACCGGAAAAGGGTGGAGTGCCCTCTCAGGGTTGGTAGCGAGATCCTGCCCCAAGTGGAGGAGTTCAAGTACCTCGGGGTCTTGTTCACGAGTGAGGGAAGAATGGAGCGTGAGATCGACAGGCGGATCGGTGCGGCATCCGCAGTAATGCGGGCGTTGCATCGGTCTGTCGTGATGAAAAAGGAGCTGAGCCGCAAGGCGAAGCTCTCAATTTACCAGTCGATCTATGTTCCTACCCTTACCTATGGTCATGAGCTATGGGTAGTGACCGAAAGAACGAGATCGCGAATACAAGCGGCTGAAATGAGTTTCCTCCGCAGGGTGTCTGGGCTTTCCCTTAAAGATAGGGTGAGAAGCTCAGTCATCCGGGAGGGGCTCAGAGTAGAGCCGCTGCTCCTCCGCATCGAGAGGAGTCAGATGAGGTGGCTCGGGCATCTGATCAGGATGCCTCCTGGACGCCTCCCTGGTGAGGTGTTCCAGGCACGTCCAACCGGGAGGAGGCCCCGGGGAAGACCCAGGACACGCTGGAGGGACTATGTCTCTCGACTGGCCTGGGAACGCCTTGGGATTCTCCCGGAAGAGCTAGAAGAAGTGGCCGGGGAGAGGGAAGTCTGGGCATCTCTGCTCAAGCTGCTGCCCCCGCGACCCGACCTCGGATAAGCGGGAGACAATGGATGGATGGATGGATAACTTCTCTCTAGATCACGATACATACTGCTGCCCCCACCCCAACCCCCAGGGATCTGACGCTGTTATTTTTTATTTGAAACGGAATAACTGGAGATGTGAGTGGTGTTTTAAGACAATGGAACTGGACATTCTCTCATCTGGAGGATATAAAAGCTGACACACAAACGCTGGCGAATCTGCATTCTTCATATCTCGCCATCACTTGATTTTTTTTATTCAGTTTTACTGAGTGTTCCTGCTCATGCTGAATTAGTGTGCACCTTATGGTGTATGATGTCGAAAAAACAAAAAAACACAGACGTAGGTATATATGATATTTGGAATTATTCATTTTATGACCTGTATAGTACATTTCGGAAAACTTTGTGGCACAGATGCAACATTATTCATATTATTCATATTCATTCGCATAACATCTTGCAGTTTGTAATCAGTGACTGCGTATTTTTTTTCCTGATCTTGCCAGTCCCCACATGTTGCTGTATGCTGTTTCTTTTGTACTCCAGGACATGCAGAGGATAGAATAGTACAGAGTAGTAAGTTCAGCGCCGTATGCAATCATCAGATTCAAATGTTAACTGTTCACACACACGCAAGGGATAGTCTTTCCTACATTTACAACGTGTGTACCTGTTACAATGTACACGCTTCTCTCTATGCTGTGGTTCCTATTGCACATCTGAAAGAAAGAGACAATATATGTGAAAACATCATTGCACTAATGCAATATTATTTGAAAACGAACAGCGTCAGATCGGGTGTGGATTTATGTTGGCGCTATTACTGAAAGAAAAAAAAGATGAACAAGTGCATTAATACTGCAGCACTGAATAAGCTCATGCACTCTAACATCAACCCCACGCCAAGCACATGCCAAGATATCAAAGGAGTGGCTTCAGGACAACGCTGTGAATGTCCTTGAATGACCCAGCCGGAGCCCAGACTTGAATCCGATTGAACATCTCTGGAGAGATCTTAAAATGGCTGTGCACAGACGCTTCCCATCCAACCTGATGGAGCTTGAGAGGTGCTGCAAAGAGGAATGGGCGAAATTGGCCAAGGATAGGTGTGCCAAGCTTGTGGCATCATATTGAAAAAGACTTGAGGCTGTAATTGCTGTCAAAGGTGCATCGACAAAGTATTGAGGAAAGGCTGTGAATACTTATGTACATGTGCTTTTTCAATTTTTTTATTTTTAATAAATTTGCAAAAACCTCAAGTAAACTTTTTTCATGTTGTCATCATGGGGTGTTGTGTGTAGAATTCTGAGGAAAACAATGAATTTAATCAATTTTGGAATAAGGCTGTAACATAACAAAATGTGGAAAAAGTGATGCGCTGTAAATACTTTTTGGATGCACTCTTATCTATCCATCCATCCATCCCTCCCATGTTGTCATCATTTCTGATTCCTCTCACATCCATACACTCTTCAGCAAAGAGGAAGTTACAGCAGCCTCGGTACTAAGGGGTCTGACTGCAGTTTCTTTTTCATCCTCTTAATGCTAAAGTAGTCCACTTTGCCTACTGGTCCAGCTCTAGATGATTTAGAAGAGAACATTCATAAGAATCACTTACTCCATTGTTGTTAAACAGAATGGTGCAAACATTTTAAACATGTTCCTAATTACTTAGCTCTTCTTTTTGTTCTAAAGAATATTGCATTTTTACATAATGCAAGGAAATTAAATATGACCACAGAATGTGAGCTATTGGGAGTACCCCACTGCTATAGGGTTTTTTGTCATACTAGGAACCGTCTTAAGTTGCAGGCAGATGATACCTCTCATTAGGATATCAAAAAAAACTTACCCAACTGAACATATTGTGTTTTTGTTTTTTTTTTAAAGTGTAATGCATGTGTAACATAGTAACATACAATTATCTTTCTTGAAATGTACAGACTTAATTATTTATTTGTTTGTCTTCCTGAAGCAAAAAAGGTAATTCTAATATGTGTAGGTGTTAAAGATTTTTATGAATTAATAAGCTGAGAATTGTTTCCTTACTAAGCCTGACCAACTTGTTTTCTTTCACTTTTTTTCCTAACTCCACCATTTAAGTATGTGTGCATTGGTAAACAGTAAAAAGGTACCAAAAGATTACAATACACCATGTTTTGGTTTGGGGCAGAGAACTGCTAAAATAGTATATCATTTTTTTTTTCTTAAGAGCTATGGGAATTTGAATCTACCTCATCATTCATTGTATTAAAGTAGCTTCATTTTTTACTTTACCCTTTTTTTTTAAATCACGTGAATTGGATTTTAATGATAAATTACTCATTTTTCTCTAGTTGTAAAGTACTCATTTATCTTTTGAGCTTTATCTTTCAAGTTTTTCAAATATGTTTGCTATTTGTGCCTTTTTTAAAAAAAAATCACTTCATAGTACAACTCCTTTACATCTTTTTATTTTATCAGTTAGAACATATGCAGATTAAGTGACTTGCTAAAGGGAACACATTGGTTAGAGTAATAAATTGAATTTGTATCTTTCTAGTTTAGAGTCCAGTTTCTTAACCAAGACACTACACCAGTTATTGATTGTGTTTTTACAATGTAAAATAAGGTAACCTTCATAATGACTATCTGTCTATCTAACTCCTTCAGAGCACTTTTCAAACTGACTTTCAGCTCTGTGACTCGTGCACTCTTAACCTATGTATTATTAGTGAGTGTTTGTCTGTCTTGACATTGAAATTCAGACTGAAAACATACCTGTTCAGTGAGAGTGCATTGTCATTACCATACTTAGATACATACAGACCCATTTGCAGAAAGCTACCTTTCAGATCTGCAGCTGTTTTATTTAGTCTTACAGTCCTGTCTTCTGCAGTTGCTGTCTAAAATGTTGGAGTGCATATTTCAAAACACCACCAGTAGTTCTGGACAGTAAAACTGTCTTACAACTAGGATACTGGTCATAGCCTCGCTGTGACTTTGGACAACTTCCTCTGTGTTTTCATCAACACATTTTTAAACTAATCAGCTCACTCCTTTCTTCAAAGGAAGATCCACCCCCACCGGTGGCATCTGCCAGTTTTATTGTGCCTCTAGACTAACTGTACTAAGTTTTGCTTTTTGCATGCTGCTTTTCATTTTTTTCTTTGTCAAATTTATACTTTTAAATCACTGAAAAGCTTTATGCAGTATGTGTATTTATTTTTAAAGTTGTCATGATACATATGTCTATCAAACTGATAACTTAATTTACCTTGCTGTGTCCACGTGCTCAATTTCTGTGCTCTTTTTGATTTGCTCTTTTAAAGTCTGTTGGGAAGCTTCGTCTCTCTTGTTAGCCATTGGTCTTGTTGTTACACTGAAAAATACAATAAAATGAAGCAATAAAGTATTTTATACAGTACTGTAGCAGTGTTCCCTTTGTTACCTTCAGATGAGGTATTCTGTTAATAAATTGATGAATAATATTTCTAGTTCTGTAAATTGATTATCACTTAATTTTCAGGACACATGGCATTACACTAGTCCGTTTTAAAACGGGATTGTGCAAATGTAACTTTATTGCAGCAGAAATCTACAAATGTTCTATTATCTTGTACAACAGAAATGAAAGAACACCATTTCTGTAATCTGATTGTTATTATTTTAGCCCTCTGGATACGTAAGTTAAAGCACATAGTTTCTCTTACTGAGTGATAATTTTATTTTCCTGATGTCTAAATGGTTTACTGAGTGATTTTTAAATGTATGCATTCATTTTTCTTTTCTGGTTTCAAAATTAGTTATAAAACTTTATAATTACCCCACCTTGACTTGAAGATTTTTAATTCATTGAATCAGTTGTATTGATAACCTGATTTGTTACATTTTCTATCAGAAGTAATAATTAATTTGCCCTGTCAATAATAAAGGAAATGAACTTGACAAAGATCACCAAAGCACATTTATTCTTAGAAGAAAACTAAAAATTCTACCTTTTGAACCGGTTACAGAGATGTATATTTGATTAAAAAAAATGTTACACCACTCTACTTTACTTCCCTGTTAATTCGAAGCCAAACAAAATATTGTTTTAAGAAGGTTGTCAAATTTTTTGTTGAACAAACCTCATTTTCTCTGTTAAGATTAAAGGAAAGGTCTTCACTTTATTTTTTAGTTGCCCTTCCTTACATTGTGGCACTTTAAGCTAAATATGATGATAATGATTAGGCAGATAGGTGTTATTTAAACACCATAGCTTCGCCTGTAGTTCTTCACCCTGATGGGTTGGATACATCTGTTTAAAAATGTAAAAATCCTTTTTAAATCTTCAGTATGTTCTTAGGAAAAGAAGTTTTAGTTTATTTCCTTGTTCGCAGTTTTACTTGGTACACAATAATAATCAAGAATTGATATGACAATAACTCCACACACTATCCATCCATCCATCCATTGTCCAACCCGCTGAAACCGAACACAGGGTCACGGGGGTCTGCTGGAGCCAATCCCAGCCAACACAGGGCACAAGGCAGGAAACAATCCCGGGCAGGGTGCCAACTCCACACACTATAAAGTAGTTTTTATACACACTGGTCTTGTTGCTGTATTTATAATGTAATTCAACTTTAAGTTTAGTCATATGGAATGGTAATGGTTCCTGTTTTTTTTTTTTTTCTAGACTGTACAGTTTGTTCAAGGGATTTTTGTTGAAAAGTATGACCCAACAATAGAAGACTCTTATAGGAAGGCAAGTGTTATTTCTTTTATCTGTAAATTTGTTACTTTTATGTAGATTTTTGTAATATATGGAAAAATGTTTTCAACTGTGCTAGTTATTTTATACTGAAATTTAATTTCTGCTGAGATATTTTTGGAACACTTTTTTGTGTATTAAGTGTATGTAGCCATGGTTTCAGTGTGTTTGCGTTAACCTTGGTCCTGTTCAGTTGTGATTAAATATCCATAAAAGACTTCATGTGATGGAAGTTATATTAACTACAGCAAAAGTCAATCCTTACAAATCAATGTAGTATAGCTTGCTTCCACTGTTAAGATTTAAGAGAGGTTTGTAGTTTAAATGAGAGAACCATTTATTTCAAAAGTGCAACTCATTTTCTATTTTTGCTGAAAACATTCCAGAATGGTAGTACATACAAATAGATAAAGGAAAGTGTACTGGCCTCACTGACTCTCCTGTTCAATTATCCAGCAAGCTAAACACCTTAATGCAATAAATCTCGAATACTTGAAGTGTTGGTGAGAATGTTTAATCACATAAATGGTGTGAAACTGTAAATACAAATACAAACAAAACTCTTAAGTACTTGCATAATCGTCATGTACAAACATAAGGTAAGTACAGCAGCATTTTATAACTAAGAGCCTAACAGCCAAAAGCTTAGTAAGTTTACATATTAAAATATAACATTTACTTTAAGTAACTTTTTCTCAGGGAAGCTTAAAGGTGCATAACTTCCAGGGAATGATTTCACAAGGGTTAACTAAGAATGGCAAAGGATTGCTTGAGAGAGCAAACATACCACGCTTACTGCTGCAGCCCTCACTTCATACTTCATGTTTTCTACAGCAGCAGCATTAGGATTTTTATGTAAAAATGACAAGAGTTTGCTAAACAGAACACCACTGGTGTTGCCAGAACAGTAAGGGAAAGTCTATTTTATTATATAGATTTTGAAAACAAATTTCTTGTGTTAATGCAGCTGCTTATGGTCATTTTTAGTATTTTCACATGTAGAGTAAGATGCTAACTTGTGCTACTTTTTCTTTGTAGCAAGTTGAAGTTGATGTTCAGCAATGTATGCTTGAAATACTGGACACAGCTGGAACGGTAAGTAATTTTTAAGAAATTGGAAAAATTAGTTTCTGAAGCATTAACCAGTGGCAGACGAAATTATGGTACTCAAGTGAATTCCCCTTTTTTGCACATCTGTTGTTTAAAACAGATAAAAAGCATCCTTATTTACAAGTAATAATTAAAGATGCTGTGTTTGATTTCACATATCTCTTTCTCTCATTGTATGTATGTTTCATTAGTATTACCTTTAGATTGACTGTTTTAAAATTTGTTCTCTTAAATATGTTCAAGCTGGGGGCAACAGCCAGTTATTACTCAATTATTGTTTTTAGTGAAATTCACAATAAAGAAGTAAGCTTAATAACACTAAGACAGTCAGAGTTAAAGATAGGTGAAATGACACTGCATTAGAGACAACAAAGAGGTCACTTCCCCACTATTGTACAAAGTAAAATGCATGATAAGAAAAGATCACACTTGTCAGATGGTTCAGCATGTTAAAGACATTGTGATTGATTAGGCCCAAATTAATGGAGTAGATGGTACCTCAATATAAATGTATATGAAGTGTTGTTGAAACTAAAAGGTTTGCATAGAGGTTAAGGCTTTGAGCTCTAAAGCTTGAGGTTGTGGGTTCAAATCCTGCTACTGACACTGTCTGAGACCATGAGGAAATAATTTCACCTTTGCTCCAAATGAAAAACAAAAGAAATGTAATCAGTTGTACGTCACCTTAGATAAAGATGACAGCCACATAAGTAAATGTAAATGAATATTTGTAAACACTATGTATTCAGAAACACAGTGGTATTTTTAATTGATGTATAAAAACAGGCAAAGAAAATCAAAAAAACTATAACAGAATTTTTATTGGTGCTGGAAAACATGAAGGTCATGGAATTTAATATTTGAAAATCCAACTGAAAATTACACCTTTTGTAAAAAAAATTCCTTGAAGTTTTTTTTTTCTTAAGTATGTGCTAAACGACAGTCATCATGAAAAATATTTAAAATTTTGTCCAAATATCATTGTCGCTTGTTCTGCATCGTGGAAAAGAGTGTCTAATGACATAAATGAAGGTACCATTTTCTTTTGTGAGCAAGAGCTTTTCGCTTCATCTTATGCTACATATAAATTCTGCTTTCAAGTCCTAAAACAAAATCATGACAATTGCTTTCTTTAATTAAACTGACCGGAAAAGAAACTTTTCAACAACTGGTTTCAGAGGGAGAAAACAAAGTAGGGTAGAATGTGCCTACTGCAGTAAAGTTTGAAGTCATATAGAAGGACAAACAAGTTGTGACCTAAAGAAAATGGTATGCCAGCTGTTCAGCAGTGAAATGTTTCTTTAAATTATCGTCAAGGCCCTGGGTATCCCAGGAAACAGCATGGCTGGCAAAACGTCTTCCCTCAATGTCAGTATGGATTGGGTTTTTGGTGATACATTTGACAACTCACACCTAGTGCCACATCCTCAACAGGCATGGCCTCAAATTTTTAAAACAGACTGTTTAAAATATTAAATATTATGGTCCTTAAATGTTATTGATCACCTTTATTTGTATAGCTCATCCAAAAAGCATTAATATTAAAACTGTTTTCAGCATGTTTCCTATTAGGAAGATTGCAAAGTATTTCACATGTGGAGAATATAACTATGTATACCTCTCCTACTGTGCAGTTGTGCCATACGTTAAGTTAGTGAGAGTTCATGAAATAGAGTTAGGAGAGGAATATATGCTACTTTATGCCGAGAACGTAAACCACAAGTAACATTCAATTTGGCTATAAGAGAATTACATGGTACTGTGTTTATGGACCATGCAGATATCCACAACATTTAAGTGACTGTGTCAAAGGTAAACGTACTTGGTGTGCTGCATATGTCATTTGAGAACCTAAATTCAGTTGAAAATGTGTTGATTTACTGCACAACATGTAGGGATAGGCAGTGTGGCTCTGCAATTTAAAGAAACAGAAGTGGACTACTCCTTGTAAGCATTCAGGACTGACTGCCTTGTTGTCAACTGAGGAGTAACAAAAATACCTCTCAAGTCTGTACTGGCTGTTTAAAGATACTCCCATCTAGAAGATGAAACTACATAGGCCTGCAGTGCTATGGGTAATAACTATGGGACTAATGCATGGATATATTAAATCACCAATCTTGAAATAAATGCCACCTGTACTAATGTTAATAATAATTGACTCTCTCAGAGAAAGAAAATCACTGTGGGGGTTGTGAAGAAAAATAAATCCAAGATTTGCTTTCAGAAATGAAAGTGGCAAACTAGAAGTGGTTGAATTCAAAGATGACTGTAGAGATGCTTTGAGTGATATTGTCAACAAGCTGTAGAAGAAACCCTGCTAAAGTATACAGTTTTTCAGCCCATGATAAGCTTGGGACACAATGTATGTGGTTGTAGATGTGGAAAATTACAAACCTGGTTTAGAGAACATTTTAAGCAGCGAAAGAGAGATAAAAAAAGCAGCTAGTCTCTGAAAAGCAAAAATGATCATAGGCAGAAATCAAGGAACTGGGTCAAAAGAAACGACATTTCAGAATTGACTTAGACCAGTGGTTCCCAAACTCAGTCCTGGGGACCCACTGTGGCTGCAGATTTTTGTTCCAACCAGATTCACAATCTAGACCTAGAAAGTTTAACAAAATTGTCCGAGACAATTACACAGAGAAGACAGTCATTGGGACACCCTGACTTGATTACAAAGTCCAAAATATAATGTGGGACTGAAAATAAAACAAGTAGTGAAGTTTCTGTCCTTCAGTAGGAGACAGAAGAATGTTTGAAGCCATTGAAGTTGGATAAGAATAATTACAAAATATGATACAATTGTTGTAACAGTTGTTTATTTCAGTCTCGATATGCTTTGCTTTACAATCCATCTTAAACCTAATGGTTGTTCTATTAGCCATTCAAGATATTGGTTTGATTACCAAAAAACAAATCAGACTGTGGTATACAGGTTCATGCAGAACAAAGTTTAAAGGTACTATATGTTCATGAGATTTAAATCCATAAAGTTATTACAGAGTAATTCTAGGGCTACAAGAGCTAATCAATGTCATTGATTATAATCGATGAACACAATAATTGCCAACAAATTTATTAGCAATTAGTATCAATTGATACGTAGTTCAAATATCACTTTATTGACCACTGTTAACCACATCTTGAGATATGGTAGAGATGGAGGATGTAAATAGGATCAGGAGTTGAAGACCAAAGAAGTCAAAAGAGCATCTTGTAAGATCTTTAAAAATAAGTTAATTCGGTTCACCAGCTGAACTGTACTATGGGAGCTCCTGAAAACAAAAGACAATGGAGTATTGGTGCTGCCTCTCTGTCAAGTTTGAATATAACACAATACCACTCTGAATGTCACTGACTTCTGGTGGCTTTCAATATGCAAGCTTTTGAGGCAGCTGAGGCCCCTTCTTCAGGCAAGATGTAATACAGAAACTGGAATTCCATATATTCATATAGATACCAGGACAGATAACAGCACTGGAAAACCTTTAATGGGTCATCTTAAATGTAAAAAATTTAAAGACCACTCCAAGCTAAGAGAGCAACATAACATATACTGAAGATCTGTTTGTAAGATAACTGTTCAACAAAGCCTTTTTAAGTTTATGATGAGTTTTTCCATACAATGTGGATATATAGACCGGTTGTCTGGGTCAAACAAAGAGACCCAGACAAGTATTCTTCATATCTAGTCCTAAAACTCTTCTCTCTGTTTAAACCATTTTGTAATGTGTTAGATTTTTGCATCCATTTAACTTCCCATCCCTTTCTTTCTCCCTGTATTTTGAAGTTGCCCGTAAGCACTGTGACTTTAAAGTCCTTCTCACAGTGTCCATGGCTACTGAAGTGAGCTCCTATAAGAAAATCCCTATTGCCATGCTTGATGTGGAACCTGTGTAAATTATTCTTTGGCGGATTGGCAGTTTCTTCCACCTAGAGTGCAGTGTAGGGACATTTCATACAAAGAAGTATGTAGACCACATTACATGATCTGCATGAAAATTATCCCTTTATCTATTAAGTTAAGAAGTGTGGACTATAATCTAGTCCACAGTGTGGTGTAACTATATGATCTGTCATATAAATTTGAGCACACGGTTTTCATCTTTTCTCTAGACAGGAAGATGTACCATTATCTGTTAGTTCTCAGTGACTATTAGCCTGGAGATGTGTCTTAATTTTATTACATTTAAGATGACCCACATAAAGGTTTTCCAATGCGGTATCTGTTCATGGTGTCTATATAAACACAGGGAATTCCAGTTTCTTCAGTGCCTGAAGAAGAGGTCTGAGCTGCCTTGAAAGCTTGCATATTGTAATCTTTTTAGTTAACCAATAAAAGGTGTCATTTTTGCTTGACTTCTTATTGCATCCATAAAGGCTAACACGATATAACACCCTACTACTTTCAACAAAATCTTAACTTGCAATCTGTTTTTTGATACCATACTGGTTTTTTTGTTTTTTTGTTTTTTTTATAAAAAGGCTTTATATACATCACACTCCATTCATCTCATGGTCAATGCTGTTATCTTAAGAATAAAATTACAGTAGACTCTAGGTATCCTTGAGTTATACTAGACAGGACGCATTTATCAAGACTTGCTGCTTTGCACATTTTTGGCAAATGTTATTTTAGAGCATTCTGTGCAAGGAATAAAACTTTTTTTTTAATTAAAATTCTTGCACATTCTCACAATTATTGCATGTTTTAAAAACCCTAATTAATTGAAATAAACCAATTAATTAGCAAATTAACAAATTTTTCCCCACACTATTATTCAATTACTTTATTATTCATGTGATCAGTTTAATTTTTGTGGTATTTTTATCTTTTAAGGGTGGATATTTAGTGCTGGAAAAGTTTATTTTGACCATGGAAAATGTAAAAGCACTAAGTCCTGAAAAGTGTTTGAATTTGAAAATCACTACAGCATGCCCTATATAGAAAAGGGGTTCTTTGTTTGAAATGTCACAGTTCAATCTGACTGATTCACGTTGAGATAAACATTTTTATTTTGAGTGATGGTCAAATGTTTCTTGCTTTAATGTTCATAACAGTTCAGTTTCTGTGATTACAGTTACTTAGTTAGGAGTGGGTACATTAGACAGTGTTGTCTTATGTTCTTCTGTGGGTGGTATAGTTCTTGTTCCTGTGCTTTGGTCTCTTCCATCTTTCTGTATCAGTGATACATGCCATTCTGGCCTCTTAGAATTAAACATCTTTGACATATTCCTTTTTTTTTCTTAATACAGGAACAGTTCACAGCAATGAGGGATCTGTACATGAAAAATGGACAGGGATTTGCATTGGTATATTCTATAACAGCCCAGTCAACATTTAATGATCTTCAAGACTTAAGAGAACAGATCCTTCGAGTGAAAGACACTGATGATGTGAGTCATAACCTCAGTCTTTTCTTTCTGTTTTTAAATATAATGTCTTAATCTGTCTTGTCAAATTATGTATTACTATGAAAAATTGTAGGCTAAGCTTCAGTGGATTTTTGTAACTTTTTACATTTTTTTAATGTAGTGTTTAGGTTAGAGTTTTGAAAAACTCAGTATTTAGGAATTCATAGTTAATAAATTATTTGTAGTTGTATAATATAGGACCATGTAGAGTCTGTACCTTGTTTTAATGCAGTAAGCCACAAATGCATTGAAATATTTGTCACTTATGATTTTTTTTTTTTTTAATTGTTGAAATGTAGCAATTTTAAGTTCTTTCCCTGGGGGACATGTAATTAGTCATTCAGTATCAACATATTTTGTCACAGTGTCATCTTTTTGTAAAACATTCCTCTATCGCAATGCCTAGGGATTTCAGTAGCTGAGCTCCTTAGCAATCTAGAAGATATTTTCAGGCTGACCGTTCAATATAACAAATTTTCCTGATAAAGATTGTAGTTTGTTTAAGGTCCTTAACTTCTGTGCATTTGAATGCAATTCTGAAGTGGGGACAAAATGTTTTTATAAACACTGTTTTGATTTCTTGAGAGCTTTTTGTTAATGGATTTATTAAATGACTACATAAGTTCTAAAGCCCATCTTCAATGCAAGTTAAGAAACCAGGTTGTTTCACAATGATGACCAATTATAATTAGTAGATAAGTATTCTGTGGAATGTGGGGAACAACAGTAGGAGAGGAGGAGCTCACTCTAACAGTGATCTAACAGTGAAGTGTTAAACCTAGAGATCATGCTGAATGCCTTAAAAAAAAAAGTATATCAGATCAAATGATGATTACATAGAATGTTAATATACAGTAGGATTCTAAAATATTCCATGTTATTTTAATCACTTAATAATGTTTCAGTTACCATGCTTTGTTTTCACTTTGTGGATGGCAGGAGATGCTCAAAAACCATTCCTGATCTCATACTATGACACAGGAGGACACAGTACAAAAAAGAGGGTTTATTTGAAGTTAAAGGATAGATCCAGCAGGTGTAACACATACTAAGTGCACCAAAAGGATAGAATAATAGCCTCTGAGCATGTCTGCACACTATTAGCCTCTAAATACCACACACCATACAATAAAATACTCCCTGCTCACCGTCCAAACCCCACACTTCGTCACTACTTTCATCTAATATCTTTCCACTCATTGAGCATTCCAACTCTAAGCTCTTGTGATTGGGAGAATGTTTAAGCCTTAGCCCATGGTTACTTTTGGGTAGACCAAATTAACTAGTTCCAGTATCCCATGCAGACCTCCGCCTAGGGGAGGGATATACGAAGTACCTTGGAATTTTAACAGCACTTCTGAATACTTTTGTGCTGGATAATCCATTGGGAGTAATTGAGAGTTTCCCTACTCCAGTGTCTCGAACAACCCAATAATGCAGTAGAGGTACCCACAGTTGATCACAAAACATTTTTAATCATCATATTTTAATCATTCTCATCAATATCATATTTCTAATAATTTTTATCTGGGATTCCTATTTTAACTGAGTAAAGTGTTTTTTTAAGCAGGTGCTGAAAACATTGAATTAAATATTGCATTCATGGAAGCGGGAACAAGTTTACATCACTCAGAAATGGGTTTTGATGAGAAAACCCCTTTTTTATGTTTAAATAGCACATCAAGTACACATTACCTTTTGTCTACTTTTTAAATGTATTCCAATTATTTGGATAAACATGAAGTGATGCGTGATAAGTGACGTGCAGATTCAGATATATGGGAAACATTGCTGTATAAATTAACATATTCGAAATAAACATATTACTATATTCATATGCAGTAATATTAATTGAGAGACCCTTTTGACTGTTAAATCTGTTATAAATATACCATATTAGGTAAATACAATATCGTAACATTAAAAAATATTGATGTGTAGAGTGTTTGTGTAATTTAATACACTGTGTCTATGACAGAGCAAGAGCTGGGTTAATTGATTGGCACCTTGCTTTTCTTCAGATAGGGGAAAACATACTTGGTTTCACTATTATTTTAGTCCAGAATTGTCCACTATGTTGTAGATGTCAACATAGATTTAGAAGTGTGGCAGGGTTCAAAAATAGTACAAGAAAAGAGAATATGATCAAGATCTAAAGAAAAGGAAAGGAAGATATAGAGTACCAGAAAAAAGAAAATAGGACAGTTCCTATGTTAATATGTATTAGTAAGGGTGCTTGCTGAAAAATATTAGAAGTTTTGTTAAAAATTAGCTTTCAAACAATTCTTTTGTTTAAAGAAGGAAGAATGGATCAGATGTTTGGACTTGCCTGTAGGATGACTTGTTTTTTAAAGAAAACAAAGAGCAAAAAATTACCTTTCTTAGGATAGAAAGAAAGGTCAGTAAGAAGGGAGGCATATAAAGCTTACAATAGCTCTTGTCTCTTCGAGGTGAAGCACTAGTTCATGGCAAATTCTATTGTACCAATTAATGCATTTCTTTATTGTTGAATGTATTTTTATTTTGCAATTCTCCTCAATGGCTGTGATATTCTGATGCATATTTGGTCAAGAACTGAAAATCTCTTTCTCAATGCGAAGGCTTCATTTCTACTTTGTGAACTTGTTTTTGCATGCTTAAAGACCACAGATATCCTGAGCAGCATATCTGGGGAAAATCAAAGACCGCATGCACATCAGTATTATTAAAGGTTGGCATCTACAATCAATAATAATTTGTAGATGGTGTTTGTCATCGGCTAAATATTTAGAAATTAAATGCCATCATTACTACTTATTTGAGAAAGTTTGTCGTTTTAGTGGTACATTTCCCATTGAGCACTAAAATCAGAGACTTGCTCAGTAAAGTGTGTAGTTTTATTAGCCCACAACAAAATATATACCCCGATGTTCTGTTCATTATCACTAGAAATGTTAAATGGGCAAAGCAAGTTACTATCAATATGTGCATTGTCCAGTCAGTGGGAAAAACATATAGCACCATGTTTATGTGAACATTCAGAATGCATTCAAGATTGTACCTCACCCAGATCTTAAGTTAGACCACATCTCTTTGCATTTGTTGCCTGCACACAAACCACTTCTAAAAAGATTTAATCCTGTCGCCAAAAAAAATAAGTGTGGCCAGAAGTAGCAACCTCAGTGCTGCATGATTGCACTGATTGGAACCGAACCTGTTTAAAGCTGCCACTTCATACTCATCTTATGTATAAAGACCCAAGATGGGTGTGGCAGGTCATATAGACCATCACTGATTTTAAGAGTAGAAACATCAGTTTTGATGAAGGGAATATGTCCCTGCTGCATTCACTGAATCCTGTGCCCAGTGTGATGCACTATTTCCGACTATTTCCATAACTGATGCGAGGAGAACCATTGCTAGATTCAACATACTCAAGGCAGCAATTCCAGTTGTTATTCCCAGTCGTCTGTTTAGAGAGTGCACTGCTGAACTACCAGAGTTCTTTACTCACATTTTTAACACCTACCTAGCCAAAGCTACTGTCCTGAAATGCTTTAAATCTGCCATCACCATCCCGGTTCCCAAGTCACTGAGTATTCTGCCTTAATGACTATAACCTAATTGCAGCAACCCCCGACATTACAAAATGCTTTGGGAAACTAGTCACATTGCAAATCAAGGCCCTTATTCCAACTAAATTAAACCCAAACCAGCAGACCCATCACCATTGCAGATCTACTGAAGATGCCATGCTGCCTCTGTACTACATCTAACCCCCAACACACTTGTTTATTATGTTAGAATGCTGAATGTAGATTATAGTTCAGCATTTAACACCATAATCTTGCAGCAACTGGTTGAAAAGCTGTCCTCAATACTTTACTGTGTAACTGGATTCTGGACTTTTTTGATCAATAGACTGTAAATATCCTAGATAATGCCATCGTTATACAGTGATCCCTCGCTATATCACGCTTCGTCTTTCGCGGCTTCACTCCATCGTGAACTTTAAATTTAAGCATATCTAAATATATATCACTGATTTTTTGCTGGTTCATGGATTTCAGTGGACAATGGGTCTTATAATTTATGGTACATGTTTCCTCAGTTGGTTTGCCCAGTTGATTTCATACAAGGGACACTATTGGCAGATGGCTGAGAAGCTGCCCAACCAGAGCACGTATTACGTATTAAATAAAACTCCTCAATGATATACGATATGCTTCCCACGCGGTGCTTCGCATGCTTGAAAGTCCGAAGAGCACGTATTGATTTTTGATTGTTTGTTTTTCTCTGTCTGTCTCTCTCTGACTCTCTCTGACATTCTCTGCTCCTGACGGAGGGGGTGTGAGCAGAGGGGTTGTTCGCACACTGGAGGATACAGACGCTCCTCTAAAAAATGCTGAAAGACTACCTTCACATTGCTCCCTTCCTTGCAGCTGCTTTGTCCGGCGGTGCTTCGCATACTAGACAAACAGACCTATTGATTTTTGATTGTTTGCTTTTCTCTGTCTCTGACATTCTCTGCTCCTGATGCTCACTCCTTTGAAGAGGAAGATATGTTTGCATTCTTTTAATTGTGAGACGGAACTGTCATCTCTGTCTTGTCATGGAGCACAGTTTAAACTTTTGACTAAAGGGTGTTATTTCATGTCTAGAGGGCTCTAATAATGTTAAAAAAACGTATTTAGAAGGCTGCAAACAGGATTTCTATGCTCTAACTGCGAAAATATTCGATTTATAAATAAAGAATCCTACTTCGTGGAAATTTATTTATCACGGTAGAGTCTGGAACGGATTAACCGTGATAAACGAGGGTTTACTGTAATTTTGAACTCTGGTGCACCGTAGGCGGTGTGCTGAGCATACTGCTTTGTTTATACAAAAATACCTGTTGGACCCACAAAATATCAAGCATAATCAAAAACGCATAAACAGCAGCATATCTGTTTTCTGAAGAGGCTGGTAAACGTTTCTCTAGATACGCTATTGAGAGCATCCTGTCATGTTGTGTTTCGCTGTAATATGGGTACTTCACAGTTAGTGACTGGGGAACCCTGCAGTATGTGGTAAAGATAGCCCAGTCCATCATCCACATTTCAGTACCCATCATCCAGAGTATTAGAAGCATAATTAATGACCTCTTGCCCTTTTCAGTTTATGTATTTTGCATATCAATGTCCTGTAGAAACAACTGTGTAAGTGCAGAATAACAATGAAAAACATACGTAAATTAAGGCTGAATACAGCTGAGGTGAGGGTTCGGGCATCAGTCTTGGGTAGTACACTCACTTTTATCTTGTAGGTACAACAATCCATCATCCAATGATGATTTATTTTTTAACGTTTATTTGTCTGGTAAGTTTGCATTAAAATTCAAATTAGGTGCTCTGGCAACTGGATATGTGTAATTGTAAGTGAAAACAAATTAACAAAATGCCTTTTGTCTGTCTGTATTGTGACAAAAAACATAAAATACCCTGAACAGGTTTTTTTCTGCTACTTAGCTTGAAATTTAAACGGAAAGACGCACCTCAATCCACTGTCAGTTGAAGGATGAACAAGGCAGACAATGATCAAATAGCATTAAGGAAAGGTTGATGTTCTTTAATATGGGCATCATTTAACACACACAGTCAAATTAAGTACGCAGCTCCTGCTAATGAGCAAACATTATACCCACGTTTGCAGCAGGTCTCCAAGATGAAGTGCTTCTGGAAATGTAGAACAATGTAGTTAAGGGCTAGAAAGTCTGATCTGCGACATCAGGATAAGGATTTTCTAAAACGGCTGCCAGATAGGTCATGAAGCAGGGCAGTCTATAGAGGTGATTACAGATTAGACTAGATAGACTTTATTAATTCAGTGGGGAAGTTCAAATGCATACAACAGCGCAAACAAAAAAAAACAAAGAGTACATACTCATGGGACAGATAATACATCCAATCAGTTAATAGATAAATAATTACTTAAGTAAAAAATTTAAAACTTAATGAGTACATCAAGTGAAAGCATTGAATTGCTTGTTAGCAGTGAGCAGAAAAGATACCCAGAGGCACTTAATAGTACACTGTGGAGGAATGAGCTTGTGCCTCAAAGTGCTGCAAGAGAGCACCTCCTGGAGGGGATTTTTCATGATGGCATCCAATTTTGCCACCCTCTTCTTTTCTACAACAACTTCCAGTGTGTCCAGGGTTCACCCTGTGAAGGAGCAGGCTTTCGTAATAAGTTTTTTTTTTTTTTTTTTTTTTTTTTTCTCCTCTCCAGACTTTGCGCTTCTTTTATGTTCAGGTTACTTCCCCAGGAGACTTCAACTTAGAACACCACACTTGCTACTATGGGACTTGCAGAACATTTCTAGCAGCTTGCTGCACACATCAAAAGACCTGAGCTTCCTTAGCAACATACAGCGAATACTGGAAAATTGTGTGCTAAAGTAGTGTTTTAACTAAACTTGTTTCATATTTAAGGCTCACTTTAAGCCTTGGTTCTTTTTGACATTTAGAACTTGATACAGCCAGCATTTTAACTGTTCTGTTAGCAATGAAATGTGTTGCTTTATGCTATCTACACTTTTCATTGCACAACTTGAAGTTGTACTATTTTCTGGTTAGCAGAAGTTTGTTTTTTTAGCTAAGATACTGCCCAAAGTAACCCATGTGCCACTGTTTAATACATACAATGTTTGTTTAAAATGAAAGCTGTTTGAATTCTCTTTGTAGTATTTGAAGATGCACAGAGATCTGATATGGAGTTAGTATTATCAGGCTTAACTTGATCTCTCCTCTGTAGGCTTATGGTTTGAAAGGGATTTCATCATTTTAGTAAGAGAGGTTGGGAGCATGTACTGATACAGCACCTTGCCACACCCAGCACATGACGAACCACTTCAGGATCCCAGATTAGGACTAAGCACAGTCGTGCAACGGGTGACCCCTCAGCACTACACTAATTCGAAAGGAGTGGAACAGGGTGAGGATTTTTACTGTGGCTGGAGTCCCAATCCTGCCACCAACCCCCAAGTTTTCCCTGCAAGTTGGAGGACCTGCTTGCAGGCTTGATGCTGGTTAATGTCTTACCCAGGACAGAGAAATTGCAGGTGAAGGGTCTCGCTCAAATGCTTAATGGAGTGGAATCATTTTAGTAAGACTGCAGGTTTTTTTTTGTTTTTTTTTTATATATATAAAGAGCACAGCTCACTTTTGTATTTCCACCCATTATTATTATAATTCTCACTGTGGTGCCAGCTATGGCCATTTCAGGTTCATAGTGACATAAGCAAAGCAGGCAGAAGTGGATGCAAGGTAAGAAGCAGCCCTGGAGAAAACAATGGTCCATTGCCGAGTGCACTTGTACACCCCCATTGTATTAAATTACACTCAACGATGAACCTAGCATATTTGTGTTATGGATGTATAATTGTAAGGCATAATAGATTTTTTTTTTTAAAATGCTGATAGTTTTAATTTGAAGTAAATGACAATTCTTGGTAACCTGAAGTACAGCATACAGCATTCAGTAGCAAGCTGTATTTCTAGAGTGTGCAAGAAATAAACCCCGAGATACAGCTCTAAGTGTTAAAAGGAAGTTTTCTGACACTTGCTGTAGATTATTAATTTTGTATTAGGTCAGAAATACAGGAAACTGTACCAATAAGGAAGTATATACATTTTTTGTTAATTACCTACAAATATTTTATTATTTGGCATGGGTTTGATGGTTTTAGATGTCTCCTTATAATTATTTATAATCATTTTTTAGAACTGCTGTAGTCAGTGCAACACAGTAGATACTCCTAGTAATAACTGCTGTCATTATTGTACAGCATTTAGTTTTTTTTTATACATATATTAATCAACAGAGAAAGACTTTAATGTGAAAGTGAAAACAGATCTCTGCAAAGTGGTCTAAATCAGCTACAAATATAATACACAAAATAATTGATCACACAAGTGTTCACCCACTTCAAGTTAGTATTTAGTTAGATGAATCTTTGGTATACATCAAACTAAATCTCTATTTCGTTAGGTCTCTATCAGATTTGCACATATGGGCACTGCAATTTTACTGCCAATATTCTTTCATCAATAGACTGTATATTCTTTCATTTTATTCTTTCATTATTCTTCAAGCCACAAATTTTTAATTGGACTGAGATCTGAACTTTGACACTGCCTCTCTAGGACTTTAACATTGTTGATTTTATGCCATTCCTGTTTAGCTTTGGCTTTATGGGATTGTTAGACAGGTCTTGATGGTGAACAAATCTCCCAATGTGCAGGTCTCTTGCAGACAGCATCAAGTTTTCCTCTAGGGTTTTCCTTTATTTAGCTTCATTCTTTTTACCCTCTACTCTTGCAAGCCTTCCAGGGCCTACTGTATATAAGCATCCTCAGAGCGTGATGCTGCCACCACCATGCTTCATAGTGGGGATGACATGTTTTAGATAATGTGCAGTGTTTGTATGATAGCAGACATCTTACTTACTCTAATAGCCAAAAAGCTCAATTGTGGTCCCTTCAGACTATTGAGCCTTTCCCAGCTGATACCAGAATCTCCCATGTGCCTTCTAACAAACTCTAGCTGAGATGTCAAGTGTTATGTAGCAGTTGTTCGATGCACAATCTTAGCTTCTGTAGCTCTGTAATTGTGATGAATATTTAGATGTGAATTAGGCTTCTTTAATAGAAAAAAATTGAACAATGGTCACTTTGAAGTAACTGGAGATAATGCCATTGTACAGAGCTAGTAGATTTGAAAGCTGACAGCTCAGTCCATATTTTTATGCCTGCTATTTTACCTAGTTAGACATCTTAAGCCATTGCTACTCATGGAATTTTTACAATCATTTGAGGTTTTATTTGCCAAGTTAGGTATTGTTCTGAATAAAACTCTGGCAGCATTAATATTTTGATCTGTTTAGTTGGATTAAAAATTGTGCCTTCAAGAGAGCTTTCTTATGAGCTTTAATACTTTCAGTCCTTGCAGACTGATTAATTTGTAACCTTCTTAAATTCCATTTACGTTCCTATTTGCATTTTTTTTATTTAAAATGGTAAACTATTTTTAAATTCACTCTGATTACCTTTTTTTGAGAGGATCTACTTCATCTAATGAGTCTCAACAATAATACTAGTTTTCAGGCATTAGGTTTTTGTTTATGAGAATTCAAGAAACTGGAATCTAAATAATAGTGCATTAAGCTGGGTAAAAATATCAATTTTCTGCTTAATCCTTACTTTTCGTATAAATGATTTGATATTGATTCTTAAAGTCTCAAGATTGATCTCCTGAATCTTTATCCTTCTCAATTAGCATGTGCACATTCTATGCTTATCTTCATTTTTGGTGTCCGATCTAGTAGATGTTGTTAATGTGTCTGTTATGGCTTTCTTCGGAAAAAGCACTTTACTATCTCATGGGTGCCTTCAACACTTAAATCAGATGTGTTAGTATGGATTCAGACATTGTGTTGGTAAAAAAACTGGATAAAAGCAAAGCCATATACAGTGGGGCAAAAAAGTATTTAGTCAGCCGCCAATTGTGCAAGTTCTCCCACTTAAAAAGATGAGAGGCCTGTAATTTTCATCATAGGTATACCTCAACTATGAGAGACAAAATGAGAAAAAAAAATCCAGAAAATCACATTGTCTGATTTTTTTTTTTAAAGAATTTGTTTGCAAATTATGGTGGAAATAAGTATTTGGTCACCTACAAACAAGCAAGATTTCTGGCTCTCACAGACCTGTAACTTCTTCTGTAAGAGGCTCCTCTGTCCTCCACTCGTTACCTGTATTAATGGCACCTGTTTGAACTCGTTATCAATATAAAAGACACCTGTCCACAACCTCAAACAGTCACACTCCAAACTCCACTATGGCCAAGACCAAAGAGCTGTCAAAGGACACCAGAAACAAAATTATAGACCTGCACCAGGCTGGGAAGACTGAATCTGCAATAGGTAAGCAGCTTGGTGTGAAGAAATCAACTGTGGGAGCAATTATTAGAAAATGGAAAACATACAAGACCACTGATAATCTCCCTCGATCTGGGGCTCCACGCAAGATCTCACCCCGTGGGGTCAAAATGATCACAAGAACGGTGAGCAAAAATCCCAGAACCGCACGGGGGGACCTAGTGAATGACCTGCAGAGAGCTGGGACCATAGTAACAAATGCTACCATCAGTAACACACTACGCTGCCAGGGACTCAAATCCTGCAGTGCCAGACGTGTCCCCCTGCTTAAGCCAGTACATGTGCAGGCCCGTCTGAAGTTTGCTAGAGAGCATTTGGATGATCCAGAAGAGGAATGAAACCAAAATAGAACTTTTTGGTAAAAACTCTACTCGTCGTGTTTGAAGGAGAAAGAATGCTGAGTTGCATCCAAAGAACACCATACCTACTGTAAAGCATGGGGGTGGAAACATCATGCTTTGGGGCTGTTTTTCTGCAAAGGGACCAGGACGACTGATCCGTGTAAAGGAAAGAATGAATGGGGCCATGTATCGTCAGATTTTGAGTGAAAACCTCCTTCCATCAGCAAGGGCATTGAAGATGAAATGTGGCTGGGTCTTTCAGCATGATAATGATCCCAAACACACCGCCCGGGTAACGAAGGAGTGGCTTCGTAAGAAGCATTTCAAGGTCCTGGAGTGGCCTAGCCAGTCTCCAGATCTCAACCCCATAGAAAATCTTTGGAGGGAGTTGAAAGTCCGTGTTGCCCAGCAACAGCCCCAAAACATCACTAGAGGAGATCTGCATGGAGGAATGGGCCAAAATACCAGCAACAGTGTGTGAAAACCTTGTGAAGACTTACAGAAAACGTTTGACCTCTGTCATTGCCAACAAAGGGTATATAACAAAGTATTGAGATGAACTTTTGTTATTGACCAAATACTTTTTTTCCACCATAATTTGCAAATAAATTCTTCAAAAATCAGACAATGTGATTTTCTGGATTTTTTTTTCTCATTTTATCTCTCATAGTTGAGGTATACCTGTGATGAAAATTACAGGCCTCTCTCATCTTTTTAAGTGGGAGAACTTGCACAATTGGTGGCTGACTAAATACTTTTTTGCCCCACTGTATAAGCTGTGCAATTCAGAAGTTAATTTGTCAAATTTGTTGTGTTACAACATTACTTATTTTTCCCTGACGTCACCAATAAACGTAATCTCAGTTGACATCCAAATGAGCAGAGCCTAAACAGTCTTCACAGGAGATGGCAAATCGCTCCAAGCTTCTATTCAGTTTGCCTTGTGCCCAAAGAATAACAATCTGTATCAGCTTTTATCTGTAAAGATAAGAAACCCCACACCGTTGTTGAAAATGAGGGCTTTTGACAAATAGTACATGTTTTTGAACTTCTATATGCTATACCAAAAAGAAACAAATGATTGAAATTATTATACTTAAGCTTTATGAAGATCTTAAGCAAAGCATCGCCACCTTTCTCAGGTCAGTGGAGCGATTAGCCCTAACTTGCAGCTGATTCCTATGTGACAATCAGATGTCACTACATTAAAAATGACTCTGCACCTGTGGCAAATGTGTTCCAGACAAGCGCGTTGCATGCCAGTCTCACTGGCAACAATCTCACTGCTTATATACAGAGCTGCTGAGATGACTGGCTGTTGTTTCAAAAACCTTTCCAGCATTTCCCATGGATTGAGCAATCGTATAATCAGATCAATCACAAGTCTGTGTGTTGGCAAGTTAAAAAAACGTTAATAAGCATGCTGCTAGCTTTAAAGTGAGTGTGTGCGCAAAGGAGCCGACCTGTAGTAGCTCCACAAGTTGAACCGCATGCATCATATTAGTGCTATTATTAGTCACGATGGCTTGTTCTTTTTCTTTGTTCCTTTCATCCAACTGCATTTGTGTCAAAAAGCATCATCTCTAGATCCTCATTTTAAAAATGCTTCCATTTTGTCTGAAGGGGAACTGCGAGGACACATTTTCGAGACATGTTAATGTGACTGCTACAAGTGAGCAACTGAACATATGTGTAACTTGTAGAGTTATAGAAAGACATGTCTTCCCACTTTATCTTTAATTTCAACTAATTCAAGATTATTTTAAATATCCAATAGGGGAATAAATTTGGCTAACGGTTTAGTTGAAGGTTGTCTACATGGAGATTTATAACACACAAATACATTATTGAATAACTTTATTTAAGAAGCAATATTTGATTATTTTATAATATATCATCTTGTGAGTAATAATATCAATCTATCATCTATCTATCTATAAGCCAAATACCAATGACTCACTCATCATGAAGTGTCCCGAACCATGAGGACTTGGGACTTGAAATTTGGAATGTAGGTTACCCTTGGCTCATAGGTGTTCACTAAGAAATGGTTTTAAAAATTTTGTGGTCCAAACGCGTGCTGTCTGTATGTCTGTCCACTTTTCACGAGAGAATTACTTAAAGGATTTAGATCTGGTTGTTTTCTTTAATTTGCTTGAACTTTATGGATGATTTTGCAACTTCTCTTATCACGCCAAGTACCATAGTTTGCTTGCAGTACCGATGTATTTATGCAAATCCAACAGAGTGGCTATGGTCCGAGAGCAGGGGTGCGGGGCCTTCCTCATTCACTTGCCAGCCTCTGTTCGAGCTAGTCTACATCTCGCCATGTGTTGGAGCGATACCTGTTTGTTCAACAGACATTATCATCTACAGATTGTTAAGGACTAACGTTTGACATTTTTTGGAGAGAGATCAGAGCTCCATGTGTTTTAGAGGGTAGCTGCTGATTGGCAGAGATATCTCAGCAATGTGCTTTTCTCCCCACGCAGGGAACGCTTTCCCGTCAGAGCTGAATATGATCAGATATAGTGCCATTGTCTATTGATTTTTAAAGTTTGTTCTGTTTCATTACTATGTGGGCAAAGCCAAGGGGTACAGCTAGTGTTTTATAAAGTAGATTCCATTGCATTGTATTAAAACAAAGAGCACCCCATAATATGTGTGGACTCTGATGTAGCCATACATATGTTATGTGAATTTTGAATGAGTGCAATGCTGTAAATTTTTTTTTTTTTTTTTTTTGAAGTAATATTTTGTTCCACATCTTCCAAACACTGATGTTAATTATTCATTGCTAATTATTTCTTCTTAAATGTCATTCCATGCTTATTCATATGTTATAAAGTCACTATATAGACACCTTTCAAATAAAGTGTTACTGAAAATTGTCACAATATATTAATGTTCACTGTTCATGGTTAAGTAATCTGTATAAAAAAAAAAAAGAAGCCAGCACTTTTTTTTTTTTCTCTCCAGTGCCTCCCCCATAAATAAACCTCTTTTATACTGTGCTATTTGTTCATTGTTTGCTGTTAGGAAAACGATCGATGTTTGTGAGATTTCAGTAGAAGTTTGATTTCAAAGAATCGTCTTTATTTGATGTTAATAATATTGACTTGTAATTTCAGGTGCCAATGATTTTGGTTGGCAACAAGTGTGATTTAGAAGATGAGCGAGTGGTAGGGAAAGAGCAGGGACAAAATCTTGCAAGGCAATGGAACAGCTGCGCCTTTTTGGAATCTTCTGCAAAGTCCAAGATTAATGTTAATGAGGTGAGACTTTTTTTTGTGTCACACACTAAGGCTCATCTAAACAACTTGTACCTTTTGTGTTCCAACTTGTTTTTTTCAACGTCCTTTATAGTGGCTTGAGCTAGAAAAAGAATTGTTGTGCTTATATCTAAAAAGATGTCCGCTAAAAAAAAAAAATAAATTTCCTGCAGTTAATATATACTACAGAAGTTACCCCATCTATGGGTATGCATGACTAAGCCTGTGTTTGAAGGGTTATTACACAATTTTTATATTGTCTTTTCTACAGATTTTCTATGATTTGGTTCGACAAATTAACAGAAAAACCCCAGTACAAGGCAAAATTCGCAAAAAGCCAGTATGCCAACTGCTCTAATGCCCAAATGTACTGTAGCTCTGAGCCAGGTAAGTAAAAACACAAAAAAATACAATTGGCTGAAATGAAATGAATTTGAACCCTCTTAGTGTCATTAGTCATGTTTTATACTGTCGCAGAAACCTAATGGATTACATAGTCCATTCCATATTGTAACATTGTATAAGAAAAATGGTTAAAAATGTCATTGGGAGATTGTTATATAATACATAGTTCTTCCACTTCTGAAGTTAACCTTTTACAACCTGCAGTTGATATATATAGTCATAGCACTGCACACAGTATGAAATCAACACATGAAAAACTACTTACATAACTATTAATCTGATGGAATAATGACATTAACCCACCATTCAAAATTGGAATATAAAGTGAAATGAAAAAGGTTCATTTGCTGGTGTAAATAAATATGGCCAGCCTGTTGAGAGTGTCCTTGTAAATACACTTTATTGCATTGTACGGTCATACCAACATGATTATTAGAGTGGCTTGGTATAGGCCTTAGGTCACACATGTCTCTTATATCATGTTAAATATGGTATAATAGAGTCAAGAGTTTATATAATTGTGTTAACCCATATTATGTTTTTCATACCCTGTTGTTTGTGTCGTAAATCTTGTCCCCAGCCCCCAACAGCATGTGAAAAGTATGTTAAAGGGCAATACACAGCACCATCTAAGATTTTGCAGACTTCCTCATTTGACCTGTTATGATTCTGCACTGGCAGTGGTACTCTTCACAAGCTAGCAGGTCATTTGTTTCTCTTCCCGTTAATTTGTCAACAGCAGTTGTAAATTCAATAAGTGTAGTTCTCTTGATTTGATTAGTGTCCATTTTCTACAAAGAAGTTATTAATAAGATATGTATATGTATTTTTTATTGTCTTTTGGAGATTAAAACTAAACTACCAGCAGTGGTACAAGGAGTAATTCAGGGAGCACTTTCACTTCTATATCAGTGCTTTACCTGGACTCAGAAGTAACCACGAGCTGCGTGTTTGTATGTATTTCATTATTCATTCACTGACAGTCCCATTGCCATTGGTTTGTTCAAACATTCAGGTTGTATTTTTTTTTTTATGTCGGTCTGTCTGTTCGTCTCTTTGATCTGATGTTATAACCGTTGTATTTGCTTTGATGATCCAAAGACAGCTAATTTTATTTTTTTATGTCCCTTTTTGTTTCCAGGTCTGATAAACTGTTGTTTCTCAACAGTGCCAGCATTCCAACTTTACTAAACCTAACATCAAATGGACTTTCCTGTGGTGATACCCTATGACAATGGATAATAGCTACTACGTCAGTTTTTGCACATAGATAACTGTAATCACTCTCCAGTGTCACAAAGAAAGATATTTTTACTTATATATAAATATAAATATATATATATAATAAATAAATATATATATTGTTCCTGTATGCAAAAAAGAAAGATCCAGAGTCTACATTCAGTATTATTGCTAATGGAGGTGCCCTCCTTTTACCAATGTTGTAAATGTAAGAAACTGATGTAAAACTTGGACCAGACTGTCTGGCAGGTATACTTTAATATTCAGAAGCACCACTGTTCGAACTAAACATAACTGAAAGTCCAAAGAGCTCCTGTCTAGACTCCATAATAGCAAAGTTTGCTCCTTGTGGTAGTCATTTTCTTTTCCCTTTCTCCTTTTCTGCATTTTGTAAAAGAACTAGAAAATTTTCATTATACCAAGATGCTTTACTGCAAACTGCTATTAATGATTTATTTTACTTAAGTATAACCTGTGGAACAAAACAATTAATTTTTTTCTTTTGTGTGCATATAAAATAGCCAATGATCTTCTGTCACTATAATATTGTCTTTAACCTAAGATGTTGCCTTCAAATATGAAAGTTTTCAGGATAAACAAGACAAATGTACATTTTTTGTTTAAATAGGAAACAATGTTTATAGGTGTTTGTACAGTGGGGGTCCACAACAGGGAGTCTATTTAAAGTTTTTTTTTTTTCTCCTCCTTTTTTCTTTTTTATTATCCCAGAAAATTATCCACCACCTTTAGTTTGTAAATTGTTCTCCGGTGCTTCTGCAGCTGTAGATTCTCACTGTAATTCCCCTGCTTGCTCATGCATATGTTGTAAAACCAAATATACCAACCGGTTAGTAAATTGCCTGTTAGTAATTCTGTTTCTCATGTGTAATATTTGGATCAAGATGTTTCATGGTGGACAAGTACTGTGGATGTCAGTAGTGAATGTTGGAACTAATTTAAATCATGCGTAATTGGTTTCAGGGCACAGAATGCAGTATGTAACTTTGGCTGATTTTGTTTTTTTTCTTTTTCTTTTTATTCTTTCTTTTATTATTTAAGAATGCCTTGTTGCTTTGTATGCATTAACTCCTGGATGTAAGGATCCTGTGTAAATCAAGTCCAGAGCCACAGTATTTGTAATGCAACATCTGCTTTGAGGTGGCCAAATGTAAAACTAAAAAAGCCTTAATTAAAGTGGTGCAATTTTGTATAACCTAGCATCTGTAGTTCAATAAATTTGGATTGCCATGCAAGGGCTTGCAGTAAAGATTATCTGCCACTTGAATGTTTGTGTATTTGTTTTAACAGTGCTAGTAAAATAAATATTGGTTTAACTTTTTAATTGAAATACTTTTGTGCGTTCTGCTGTGAGTGACTTGTTTCATTAAATTTTGTAATGGGAGTTACCTACTTCTATAGCCACGTAGTCGGCTCACAAAGGGGATTTTGCTCCTCATGTTTACTGCAATCATACGACAGGGTCAGATTTTGTAATAAGGTGAAATTGTTGAGTAAATGCAAAATTACGTGTGACTTTGTCCAAAAATGAAAGGTTTTTAAAGCGTAGGTTTTAAATTAAATAGTGCATTTTCTTTTGTATGAGAAATAATTTTTTATTAAACACTGGTCTTTTATCTGCCTTTTTTTTTTTTTTTTTTTTTTGTCAAGTATGAAAGTTTACCAGAAGGTTACAATTAATTGTGCATTGTGATAGTGGGGAGATGTGGATTTGCACTGGTTGACTCTGCTGCCTCACAGCTTTAGGAAAAAAGAGTTTGGGTGTTGGCCTGATCATTGCCTTTGTGGCCTGTGCACCTTCTGCCTGTGTGCACACAACTTTTCATGTGGGTAGTTTAGTGTTCCTCCCACATTTCAAAGACATGTACTGTAGTCGATTGGGGACTCCAAACTTGGTGACTGTATATGTATGACTGAGTCTGTCCTATGAGAGACAGGGGATTGCTCCTGCAAGGATCTCATTGACACAAAGAATAGAATGTGGTGTCCCTGTGACCTGGACATATGTACAGTACTTGGGTGGAAAGGACAATGGGTGATAGTAACAGGAACTTTAGAATGATACAAATGCACATCTGTTCTTTTTTTGTATTTCAACTATTTCCATATATTTGAACTACAAAACGAAAATCCTGAGTTGTAATCTATTATGTGACAGCTACCAATCTGTAGATAATATGAAATAATTGTTGTAATAAGTAATTGTCATGGGTCATTATCACATTATCTGTGGATAATCAGTAGGGGTGACAATTGTTTTGGAGCCTACAATATGATGATGATGATGATGTTATGTGTATGTTTATTTGGTACTGCAGTTCATTACTACAGCACAATGCAATTTATTATTTTTATTTTTGTGTTAGGAACAGGCCATTCAACCCAACAAAGCTTGTCATTTCTATCCACCTAATTTCTCCAAAATAACATTGTTGAGTTTTGAAGGTCCCTAAAATCTTAGTTCGTTTTTATTTGACTGAAGTAAAAACTGAAATCATATTGTCAATCAATTAAAATCTTAAAAATAAATAAATTCATTCCACTTAAATGTTTCTTTAGTTGTGAAATTGGATTTCATGTATTTTGCTGGTCTCCTCGTCGTTACCGTTCATAACTAACACACTGGTAAAGTTTAACTTTGGGCACATCCATTTGTGATAAGTTGGGTCCAAGGATGACAATATTTCTGTTAAGATTCTGAGATTGCAGTTCTGTACTTTCATTTTGATTTTGATCATGTGATTATTTTTGTGTTGTTAAGAATTACTTATAAATGCTTTGAAATCATTTGTTTTATTTGCCCAGTACCTCCTGGCTCACCATTATGAGAAAACCCCCAAAATTGATAAACCGTTCATCTCATGTTGATAGCAAGACATTAAGCTTTTTGGGACTGTTTTGACTGTCTAGACTCCCAATCCCCTCCATTTTTGGACTATATTTTGTGCAGAAAATTGCATCCTTAATAAAGAGTCTTCAGCAAAATTAATCGGAAGACATTTTACTCTAGTTTACAGCAAATATCTTGACTTTCTGCTCCAACTCATTTATTTCTACTTGGTGACACATTACATTTTATAGTGACATGAATGGTTTATTCTTTTTGAACGACTGTTTTCATTGAATCATGGGGATTATGAGCATGAACAAATCAGTTCAGTAGAGTGCCACAGAAGTGCTAAAATGCATGCGTGATGCCATCAGCACCTTTCATTTAGAGCAGTGTTTCTTAAGCTGTGGGTCACAGACATTTCTGTGATGGACTGCAGCATAATTTTGTGGTAAAATTTAACCAGGTTTGTCGAAGCACAAATTCTGTATGGACTGATGAACCGTTTGCAACCTGTCATACTATTTATTGCTGTGCAGTATGTATGTATGTATTAACTTGTATGTTAAATAATATGTATATTTAAATCGTATGTTAAAGTTTTCCTGCTGAGATTCACAGAGAGCTTTCCTTTCCGTGGCACTAAAATAGAACAAGTATTCCTATCTCACAACCAGAGAAGCAATCAACCTGAGAAGATTTACAGCAAAGACACATATAAGAAAGGGGGAGAGGGGGGAAATGACAAGCAGACGAGCTTATGAAGTGAAGGGATTGCGGCGAAAGTTTGAAATGTCAAAATGAAAATAGCAGGTACGGCCCAAGGTTGTGACATTTTTCAGGGTTTTGTGAGGGGTGGGTCAATATAGTGCCATGGCAGTGTTTTATACAAAATTAAATTTCAGTAATCATGGACAACTGCCCCTTTCCTCAATATGTGTTCACTTTAATAAAGCTTAAACTAAACATTTCCACTTGCAGTGATAAGCCTCTGAAATCTATACCTATTTTGAATGATAATAGTTTTTAGGTTCAAGACCCATATGCTGTCTTATGTGGAGTTTGCATGTTCTACCCAAGTCTGTGTAGGTTTCTTACTGGTACCTCACTTTCCTCTCGCAGGCCAAAGGTACGTTGTTAAGGTGGATTGGCAATGTGGAATTGTTCCTAGTCTTTGTATGTGTGTGTGTTCATTTTGTTATGGGATGGCATCCTGTCCAGAGATTATTCTTGCCTTGCACCCTGTTATTGCTGGAATAGGTTCCAGCTGCCCCATGACTCTGCTCTGAATAAACATTTGGAATAAGGATAAACAGAGTACTGTTTTTTTTTTTTTAATATGTTAGTCTCCAACTTTTCTCTTTTAGTAATATGTGAGAAAATATGCTTGCAAGAAATCAAAAACATTTCCTTTTTTATTATATAGCCATTGTTTTTTGTCTCCTTGTGACTCTGTCGCTCTGATAATAATCCTCTTCTTGGGTCCCAGTATGAGACTGATTTTTTAATTTGGGTACTCGAATTAAAAAGTTTAAGAAACCCTACTTTAGAAATGTAAAGCATGTGTGTGATGCTGCCAACCTTTTTTGTTTAGATGTTTCGAAAGTATTTCCTGTTTAATTCATGATTTGTTCTATTGAGAACTAAACCAATACAATATAGTAACAACCACACATTTATATTAGAATGTATTATTTTGTGCAGTTATTGGAATTATTTTAAACAGAGTGTAATAACAAACTAATTTTATCAACATAATCTGCATCATTCTTAATTAAAATAGCACAACCTGTACTGTTATTGTATTTAACATAATATAAATTCATTAGGCACATCTGATGCTGTGTTCTGCTGTTAAATCAGGTAATACTTTCAAAAAGTACTTTAACTTGAAGTATATTGTCAAGCAAGTACTTTCTTTTACTTAAGTAGAAAGGTCAATGGGGTACTTCATCTTTTACTAGAGTACATTTATGCTTGTTAATTTATACTTTACCACTGTTTTTGTACTTGTGAGCTGTAATTTTGTGCTTACCCTGCTGGAATTCTGTAAGTATTAAAATGTAACCGGTGTCTCCTTTTGCACACACTGCAAGTGATTTTCTAGATACCACCACAGTATAAACCAAACAGATTTATTAAATGTTTATTAAATTTTCTCTGGGTTCATGCAGGTAGATAAGCTTCTGACTTCCCATCATTGCCTTGTCATAGAGTCCATCTTTCTCATCTAAATAGTACCAGCACTTTATGAAGAATCAAATGTTTTAATGTAAAATGCTACTTTAAAGGAGTATTCTGACTGCCCCTTTGTGCAATTTTTATTTGTGTGCCTTTGAGCCTGTGTCTCGTGTAAAGGTCAGGTCCGAGTTGGCTTTGATTGTGTGGTGTTCTGCATGTGGTGGGTCAGTAGGTCGACTTTATTATCCCAGAAGGAAATTTGTTTGCAGCAGGAAAGAACAAAACATAAGGCATTGTTAGACAGACAGACAGAAGAAGCTTGGTAGATATGTGCCCACTGTCACTTCCAGGTGTGTATTGTGTCCTTGTGTGCTCAGTTGTTTCCTTATCAGTATGCTGCTGCTGGATTATGTGAATTTCCCCTTGGGATTAATAAAGTATCTATCTATCTATCTATCTATGTATCTATGAGGGCAATCCCAAAAGTAAGGTCTCCAAAGCGGTGGGGACATAGAGAAACTGTTCGTACGGCTGTTGGCCACACTGTTGTGATTGGTGCTTCCTCCACTCCCAAACAAGCATGTGCGGCTTCGCTGGGATGCTCAATCTTGGCTTGGCAGCCCTTGAAAATGGAGCTCCGGTTGAACGCTACCACCAAGTGCGAAGTTCGCGCAGGAGACCGTCAATTTCCGACGAGACAGTCACGAAGGTTGAGGAAAACATGCGTAAAGATTGGCGGTTGGAACTTCATCACCCACCCACCCTATAGTCCGGACTTGGCACCCAGTGACTACCGCCTGTTCCCTAAGTTAAAAGAACATTTGTCCGGAAGGCGATTCTGCTCCGACGAAGAGGTGAAAGATGAGTTTCAACACTTCCTGAAGGACATGGCGGCGAGCTGGTATGACATAGGCATTCTAAAACCACCACAGCGTCTACAAAAATGCTTCGACCGTAATGGCGATTATGTAGAAAAATAAATAAGTCTTTAACCTTTAAAATGATGTAAACACTATAGAAATTAAATGGTTGTATTTAAAAAAAAAAATAGGAAACCTTACTTTTGGGATTGCCCTCGTATCTATTTATCTGATTACTCCTTCATATTTCTGTGAAATTTATTTGGCACGCCTATCATTGGATCCAATCATGTTTTGCTTTTGCTGTCTGTCTCTTGAATGTACTGTCCACTTGATGGCCCCTTTTTTTGAAACTGACGATTTCAAACAGAAAGTACTTGAGTGTGGTAGGCAGCTTATCAGCAAGTGTTAGAGACTGCTAATTTCCTCTCCTCCCCTGTGGCCTTTTTCATTAGTGATATTGCATTCTGCCTCTGTTTCTCAATCTGATATCACTGAGAGAGCAATTGCATGCATTTTCTAGGATAGCTAAATGTGCAGTCATTGGAATAAATGCAGGACACTGTTAGCTGGTTCTTTTGTCTATTATGTTAACTGTAATATGCTTTCAGTTGAATCATAATTGAGAATATGGCACTGAGATGCTTATCAAGTTCAAATTGGTAGCTAGGATGGTTCACTAACAAATTCAGAATAAAGTGCTCCATGAAGTATGTGCAGCTTGTGGTTTTGAACATGTGAAGGGTATTCTGAGCACTGGATGTACTTCTTTTTTCCGCCCCACAAAATTAAATGCACTATATTTTGGTATTTAATAATTACAAAGTGCCTCCTTTCGTGGTCTGTGTGTGTAGCTTGACCACCCGTGATGGTGTTGAGTTAAGGATCAGATCATCTCCATGTTAAACATCTCCTTTCATACGACTCAAAGATAGACTGATATACTTAAGTGAGGCCCTTTGTCTTAGCAACTTCCTGATCATTGACACTGCAGTAGGATCAACACTGGCAAAGTGAGGAATGATCATCCAGTGCTTTCTCTAAAGCTGAGGAGTCTGCCTATGTAACCTACATGGTACAAGTGAAAGTAGTTTGTGAACGTAATACAATACAATACAATACAGTTTATTTTTGTATAGCCCAAAATCACACAGGAAGTGCCGCAATGGGCTTTAACAGGCCCTGCCTCTTGACAGCCCCCCAGCCTTGACTCTCTAAGAAGACAAGGAAAAACTCCCAAAAAAACCTAGTAGGGAAAAATGGAAGAAAACTTGGGAAAGGCAGTTCAAAGAGAGACCCCTTTCCAGGTAGATTGGGCGTGCAGTGGGTGTCAAAAGAAGGGGGTCATTACAATACAGTACAGTACACAGAACAGAACAATTTCTCAATATAGTAAGAAATAAAAAATATAAATTTTAGAAGTACAGAGCAGAATTTGACAGTAGATGATATATCCCATAATAAGATTTGGATTTGTATAGAGTCCTGGAGACCTCATCCTTCAAGCTGCCTCCCCCATTTGGCCATTCCACAGCTGAAACAGTGCTGGGCCAGCCAATCCGATGAAAGGACTCCTCTCTCCCACGATTCCTGCGATCCTCCATCTGGGATGACTTTTCCTTAGGCAGGCAAAACAACTTGGCAGGTGGGCCATGGCACCAAGTGCCACATTTGAGTACCGAGAAGAAAAACAGAATAAGTGAGGGTTAGTATATAATTATAACTGTCATGTTACTTATGTTTAAGTGCTAATGACTAACAACAGAGATGCAGTCTGTACAGTTAATCAGCAGCTCTAGTCAGGATATGCTAAACTGAAGTAGTGAATCTTCAGCCGGGATTTAAAAGCTGAGACCGAAGGGGCATCTCTTATAGTAGCAGGCAGACCATTCCACAGTTTAGGGGCCCTGTAACTAAAAGCTCGACCTCCCACTGTTATTTTATTAATCCTTGGAATCATAAGCAGACCGGCATCTTGAGATCTTAATGTGCGCTCAGGTTTGTAAGTCATGATAAGTTCAGACAAGTAAGCCGGACCTCGACCATTTAATGCTTTATATGTTAAAAGAAGGATTTTGAAATCTGCCCTAAACTTAACCGGGAGCCAGTGTAAGGATTTAAGAACTGGAGTTATGTGTTCGTATTTTCTTGTTCTTGTAATAATTCTCGCAGCCGCATTTTGTATTAACTGGAGGCTGTATAAAGAACAGTTTGAACATCCAGTGAACACCGCATTGCAGTAGTCAATCCTACTAGAGATAAATGCATGAATTAGTTTCTCAGAATCCTGTTTATTTAAAAAGCGCCTTAATTTCCTAACATTTCCTAACAATGATTTTATTATTATTCTTTGTGTCAAAGCATTACTATATTTAGGTTTTTTTTTGTACTTGAACAAACTTTTGTACAGTGCATTTTCATCTAAGCAGTTATATTTGTAGTAATATTGTAGGTGAAATTCTCACTTGCAAGTCCAACTAACACATAATGTGTTGCCATTCTCCAGCACCATAAATGAAAATAGTAACACTTGGCTCACCTATCCTTGAAGTGCCACTCACGAAATACAACACCCCAGGTCGCTCTGCCGAGTTGGCAGTGTCCTTCACTGCTAATTGATGTCACAGAGACTTTGTTTGTAACGGACATTCTGCATGCTGCTGCTTCCCATGCTAAAGACCTGAAGCCGCCGGAATTCTGCACCTCCAGTTCTTCGTCTTGGCATTATGTATTTCTTGATGTGCATTCTTTTTTGGTTGTGATCAACAGCAGGCAGAATTTATTGGGCAGCTATTAAATGTCTTTGTTGTTTTTTTCCCTCAGATTTAATTATATTTAAAAAGCTGGTCTTTTTTAGGACAACCCCTGTGCACAGATCTTTAGGTCACTGAACATCCAATCTTAACAATAAATGCTCAGAAATTTTTCTTATATATATATATATATATATATATATATATATATATATATATATATATATATATATATATATATAAATGTGTGTTTATGTATGTATACACACACAAACACGCACACAGTTGTGCTCATAAGTTTACATACCTGGGCAAAATTTGTGAAATATTGGCCATGGTTTGGAAAATATAAGTAATCTTGCAAAAAGCTTTCTTTTAAATTAGGGAGTGTGCTCAGGTGAGACCATTTATTATCACATAATTGTGTGTGCCCTTTTTAAATCATAACTAAAATCATCCAAATGGGCTTGATCAAAAGTACCCTTGAATGTTGGGGCTGATAATATACACACAAGTTGACACAGACTAAGGGTAATTAAGGGAGAGTGTCCACACCAGTAACCTCTTTGACTGTAATCAGTGTCTGTTTATAAATAGTCAATTTAAGTTCATGCAGAGCTTTGCTGGATACCAAGTCATGGGGAAAGCAAAAGGACCTGCGAGAAAAGGTTGTTGATTTTTATAGCCTTTCACTGATTTATACAAAAGATATTTGGAGACTTGAAAATGCCTGTCAGTAGTGTTCAGGCTCTGATTAAAAAAAAAAAAAAAGGATAGTTAAGGGTTCTGTTCTTACCAAGCCACGTTCAGGTAGACCAACCTAGATTTCAGCCACAACTGCCAGGACCATTTGTTGAGCTGCCAAGAAAAACCCAGAAGCCACTAAAGCTTAGATAAAGGCTTCTCTGCAAAAAAGTGGTATTGCTGTTTCAAGATGCACAATAAGGAGGTACTTGAACTAAAATGAGCTCCACTGTCAAATTGCAAGAAAAAACAGCACACTTACAATATGCCAAACAGCATCAACACAAGCCTCAAACCTTCTGGAGCAAAGTCCTTTGGAGTGATGAGACCAAAATTTAACTTTATGGTCACAACATAAATGTTATGTTTAGAGAGGATGCAACAAGGCACGTAACGAAAAGTACACCATCCCCTACTGTGAAGCATGGAGGTGGATCCCTGATGTTCTGTGGGTTTGTGAGCTACAGTGGCACAGGTAACCGTCTGTCTCCTAACACCTAAACTCCCCTTTTCAGGACACCATAATATTGGGACAATTGGTGTCACAGGTGTTTGTGATTACTCAGCTGTGTTTCATTGCTTAAAATACTTTGGTGTGCTGCTACCCTTTGGAGGCTGTAGTTGCCATTGTTCAAAATGAGTACAAAAGCTGTGCCAATGAAAGGCATAGAAGCCAGTATGAGGCTGAGAAATAAGAATTAAACCATTATAGACACCAGTAAAGCCTTAGGATTACCTAAATCAACTGTCCAGAATATCCTTAAGAAAGAATGCACTGGTGAGCTCAGTAATCGCAAAGGAACTGGTAGGCCAAGGAAATACCTTCACTGCTGATAACAGAAGAATCCTCACTATGGTAAAGAAAAAGCCCCAAACGCATGTCTGATAGAAACAGTCTTCAGGATGCAGATGTGGATGTGTCAGAGACTACTATCTGTAGAAGACTTAATGCACAGAAATACAGAGGCCACACTGCAAGATGCAAACCACTAGTTAGCCATAAAAACGGAATGGCCAGATTACAGTTTGTGAAAAAGCACTTAAAAGAGCCTGCCGAATTCTGGAAAAAGGTCTTGTAGACAGACCAGATAAAGTTGAACCTGTATCAGAGTGAAAGGAAGAGCAGAGTGTGGAGATGAAAAGGAACTGCATAAGATCTAAAGCATATCACCTCATCTGTTATACAAGGTGGTGGGGGAGTTGAGGCTTGGGCATGTTTGGCTTCCACAGGTATTGCAACCCTTATCTTCACCAATGCTATAACTGCTGATGATGGAAGTGACCAGACTTCCTAAACCTCTGGTGACACAGTTGCACAAGCCTCTGATCAGACTCATGCTGTATTACCAGAAAAAATATATATATCTGCTGGATTATTCAAAACCATATTATTAGACTATTTACTTTCTTTTTACTTTGCAGTTATTTTTTTGGGCAGTTGGCATGACACATGAGTGATATCCCTTTTATTACACAGGTGAAGCTTTGCATTCACTGGAATTAACAATGTTTGAGCCCCTGCAATGAAATTCTTGGAGGTCAGGCTCATTATTTGGAATGTATACTTTAAAAAAAAAAAAAAAAAAACGGATTCTTTATTTCCACCTTCCCATATAAGTCGGTATTTTACCTTGCCCTTGATATTAGTGACTTGTGTGAGGAACAGCTGGTGTCCTTACCCAGCTGGGATGCCTGCGGGATAGAAGGACAGGGAGATCACTTACACAGGGTTTTGTCTCCAACAGGACACTAGATGGCAGCAAACCCAGGCTCAGATCCCCACCTGTGTGCCCACAAGGCACGCCGGGTATTGTAGTCTCAGGGCAACTGCAGGATTTGGGAGTCCTTACACTGTAAGGCTCCAGCTTTACCCAGAGAAGCACTCCCAGAGAATTAGAATAAAGGAGCTGCCTGCCTCACATCAGAGACCCGGAGTCGGGAGGAAGGGGGACAATATATAAGTATAATATAAGTATAGAAACCTCATCAAGGACTTTGTTAAATGGTGCGACTTAAACCACCTACAACTGAACACCAGCAAAACCAAGGAACTGGTGGTGGATTTTAGGAGACCCAGGCCCCTCATGGACCCCGTGATCATCAGAGGTGACTGTGTGCAGAGGGTGCAGACCTATAAATACCTGGGAGTGCAGCTGGATGATAAATTAGACTGGACTGCCAATACTGATTCTCTGTGCAAGAAAGGACAGAGCCACCTGTACTTCCTTAGAAGACTGGCATCCTTCAACATCTGCAGTAAGATGCTGCAGATGTTCTATCAGATGGTTGTGGCGAGTGCCCTCTTCTACGCAGTGGTGTGCTGGGGAGGCAGCATTAAGAAGAAGGATGCCTCACGCCTGGACAAACTGGTGAGGAAGGCAGGCTCTATTGTTGGCATAGAGCTGGATGGTTTGACATCCGTAGCAGAGCAACGGGCACTCAGCAGGCTCCTATCAATTATGGAGAATCCACTACATCCATTAAACAGTGTCATCTCCAGACATAGGAGCAGTTTCAGCAACAGACTGCTGTCACTGTCCTGCTCCATTGACAGACTGAGAAGATCATTCCTCCCCCAAACTATGCGACTCTTCAATTCCACCAGAGTGGGTAAACGTTGAACATTATTCAAGTTATTGTCTGTTTTTTACCTGCATTTTTTATTAATCTTTAATTTAATATTTTTTGCTGCTGGAGTATGTGAATTTCCCCCTGGGATTAATAAAGCATCTATCTATCTATCTATCTATCTATCTATCTATCTATCTATCTATCTATCTATCTATCTATCTATCTATCTATCTATCTATCTATCTATCTATCTATCTATCTATCTATCTATCTATCCAATACTAGAGTGGAGGAGGCAGTGAAAGACATAGAGAAGGAAGAAAAGAGTTGCTGTATGCTGTATTGTGCTTATTACACTTGTGTCTGTGGTGGGAAATGCTTGCTTTAAAGTGTTTCCCACAATGAAAGACTCTCTGACCTTTAACTGGTGTCTGGGCCTGTTTGTGCTGAGTTTTTGGGGAGATGAAATGCGCCCTGGTGTCCACAGTTATACACTTTCACTTCCCTATCAGGCCCTTAACAATCACCTTTCTAAAATAAACCAGTTAACCCCCGATTCTCTAAAGAATTGCAAATCCAAGAATGGCAATCACTTCCTGTTCCCTCCGATCTTTGGAGGGATGAAAAATCATGGAGGGTGGGAGCATCCTGGGAAAGTTTTCATTTAATTAAATAAATATATTTGTACTAAAGCCGTTTCTTTTTTGGAGCCGTGACTCCTTTGGTTCTGGTGTTTCAGAAGCATATTGTAGGCGCCTTTGTTTATTGTTTTTATCCATGCGGTCTCGTTTTTGTTTTTCTATGGCTGTGTCGTTAGCTAGAAGTCGTTTGCTGTTAGGAATCATAATTGAACCTACTTTTAATACTGAATTACCTTAATGTGATTCAAATAAGCCACAATGACAGCTGCCACACTGAGTGCTGGCACAGTGGATTAGAGCACACTGACTGCTGGCACTGTGTAGTGGAGTAGCTGATGGCACTGTGGAGTGGAGAACACTGACTTCTGGCACTGTTGAGGCACAATGACTGTTGGCACTGTGGAGTGGAGAACACTGATTGCTGGCACTGTCGGTAGTCACCACTACCTCAAGTTTAAATATGTCACCATGGCAACTTGTTGGCATGCATGCTTTACCTCAAGTTTAGTTTACAGGTTGTGTTGTGTTGTTTGGGCGCCACCTACTGACTCTCGGAAGCCGCTGGGTTTGACTCTGGGCCGCTGAGGTGCTGTGCGCGTGCGGTTTTGGCGCCACCTAGTTCCCTGATGGTGACGGCGGCGGATTCACGTGCTGAAGTGACTATGGCGGCAGATCTGGGCTTGGAGATCTACATTACTAAACGAAGGTTGTATATGCGGTGGTGTGCACATTCGCGTTCGGGCGGCGGTTGTATTGTGCACGGCTTGCTTCTGGCCTCTGGCATCCGTGCATATATACAACCTGGTGTGCACGCTTTACCTCAAGTTTAGTTTACAGGTTGTGTGGTGTTGTTTGGGCACCACTTACTGAGTCTGGGAAGCCACTGGATTTGACTCTGGGGCACTGAGGCACTGTGTGCGTGCGCTTTCGGCACGGCTTGCTTCTGGCGTCTAGCATCCGTGCATATATACAACCTTCGTTTAGTAATGTAGATTGTCCTCCTTTGATTGTTTTACCTTCAATTTCAAGAACTGATCGATGATCCTCCAAAAGTCACATTTTTCTTATTACAGTCTGGTTTGTGGACTACTAACAAATCAATTTATGGTTTGTTTTGGCTGTTTTTTTGTTTTTTTTTTTAATCTTAGAGCTGCCTTAGCACAGGTCATTTAAGTAATGAACATTGTTTCCATTTTATACTTCATTTTCAGAACATACTGTACCACTAGGCTCCTTTTTAGTCCTTCTCAAGGTTAACCACAGAAAACAAAATGGAAAATGGCCAAAATATGGCAGAAAAGTAAAATGTTTTCTGTTTATTCCATCAGTATATTTTTTTCCCCAAAATCACAGTATTCACTGAATTTGTTACATTGATTTCACCCTAAACAATCTGCGACATTTGTGCCTTGCCATGGTTTTAAGAAAAACATGACAAAGAGAGCCGGCCAGTTTTCAGGTGCTGTTCAGTTTGGATCAGAAAGTGCATGGAGATGCAGTTTCTTTAGTCTTCTGACTAGTTAAGAAGTTTATTGAGTTGGATTTTTGGGTGCAGACCACATGAGGAACATTCACTGCCATTGCTGGCTATTGGCTGAAGCTGTGGTGTCCCAGCTGGGCTCAGTTTTTGTACTCCCCAACATGGCTACCTGTCAGATTAACCATATGAACAAAAACGACGTGGCCTCATGGGTAATCTGGGGTGTTATGTTAAAAGTTTCTCTGGCAGAAAAAAAATTGCATTTCTTTCGTACAAAAAATTAAATGTACTGTATTAGCTAGAGACTTACCATGATTTGGAAATAAGTGTCGGCTTTTCGTGCATCTCCAGATGTGTGACACAGCCGGCCACTCAAAATACTTGCTTAAAGGATGTTTGCCATTTTTTCAAGTCATGAAAACAAAAGCATTAAAACAATTCTTCAAGCCAAAAGTGTTAATTGGTTCTTCAGATTGCACTCGTACTGCAAAACAGTGTATCCATGTTTTAGGAAGGGAGAAAAAAAAAAGCAAAACCTATTTGTAAGGTTCAGGCATCTTAAAAGGAGACTGGCTACGCTCTTCACTTGGCTGTACTTCTTTCTCTTTGGCAACTTTTCAGCCTTAGGGGCACGGTTATCTTCGAGCACTGTTACAAACAAACACAATGTTGATGCCCAGATGTGAATTGCCGTCTTTCTGTACACAACTAGATGATGATCACTGGAAAAAAGTCATGCAATCGCTCCCACTCTTTCACTGTACAGAAGTATTTTTTCTCATTATACTGCAAAGATAGTGCCTGTTGTCCCCTTGGTATTGTCATGCATGCTTGTGTCTTGGTGGTCTAATGAGATAAAGGTTGAGTACATGCAAAAGGTGCAATCAAGTGTCAAGAACTGATAGGCATATGCTTTAGTTTGGTTAAAGTTCAGTAAGTTTAGCATAGACAGAATGGGCTGTCATTACTGCGCCACAGTGCCAGGTTCTGCATGCTCTCCCAGTGTATTTACTGATTGATTGGAAGTGGTGTGTCGATGAGTTTACTTACTCTAAACTGTGCTTGGTTATTAGCATATCTTCAGTATGAGCAGCTCAGCATGCTGTCTTTTTCATGTGCATGACGCATGCTGCAAAAAGTAATGCTGATTGTTGATTGGCCCTGTGACTTTAGTATGGAAATGCAGGTGGCTTGGCTTTTTCAAAAATGCAGTTTAGCCAACTCAGTTCAGATCTATGGTTATGTGTATGCAGTACAATGAAACTCTTAAGTGCACTGTTTACTGCGGCGCTGGCATTTGGTGCGAAACTCGCTCCTTAGGCGATGTAAAGTGACAACACAGAATGTAGCAACTTTCTCTTAAATACTTGCTTTTTTGAATCTAAACTACAGCTCCATAATTAGGTGGCCCTGCCTCCTTAAGTACCACAGAAAGGAGACAAGGCAAGTAACAAAGAAACTAACTTAGATTATCTTTATTAATCCCAAGGGGAAATTCAGATGCATACAGCAGCAGAAACATAAGAACAAGAATACAGACTCACTGGACAGTTAATACAGCCAATTAATCAAATGATAAATAACTAAATAAACTTAATGAATATGTCAGATGACAGCACTGAATTGTCTTATAGCAGTGGGCAGAAAAAAAACCCAGAGGCGCTTCTTAGCACACCATGGGGGAATGAGCTTGTGCCTCAAAGTGCTGCAAGAGAGCACCTCCTGGAGGGGATTTTTCATGATGGCATCCAATTTTGCCACCCTCTTCTTTACTACAACAACTTCTAGTGTGTCCAACATTCACCCTGTGATGGAGCAGGCTTTCCTGATACATTTGTTCAGGCATTGAGCTTCTTTTGAGCTTAAGTTGCTTTCCCAAAAGACCACAGCATAGAACACCATGCTGGCTACTAAGGACTGATAGAACAATTGCAGCAACTTGCAGCACACATCAGAACACAGGAGTCTCCTTAGCAAGTACAGTCTGATCTGGCCATTTTTGCACAGAGCCACTGTGTTGTCAGACCACTCCAGTTTGCTGTTTATATGGATCCTCAGGTACTTGTAGCTCTACACCATCACCAATGCTCCCCAATGGGAAAATAAATCAAACAATAATCAATACATAAAATATAAACAAGCCAAAACCAAATAACATCATAATAAACAAAAAATATATATTTGAACCAGGTATAAGAGTGCACATATGCTTTTTTATCTGTAATGATAAGTGAAAGACGCTGGTCTCATTGGGTCATGTGAATGTCCTGCACTTACCCCGTCTTAGGTATAAATATTTCCTTATCCATCAGACTGTGTTGGGTTTACAGTCTGTCAAGGTCCTTTAAGGTAACGCCAGATGAGGAGAAATCATACATTAAAAAAAGTTACTATATTTGATACAACTGGAGCAATTCAAAGTCACCCTCTCTATCTTAGTGTGAAAGTGATGTCTTATCCACTTTAATAAAAGGATGAGTCTGTGTGTCCATCCATTTGCTATGCCTCTGTCAGTTCAGTAGATGGCGCATCATAAACATTAACTTTATGAGTCCCATACCAAATGGCTCATTAACAGAGACACATGCATTGGCTGCATGTTGTACTGCAAACATTAACACTAAGATCTACGTTGATTACTTAGATTTCACCATGTCTTAGACTGGTAACATTAGTAGTACTATCTAAAGCTACAAAAAAAAAAAAAAAGACATTGTTTTTATGATTCGTGTTTGGCAAAAATTCCTCACTGCATTTCAAATATTACCTTTCTGGGCCTGTGCCCGGCCTTTTCATCTTTTGGTGTTTTGCATTATGCATGAGGAACCACCTCATAACAGGCCCTCTGAACTGGGGAGTGGAGGAATGTTGAGTGTCAGGTATGACGAAATGAAATTTCATTTTAAACATCAATGTTTGGAAAAATGTTCCAGCTGTATTCATGACTGAAGTGCTCTTTACTTATTACAATGTGATCTGCTGTGCAGTAAATATATCACCAGTAAAACTTGAATATATCAGCTGACTGAATAATTGGGTGGGTTTCTCAAATGTGCCATGCCTTGTGAGAAGTGCTGGCTTCCGAAAAGCTTGAGATGCAAGCATTGCAGTGTTTAGAGTGGTGTAAGGCCAGAAAACACCTAATACACCCATCTACAGACACAACCAACATAAAATGCACTGGAAATGCTAAATTAGAAGTAAAGGCACCATTGTGCAACATTTACAGAAAGTACCAAAAAAAAAAACCACACAACTTTTAAGATTTGTGCTTAAAGGCATTAAACAAATTACTCCCTTGGCCTCCCTTGGCCATGTACTCAAAATGGGTTAAGAAAATAGAGTGATGGTTGGATAAAGTTATTTAAATGTCACTTTTTTTGCTCAGTAATTGTTCAGCAGCTTCATTATTTCTCCCCTTAAAATGTGTTCCTCACCTCCCACACCCCCAGCCACTTTTGCTTATTTTTATATTCCATTAATCAAACCAGAGCACTGCATATATTACATGTGCACAAACTGTGCGACTAACAACCGTACAATGCAACAAAACACAGACCTTTTTCTGGGAAAATGTGCCATATAAAATGTACGCATAAATAAAGATATTGGTGTAAAAATGGTAGCCTTTGTCTTGTGGAGTGTTTGTCTCCAGTGCAGCACCTTCCTGAGGCAGTGTAGCTCCAGCAATTACATGCATTTTGTACATGTAGAGCAGGGGCACGTTCAGGAACTTGCTTACAGGAATATTCCACCCAAAAATGATCATTTTGTATTTGTTACTTACCGTGTTGTTTTTATTGACAGCTGAAAAAAATTTCAGTTGTGTTTTCATGAAGATAACAAAATTCCTGATGCTGTGGACTTCAATGGCTACCCAGATTGGAGAAGAGCAGACGATATCAAATATACACAAACAAATCTCAAATTGCTTGTATCATGTAAGCCATTTGTCAGGTATGTAGTCATATGCACATACAGTATATCGTAGGAAAATGTGGTGAAATAAAGAGTTGACAGCTCCTGGCTGACCATGTGTCTACTCATTTTTAATTTATTCCAGCGCCAATGTTTCATCTGGTAAAAATGGCAGGTTCATTTATGTTATGTGCACAATACTGTTTATTGGAATTTTTATTTGCTACTTACATTTTCATTAACAGAGATATCAACTCTATGTGATTGTCCGAGTTGGTTTCTGCTACAACCAACCGTTTATCTGGTATAAGCAGGATGTAAAATAGGATGAGTGGGTTCAAAAAATCGATGAAAAGAACAAAATACCTTGGTGTAAATTTGTCCCTGCTTGAGTACATCAATCACCAATCACCATGCAATACATTGTTGCACATTATAATTTAGTAAATGTTCATTTATTTGTGCTATTTTACTAAGCCTCGTGTGCTGACTGAATGACTTTGAAATGCTACCCTGTAAAGGGCAGTTTTGGTGATGAGGCTTTGTTTCAGTGGCTTCTGGAAATTGAGGAATAAATAGGATGGTTTATGCTGTTTTTGGGTAGCATACTGTGGGTAAATACCAAGAACACCTAACCCCTTTATTATTTTAGTAACTGCGGACATATCCCGGAATCTCCCCTCCCTTTCTCTCTGACCTATCAAAATCCAGATACCAGTGGAAACAAACAGACTAATTGATTAACAATAGCATTCCATACAGCTAAGAATATAATAAACTTAAGGAAGAAACTATAAATTACAAAAATATAACAAGTATAAGAAATGCTTGTTTTTCACTATTACTCAAGCTCCTCTGACCGTCTCACCATACTTCTCTGGAAGCCCACCCACCATCATAACATTGGTAATGTTCATGCTAGATATTTATACATCACTCTTGCATTTCTGTTGTTTGTACCTTTTCTTTTTTTCCTCCTGTTTCTGAACTAAATTTAGTCAATGAGAACTAAAACTTTTCAACAGAAGTTGAAATTTATTTTGAAGAGAATTGTTATTACTTTGCCTACTTCAGACGTATCTTGCTGGAAGAAATGGAAGAATCCTAGCCCACCTTTTAAGTCAATGGGTGACTGATGTTATATATTTTTTTGAAATTGGAAAAAAACAAATTCTCACTTAGAGGATATGTTCAAAACATTTTTAAAACTTGACAGGATCTAATCAATAAAATTTCCCCAATATAAAAGCTTATTCTAAAAAGTATTCTCTTCCCTCCTTTGTACTCTTAAAGTTTTACTCTGGCTGTTGGCCTTCCTCTCCTTCTCTTGGCTGGCTTTATTTTAATTTTTTTTTGTAAATCATATTGATTCTTTTGTTAATGCATGGATTTATGTTAATTACTTTCTGTTACTATTTAATTATTTATCTTATTATTGGTTAAATTTGAGTTTTTATTTGTGATGTCATTTATTTGTGACTATTTATTTAGCAATAATCTTTTAATGGTGTTTTCTTTATTTTGTAATGGTTGTATTTTGTGCATCCCTTGTCCTTTGGCAGTGGATTTGGGGGTAGTTTTGGGGGGGCCCTTTTAGGGCAGGTACCTGAGGATCTCCTTTATAAAAAGGTTTTGATTTAACCGTTATGAGTTTGCCCTTTTTTCTTGCTTCACTAAAATTTAAATTGTATTAGCTAAGAGTAGTTAAATCTTTAATCTTGGCCATATTGTCTCTTTATTGAATTTTATTTTATATCTTGACCTTTTGTTTTGCATAGTGTTTTTTGTACTATTGCCTTTATTAAGTTTGGCCTTCTTGTTGCATTAGAGTATTTAATTTTTTTGTGTCTTTGCATTTACAGTAGATATGCTTTCCATTTTGTCTTTATTGCATTTTGGCCTATTTGCTTGATTATTTTAAATGGACGTTAAGGAACCCATTTTTGCTCATCTGTTAAGAAATCAATTAAGACTTTACCTTGTTTTTTGGGGCTCAATGTCTTCCTTTTAGTTCTAAAGCTTAAATTAGAACATCAGCAGCACATTAACATATTCTGGAAATAAATTTCATGCATGCTAAGACCAGTTAGTTCTTAAACCTCTGCATATGAGTCCCAGTTAAACCTCACGCCAATTTCAAAATGTTCCATTTAACATATTGTATAAAGAGGTCAATGGCATTTTTAGTTTTTTTGTAACTGATTGCTAGTCCTAGCCAGCAAATGAAACATCATACTGGTTGGACTTGTTTAGAATTAATGGTAATAAACAAAGTACCAAACCAACATATTACACTACAGGCTTAAACCTCAGCACAATATAATGGGATACCAGGAGGATAGAGGAGAGCTAGCAGCCCACTATGAACTGAACTCATACTGTGCTTATTCCAGTGGACTCAGGCTGCAAAGGTTTATTTACTCCCAGAACTTGCTTAACTGGAGCTTTTCTTTATTGGCCGCCAGCTATTCAGAACATGACAATTTAACAAAAGCTTGTGGATCTTCTTGCTAATATTTAGTGAAACACGTGTGCCAATATATGTGGATGTGGTATTGTTTTGTACTTTTCTGTTACTGTAACTTTTTTTGTAATTCTGTTAATGCCTTGATGTGTTTAAGAGTGCTATATAAGAATAAATTGAATTGAAACTGAATTTCACACCAGATATAAACTATTATGAAAGGAACTGCACTGCCTTGATTAAGCAATATGTACAAAGAGCACAAGTTCCAAACAACACGTAATCAGCAGAAGGTATTTATGAAGTGCACATATTTTAGAATGAGCATTTGCCACTTGTTCTCAGTGTCTTCACCTAATATGATGCCAGCATTTGTAATTTTATGTAGGAAGAATACTATCTGAGAAGTCAGCTCTCTTCCAACTTGAGAAGGTGCTTTCACACAATGTTCTGGAGGCTAGTTTGAAGAAGGCATATGAGCACAAGCTCCCCCATACTGATGACTGTGTGGAGTACTCAGGGCAAAGGCTCAAGGACACCAGAACATACAGTAAATGAAATGTTTCTGTTATGGGAAATATATTGGAAGCAAACATTATTCACGGCAACATTTTTTCCTGCAGAACATTTCCATACAAATGACATAGCTCAAAATGCCTGCATTGCACCGTAACCAGTCACAAGTTACTGACAAACTGGTAGGGGAAACCTTAATTTAATTACTAATTTCACTACTTCAAAGATTGTTCAAAATGGAAAATAACACTTCCCAGTTAACTTTCCAACATTTCTGGGCAATTTGAAGAAGAAACCCATTCCATGTGAAGCTTATCCTGTTGAAGTTTTAGAGATAGCATAATAATAATAATTTTTTGCATTTATATAGCGCTTTTCTCACTACTCAAAGTGCTTAGCAATTGCAGGTCTTGCTCAAGGGCCCAACAGAGCAGAGTCCCTTTTGGCATTTTACGGGATTCGAACCAGCAACCTTCCAATTGCCAGTGCAGATCCCTAGCCTCAGAGCCACCACTCCGCCTAGTCTCTGTCATGTGAGGAAACCAGTTGTAGAAATGTGTGCTCAGTACACTGCAACAACAATGGAAAGGAAAGGAAATGTGTAGGGGATGAGAGAGGACATTTTTCCCAGTGACAATTTAGCTAAGAATAGAGCACAAAAGAAGAAGAAGCAGAATCTTTTTATTCACAGCTTTGATGAGATGGATGTGATTGGATTTTTTTTTATACAAGAAGGTAAGAGCAGTGGATTATTGAAGCTGATATGGAAGGTTAGTTATATAACCTCATCTGGATTGCTGAGTTACTGAAAAGGGCTAGCAATTCCTATGAAATAAGCTAGACAGGAGATTTTCTTGTAATGCTTTAGAGGCACACAAGTGTAACCAAGCTGTTGACTCACACAGCTTTACATATCTGGCTGGAACATCTTCCATGAGTGATGCTAACTGTGAAGTGGTAATTTTGGCAACAGCTGTTTTTGTCACATTTTAGCAGATACACTCAAACAAGGGCCCAAACCATTTACTCGTGTTGATGCTTTTTGTTTATGTTAAAGGCAGAAATTATTTTTGAAGGCAGCATTTTTTTCCCTTGTACTGAAAAATGTCTCTGATTAGCTTTACACAAATGTAGCTGCATTCTTGCCATGATTTTATTCCTGTTGGGAGCTACTAAAATTATCTCTAATGGGATCATTCATTCATTCATTTATTTATTTACATACTTTGATGTTTACATGTTTGACTGATTTGTATTTATATATATTTTGTCTTATGTGCATCAATTGATTTCGTGAATTAACTAAGTTTAATTTAGGAGAGTGTGATTTGGTAGTCTATACCAGCAACACTGGGAGCTACAGAATCCAAGCCTGAATAGGCAGGACACACTCGCACTAATTCTTATGAAAAAATATTAATGTCAGCAGTTAAATTGGAAAACTGGAGTACTGGACAAAAGTCTACCAATGGGGACAATGAGTAGAAGACTTCGGCCTGGAGGGAATTTGAAAACAGGTGTCTGGAGCTGTGAGCCATCAACACTAACAACTGTACACCATACTTCATATTATATAAAACAAAAGTGATCCACTGCAAGAGGTGGGAGCAAGTCCTAAGTTTGCAAGCACAAACAAGTCTCAAGTCTTAATACCTCAAGTAATACAAGCCTCAAGTACTAAGAGGCAAGTCCCAAGTAAGTCTCAAGGCGTTGAGGTAAACAAGTCAAGTGTCAAGTCTGTAATTTTGTGCCAGAAGTCTTCATATCTTGTGTTTGTTCAATTCCTTCTCTAAATATATACCGGTAAGCTTTTTAAACATCAGAGATAATCATTTTTGTGTTTGATCCTGTAATCACTGCAGCTACCTTCAAACTGTTGACATACACAATCATCTGTGGGTGTTTCCTTCACAGACCGGACCTCAACTCAAGGGTTTCTTTCTCCATTGTTATCCAATGGACAGTGATAGCCTCACATCTTCGTATCAGACCATACATCCACAGTTAAAGAGAGATATTCAGCTTGCTCAAATTGTGCCTGTTTCTCTGCAGTCAAGTTTTCTATTTTAGCGGTGATAGTTTTCCGGCAAACAGGTGTTTACTTGCTATCAACAATCAACATTAAGTAACAGAAGCTCCAATGCACATCTACTGAGAGGGGCATGTTGCAGCCAATCATTAAGTCTTAACAATATTGCATTGGTGATGAGCTTTTGTTGAGAGTGCTTGGAGTAATTGAGTTTAACAGCACTTGATTCAATGAACTAAGAGATAGTAGGCTGCAAACAATCACTGGTTACCATCTTGGTCTTCAAGTATTCTTCAAAGCTAAGGAATTAGAAAAACGGCAGCCATATCTAAACAAATAACAAATTTTACAGTACATATGTTTTCTACACTTTGTAATTCAATTCATAAATGCCTGTCACGGTTATGGTACTATCATGGTCAAGTGGAGAATGTTAAGTTGAGCGTTGTATACAGCATAAGTAGGCAATAAAAATGTAATGCTAGCTAAAACTAATATACTATAGTGGTTGCACAGTCATTATTTCTTGTCATGACAGCAGCATATAAAGTTACAGTATCTATAGCTGTGTTGTTTAAATGTGAGTCCTATGGTAGAAATCGACATCTTAATTAAAGAACGAAACCTATCCTCAAAGAGGACAAATCCAATAAACCCTTTATCGTCAATAATCAGACAGGAGAAACGCTTGTCCATCTGCGTCATTTACTGCACCTGCAGCACCAAGCTGAGGAGGGAGCATCTCTCACAGCAGTCTGTTACAGCATGATGAAAATGGTCACAGAGATAAAGGGTAGAGGTTAATTTTATAAATTATTGAATTTACATACAGTGTCAAACACAGCATACATGTCATACTCTGATTGGTTAAAAGGCGTGAGACATTTAGCATAGAGCACAACCAAGCTAAATAAAAGTCTTTCTCCATGATATCCTTGTTCTTCAGTATCTCTTAGTTTAGATACTACCCTTGAAATCTCCATGTATGTGACAATTGTCCAGTTGTATTGTTTACAGGACATCTGCTGATCTCTTAATCATACATTCGGTGTATTACATCAACTAGCTCCTGGTCCATTCTTGTCTTTGTTCTTCGCTTGACCTTTATCTGGTTTTCTGATATATCTGAACAGGTGTCTGACATTTATTAACTCTTTTATACTTCTAAGATACATGCTATATTTTAATATGGCAAGCATATCAAAATACTTTATCCTAAATGACTATGTGACCCCCAAGTTTAATTTTTTCTTCCACAGTCCTAATACCTAAAGGGGACTTCTGAGTGACAAAATCCTATGGCCTGGCGCCATTCAGAATGTAGGGCTGGGTCATTAGAGAGTAAAACTATTAACCAATGGACATTTTCCTACTTCTATGCTCATGCTGAAATACAATGGAAACCAACACAGTCTTTGATAAACTAAAATGTATTTTCATAAAAATAAAAATGTTCTCTTTTTGAATTATTGAAAATATCACATTTCACAGCAGTGTATTAAGAAAGGTGCAAAGCTGAAGCACACACTACACCTATGGCTATGTGTTTCTCTGACACTGGGTTGTCCATTTTAGAAGTGAAAAGAGTATTAGCTTACCATGCCATATGCTGCTTCTTGTGATGCCTCATGAAACTGGAAGTTCTCATCATCCTGTCAGTAATTGTAGTTCCATATCCTTTTCAAACTGCAGTTTGATATTTGTCTTCTACTCGAAAATTTAAAAAGCTATATAAGCTATTATTTTGGCACAACCATCCTGTTCTTTACTCCTCTCTCCCAGTATTGTAAGCATTTATGTTAAAATACTTTGCTGAGCGTTAGATTGCTGACAATTATGTTCATCGCGTAGATTATGTATCTTACCCATTCATATTGGCTGATTCACTGTGCCAAGTTCATGACACATGAAACTTACTGATTGTTATGCTCCTGGACAGGGGTGTAGCACAAAACTCTTGGCCCTATACGTAAGCAGTCTCTGTGGGCCCCTTCCTCTCAAGAACAAGCTTTTCATTTCAGGCTTCCGGGGCCCCTCCACCCAGTGGGCCCTGGGTAATCATTACCTCCTGAACACTACTATGCCTATGCTCCCAGCTAAATGCAAGTTTCAAGTCGTTAACTGTCAAGTTCAAGTCAAGTTACAAAGTTTTTATTTTGATCAAGTTATAAAAACTAACTTGATTCAAGTCCACACTGCTAAAGCAAGTAGTTAAAGATAACACCTACAGATTGATGTATTTGATGGCAATTGTTCTTGTGTGCCTTGCAATGTACTTGCACCCTGTCACCACTTGGCTTCCACACTGCATCAGATGCTGCCATGACTCTAAACCTGATAAGCTAGTTAGAAAGTTAAAAAAAAACATGCCTCATTCCAGTATGCCTGTCTTCACTCTACACAGATACAACAGACACATTGATGTAGGGACAATAGTTCTTTAGGGATGCTATATATCAAATGGGCATATTGTGTGTACAGTTCTTGGGCTTTCACTTATGTAATTAGTGATTATGAATATGATGGTATTTTTGATCCTTTACTAGGAATCTAGCACTCTATGGACCTCTATCAGAAGGTGAAAAATGACAGATCCTATTACAATCGAGAATATTTAGACTTTAAACATTTAAATTGAAGTACACTTTTTAATATTTAAAATATAGGATTTAACTAATCTTGTTTGTTATGTACTTCTAACTCATAAAGGAAATCGTTACGTTTATGTGCACCCAGAATTGGGGCAGCTAACGCTAATTCGGACTTTTTATATTATTTAAGTGATTCTAAACAAACAACTAAAGTAAAGATTAACGACCCAATATAAAAATGGGAAGAGCTACTCAAGAATATTTCAGTATTTACTTTGAAATTACGTATGAGAAAAACATCCTCGATTGCTATTTCAAATTCATTAGTATTCCGGTGGAAAAGGCCGTCGCACTCGCATCCCTGTTAACCAGTAGATGGCGGTGGCGGCGGAGTAGAGACCTTGTCAAAACTGACGTGTTGTGCTCCCTCTTTCCACGAGCGTCTCTTTGAAACCTGTCCTCTTTACTTGGACACTCTTGTATTCAGTAGCAATATAGGACCACTTGTTTGACTTCTTTAATCTGCATTTTAAGTGGCCGAAGTCGCGGAGCCTGCATTATAAGACTTTTTTGTCCGCTGACAGCAAGGCGGTGACTTGTGAATCCAAGCAACACGCGTCTTGTTTGAAATCTCGTTCTGCGCTCGATTGGTTAGGCTTGTCGAGACAGGCGGGAACCCCAGAATCGGGCAGAGGAAGACTCGAATCGTATGAAAGTGAAGTTGGCGGCGTGACAGACTGGAGGAAGTTCGCACCATGGAGGGGTAAGAAACCAAACCCTTATTCCTGCGTGCACGTGGAGGGGGTCCAAGGTGTGCTAAATGCGAAGGCCCGACTTAAATGGAGCAGTCTCCTCAAACGGCAGGAGCAGCCGGTTAAGTCAGGCCACATTTCACTCTGGCTTTTAAGCCCAATAAGCCTGAAGTAGCTGTTTGTGTTATTATGCACCAGGCTACAATGTTGCATGGAGCTTTTTTTTATTATTATTATTATTATTATTTTTTTATTTTTTTTTGTACAGAGACCGCTTCTCCCCTCACAGAACCCAGTAGTTTATAATCGGACGGTACACGGCCGAAACAGGATGGTGTCATTTTTGGTGTTTAGCTGTTTCTTCTTTGTCTTACACCGGGAATTGCACCACAAAGTGCAGATTGTGACTGCAAGATTTTGTTCTGTCCAGTTTCACGCGCAGATTGCCATTTCAGTTTTAACTTTTGGGTTGTACTCCAGTACATTTCCGTATGTTTAGTGTGGTTGAAAGAGTATTCCTTTGGCTGGCATCCAGTCTGGGCCGTTACTACTCCCTGCTCTGTGCTCAAAGCTCTGTCTACGGCTTTCAGCAACTTGAAAATGAATGGATGTTTCTTAGATTAATAAACCGTTTACCATTTTACGTGGCACTTAAAAAGGAATTTTGGTAAATATGAGTCCATTTCTTTAATTCAGATACACATACATTAGATAAAATTTGGATTGTTTTTTCTTTTTATATGCCAACCTTGGAAAAGGTCCAGAATCTACTAAGACCTATTGTTGTTTGGTCCTTTTTTGCATCCCACAACCCTACTAGCTAATTAATGTGTTCTCATAAAATATCGATATCCCCATGTACATAGCATTCTCTTGTTCTCATACATAGGACATCCCTTCAGAGTTGACCTCTAGTTTTTTTTTCCCCTTCACTTGCAACAGAATGATATGATCGAATGTAATTTTTTTTATACAGTATATGTTCTACACATGCTACAGATAATTTGATGAGCCCTGGGGGTAATTCAGAATTTCTGTGCTTGTCTGTGACATACACAACCTGTTATCCTTTCTGTGTTGTGAAAAGGCTTCCTGAATGTATAGTGGATTGTATCATATTCTGCAGTTCCTTTCATTCCTGCTCTTTCAAATCCGTCATGTTCCCTTTAATCACTGTGATTAAAGATTTAATGAAGAGTAAAGGTCTTGCTTATTTCTGGGATGATTGGTACTGCAACAAACTAAAATATGGACAGGGTCGTTGGCAGCCCTTATTTATAGCTAGCTCCAAAATGGAAAATTCTGTAACCAGGGATGAATTCCACTCTCACTGCTATTTACAAATCCACTCTGTACTATTCTACTGAAAAACATTAGCTCCCTTTTTAACGTATTGAATGTTTAATAATAATGAAATAATAATTTAATAATAATTACTAGCAAAACCAAGGAGCTGGTGGTGGATTTTAGGAGGCATAGACCCCGTGATCATCAAAGGTGACTGTGTGCAGATGGTGCAGACCTATAAATATCTGGGAGTGCAGCTGGATGATAAATTAGATTGGACTGCCAATACTGATGCGCTGTGCAAGAAAGGACAGTGCCGACTATACTTCCTTAGAAGGCTGGCGTCCTTCAACATCTGCAATAAGATGCTGCAGATGTTCTATCAGGCAGTTGTGGCGAGCGCCCTCTTCAACGCGGTGGTGTGCTGGGGAGGCAGCATTAAGAGGAAAGACGCCTCACGCCTTGACAAACTGGTGAGGAAGGCAGACTCTATTGTTGGCATGGAGCTGGACAGTTTAACACCTGTGGCAGAGCGAAGGGCGCTCAGCAGGCTCCTATCAATTATGGAGAATCCACTGCATCCACTAAATAGTATCATCTCCAGACAGGAGCAGCTTCAGCGACAGACTGCTGTCACTGTCCTGCTCCACAGACAGATTGAGGAGATCGTTCCTCCCCCAAACTATGCGACTGTTCAGTTCCACCCGGGGGGGGTGAACGTTAACATTTAACATTATACAAAGTTATTGTCTGTTTTTCACCTGCATTATTATCATTCTTTTTAATTTAATATTATTTATTGTATCATTATGCTGCTGTTGGAGAATGCGAAAATCCAATTGGGATTAATAAAGTATCTATCTATCTATCTATCTATCTTAATTTATATGGGTGAAGGGAAAGTTAGTACATTGTTGCCTGTCAGCATGGTGAAACGAAACTGAAAAGTATACACAGAGCTAAGTAAATTTTCATTCCTTGTGAACTGAAGGCATGTAACCTGACATCCTCAAGGTGGTGACATGATCAGGAACTGCAGCCGTTAGCTCTGAGGTCCCCTTAGACTAAAAGTTGGATAATGTGATGCTGGTTTTAGCTTAGGTGTAATACCATGCTGATAAAATAAAATTGAGTTGAATTTAATTGCAATGTGTACTGTAAAAGAGGGTATAACTTTTACCTATATATCAGAGAACTATTGTTTAATTAGTTGACCCTTTACTGCATTTTTTACCCAAAGTCAAAAACGCATTACGAGAGGATAATTTACTGCTGTAATTCACTCTCTTGAATGAATGATTGAATTAATTATTTAAATAACTGGAAATGGAGAATGAATTAAACTGTTTTCTAGTCTAGCAAGTATAGCTGGAGAAATTATTTTCCCTGAAATAATCTTTTGACTATGTGTTTTGTTTTTGTTTTTTTAATTTTGTTTTTGTAGTTGCAATGAACTGCTTTCTCCAGTCATACGTGATACAGAGGTTTCAAAAACAGCCCGGAGAAAGAGTGCACAGAAGAAAGTTTCAAGTATCCTTTCAGTTTGCAACTAAAGTGGTTATAATCAGCTGACCCAAGCTACTGTTTTTACAGTACACTTTTATTAGTGTTCTCTCTTCTCCTTTTCCATTGATTTGATGCTTGCATACTTCGGGAATTATGTGTTCTGGTTGAAGGAAGAGTAATGTTTCTTTTTGTACTGCTTAAACTTACTTCCCCTTTGTTCTCTGGTGGATATCTTCAGCTTGATCCGAGGCTATCATCTGTCAGCTAACTGCTTTTTTATTTTGATCGTTTATGGTATAAGAATACAAATAACTGCAGGCCTAAGCTTCTTTTGTTTTACCTTCATTTTCTTTCTCTTTTGATTGTTAACTCATTTTGTTTTCTACTGCTCATGTATGGTGTTAATTCTGGTATTTATTAGCTAGCTTTTGAAAAAGCAGGAACTGACTAAAGGAGAATGTAATGTTTAATATTAAATGATCAATGCAAATTTTTATGACATATCTTTTAGTAATGTAACTGATGTGGAAAGCTGATCTTTAAGGTCTGAAAATTCATGCAAGAAAGACAAGGACAATTTAAAGAGTTTGGTGCATGTCACTTGGTCAAGATCATGGGAGGCAGTTGAAGTGGAATGATAAAGATGTATTCATTTAAGGTGTAGTCTGTATTCTATAGTTATTGAGGGCATCCTTTGTTCATCTTAAGCATTTGAGTGTGGTGATAAACAAGTGTAAGGTTACTGCAAATATTACCAATGAAGCTATTTTGTAGACAGTATTATAGTTCTGATATTTTGGCATATTCAGTATGCCCCAGAGTCAAACGCAGCGGCTTCCCAGAGTCAGTGGATACGCATGTGTACTGCGCCATGGCGCCCGCCCCAGAGTCAAACGCAGCGGCTTCCCAGAGTCAGTGGATAAAAACAATAAACGGAGGCTCCTACAATGCGCTTCACAAACACCAGAAGCAAACAACTCGCAGGCTGTGGTGCCCCAGAGTCAAACGCAACGGCATCCCACCGAGGCGCATACGTACTGCGCCGTGGCACGCCCCAGAGTCAAACGCAGCGGCTTCCCAGAGTCAGTAGGTGGTACCCAAACAACACAACCTGTTCATTACACTTGCTCTAATCCACTGTGCCAGTAATATAGATCACAACGGTCACAGACTCAAACCCAGCGGCTTCCCAGACTCAGTGGCTGGCACACGAACACCACAACCTGTAAACTAAACTTGCTGTGCTCCACTCTGCCAGCAGTCGGTGTCAACAAAGGCAACGGGATCACGTCTCCACAAAACGAAACCGCTTTAGTACAGATATGCTTATTTAATTAAATGACAATTAATTCCCCAGACGCACCCACCCTCCATGATATTTCATCCATACAAATATCGGACTGAACAGAAGCTGATTGCCATTCTTGGATTTACGATTCTCTAGAGAATCGCGGGCTTACTTGTTCAGTATATATAGAGGCACAGACTTGACACATTGCTTACAGAACATGCGCTGTGTGGATGAGAAATATCATAAAGCACCTGTTCTTTCTAGTATATCCAGATAATTTGCTCTTCAGGCAATTTTGTGTGACTTTGTATGATACGTATCATTACAATGTGTTACGCACCTGTGGTAAATTGTATTTAATATTTTTGTACAGTTTAATTGACTTACTGAAGTTCAGACAGAAGGCAAATTTATCATCTGTTGGGTCTTAATCAGTCTTGATCACAGTGACTCACAACAGTTGCATTTAATTCTATACCCTGATCCACAACCACCCAAACAAGCGTGATCGTTTTTGATATCATTCATTCACATTTACTATAGTACTTCTCACCTGTAAAGGGAACACTAAATCTGATATTTATTGTATGTTCTGGTTCTGTGTTTTCCTTTTCAATTTCTCTTTGCACTTAAGTGTATTGGTGTTGTCTATGAAACACCCAGTAGTAGATAAAAATAAAACATACTAATATACATTAGACCTTGAATGATAGTTCAGTTATATTCAGCAGAACTTTTCCTGAAACTTTCAGAGAGTGTATGTCGATCTTCCATCTTCATTTGTCTTTGCTGTGGGAATGTTCTTCTGATAAATTGTAGCTTTTTCCCTTCTCCTTTATTAAAGTTATCAGGCGTGCTCTAACATCTTGTGATATGTTAATGCAGCAGCAGATTTAAAATTAAAATGCTTACGTAATTTGAGAACAGGTTTGAGTTTCTTGACTCTGTTTCCAGTTATGTCATCTCATGGCGACAGCCCAGAATTCAGTGTCACTCCTACTCGCACTCCGCTATTGGGACGACCTTTAGGATCTCTATTGAAGCAAAACTGTAAGTTCCCCTTGAATACAATTATATTAGTCACATGTTTGGATTGTCAATAGTGAGTAACCATAGAGATTCTTTTTTCAGTCCGTGGAGCCTTTCAGTAATCTGTTATTTATAAGTAAATATTTATTGAAATAGCATGATTTGCTGTATTTATGATATACTGTTTCTTCCTGATAAACCACTAAAGCAAGATTCACAATAGGAAGATTGATGCTATTCTTGTATCATACTTGTTACAAGATACTTCTGTATAGACGAGAGTATGGTTTGTTATCTGTAAGATTTAGCATTGCTGCACTGAACCTATTTGAAAAAGAAGTGATAATATACTCTACATATGTTTTTTTAAGGTCAGTTCACTAATATTCAAGAAACCCTTCCCCATTGTACATACCAGAGTGCATGACCCTGATTTGTATTAGGAGGCTTGGAGATTAATATGCTATTTATATTTTATAAAACACTTCCTAATGTTTGCATGCATTGTTTTGATAGTGGTGTTAAACCTCTGATTTGACTTCTATATTTTTCTATTCTTGTTATGAACTGTTGTCAATACAGGTTTTTGTAGGCTTGGAGGTTATCCCATAGGAAACTGGGTGCAAGAAAAAAGTGACACTAGTACATTATAGGTCAATAGAACTGTATTAGCAAATTATTTTTTTCCTTCAGCCTTAGTCACTTGACACATGGAGCAATTCAATGTGTGTGCACTGGTATGTATGTTATGGTTTTTCATTTTAATGTATTTCTCCATAGTTATCCCTCGGAGCTCTTTGAAATATCCAGATGTATCGGCTATTTTGCCATCAGCAGGGAAGTCTCCAAGACATTTCCAGAAGCCAGGTTATATATCCAATATGTCTATGGTAAGTGGCACACCCTTCAAAGAATTGGTCTGTCCTGTCAGTTGGAAACAAAATAGCTTCCAACAAATCTATGGAGGAACAAGTTAATAATTGGTTTTAGGGGAGGTGAGTGTTGTGTTTAATTTGTCCAGGAGCCTTAATCATTTGTAGCAAGGGTAAAATGGAGAAAGCCTGCTGTGAAAAGAAGATGCTCTCCTAGTCAGAAGCCCAGTTGGTATCTAGAGAGAGGAGAGTTCTCTTTTAACTGGAATTGCTATTGTGCAGTATTTGGGATTGTTTTTGCATTTTTCCAGTGATAGTGTTATGTATCATTGTGAAAGGGGATGTAAGGAAAATATAGCTTACAGTGAAAACAGTTTTATCAGATATATGAAACTGTAAAGCAAATCTGAGTTTCTCTGAAATATTGTTTCAGATTACTCTGTTGTGAAAATAATTTCATGAATTTAAGGTAAACTGCAGCCTCTTTTAAAGAGGTTTTAAAGCACATGAATGTTTTTAGCTAAATGGTAGATTAAATATCTGCTTAAAGTTATTCCTTAAGCACAACAGCCAGGCTTAGATTGAGATTAATGTGTAGCCTATTGGATTCATGCCTGTCTCGTAAGTCATGAGCTGTAATGTTTTACAGAACTATTTAGAGCAGTAATTTTTCTCCTGAAAAACTTTATTCTGAAAAGTATATCTGAAAATCAAAATGACTCTGTCTAGTTTTGTACAATATTAACAAACCACTTATTACATGTGGGCTCCAAAGCTTTTCTTTTCAGAGGTTAAAAAAATGTAATGGCAGTCAAATTTTTTACAGTAAAATGGAGTTTTGCTTTCTTCTCTGTTGTGAGAAAAAATATAAACTAGGCTAAAAATAGGAGAGGGAAAAAATTGCAAAAAAATTTGCAGGCATCACATTAAAAGTGCTGGGGTTTGTCGTTAGTTTTGAATATCACTGAATCCAGATTTTTTTCATTTGTTTGCCTGTTTCTTATGATCATGGAAAGCATTTTGTCATGAGCAGTTCAATAAAACATTTTTCTTTTTATTTTATAGACTTAACTCAGCTTCTTCTTTTTTTTTTTTTTTTTTTTTTGCTCCAAATATGAATATATTCTGTGTTGTGTTCATATGCTGTGTAAATTTCTGGTTGGCTCTCGATTTGTTATTCTGTCCATACAAAAAACCAGTTAAAGATATGTACTTTGTTCTGTGAGGTGAAAAAAGATTTCAAGTGTGCATTGCATTACCTGAATAAACTTTATTAATCCTATGGGGAGATACCATACCATAGTAGTCTCAGTGGGACTCTTACTTCCTGTCTAATAACACACAAACATGGTATTAATTCAAATCAAAATGTCAGCCTTTCTGTTTTTTCCTCCTTATTTTTGTTATTCATACAGGTAATAGTTTTTTTTTTTTATTTCTTTTAAAACTGCTTTTAATGGGTCTCTCTCTTTAAAATTATTTGAATAGTTTGGCAAAGTTAGTTTAGCCTACACCAACAGTGTGTGACAAATTTCTTGAATGGTAATCCTCCTGTTATACGTAGTGTTTGCTTTAATTGTAAGTTGATTTTTATAAGAATTAACATGTGCAATTGTCTTTATTATTGTGCTTATTTTACCTATTTTCTTGTTATTGGGAAAGCTCAGGTTTTGATTTTTTTAGAAGAGGAAATGAATGTATATGCAGCATTGTAGTGCAGTGGTTAGTATGCAGTGTTATGGGTTTAAATCCCAGGCCCTTTCATTATCTTCAAGTTATACGTGTTAATTAGTGTAAAGGGTTGGTGTGAATTTGTGCATGAATGAGGAATGAACCTGGTGTTCTCTCTAGGATTGCTTCTGGCCTTGCACCTCATACTGCCGTCGTATGCTCCAGCCCACTGTGACTCAGAGAAAATAGTTTTGCCTTTTCTTTCTCTTGTTTGTGACTCAAAATAAATATGAAGGCCTTCATATCCCTGATATCATGAAGAATTTGTGTCCTGTGCATGTCTGTTTGGTCATAAATACATTGTGTAGTACCCCTTCAGGAAATTCTGAAGATGTGAGACTGATCTCTTAATCTTGGTGTTAAAAGTATACTTAAAGTATTTACAGTATGATGATTTTTTTCCAATGTTATTTATAGTCCAGTCCTCTGCTGACTTTTTTTTGGCTGCAGAATCTGGATGAAAGTGATTGGAACTTCAGTTTTTCTTACTTGCCTCAGCCAGCAGTCATACCTGAGGGCAGTTTCACAGAAGATGTAACACTGAGTGCAGTCATGCTGAAGGAGGAGGATCCAGGAGAAGCTGGTAAATATTCAGAACTAGGTTAATGCAAAATGTAATGCTTAAGTAATATTTGTGTTATTTTTATCAATTAAACATTCTGTTCTGTACTTTAATTTTTTTTTACATCCACTTTAAATGCAAGATAGAAATTTGTAGCAGCTGACCCATTTTGGTGTAACTCATAACATGCATTATCCTATAAAAGAAGCCCAGCTTCATTTCTACACAGGGGTGTAATATCTCACAATGTTAGATATTCTCCTGTTTCACTTCTATAGTTTTAAACTGTAAATGAATGTAAAAGTGCATATGAGGAAAGCTGAACATGTTTTCCACTTTTGTTTTTATTTTGTTTGTGTTTTGAATCATAATGCATGACTAATCAATCTTATTCTGTCGCACTTCAACTATGCCACTCTTACTTACTTTGTAGCTTCAGTTAGCATGTTTGCAAGTTTTCTGCAGTCCTATCTGAAGCATTCCTCAAGTACAATATTTGATCTTCTGGGGAAGTACGAAACTGTTTGTGAGGAACAGGTATGACAATTTAAGGTTATCAAATGGGCATACATTTTTGGTAGATTTTTAAGGAATTTTAGTAAAAAAACTGTTTTTGTACCTATTCCTATTCATGTAGTTGTTTACATGTGTGAGGAATTAGTATTTGGACAATATAGGTTTTTTTTTTCTCTCTAACTGTACAGTGTTTTATGCTATATGGGTATGATATAATGCATATCTATGCTCTTAGCATTATGGGGGGAGAAACTGGTTTATTCCTGGAGGTTCACTGATTTATCAATGGAAGATGCTGATTACTAAATGTAGACCTGTGCTCCCTCTAGATGAGCATGTGAAGAAATTACTTGTTTTCCATGTTTGTTTAATTTTTTTAGTAGCTGATCATTGTTAATTTTTAAATCATAACTAAAAAAATAACAATTATCATAGTTCCATAATTTTGCAAAGAAGTTGGAAACAGCAATTTGCAGGTTATGCTGTTTTTTTTAATTTTTTTTTTTTTTTTTAATGTATCAATTTTCTAAGCCAATTTTTTGCTTTACTGAATTATGGTAAGCCTGTCCTGGCTGCAGAAGACACTGGTCAAGTGTTTTGAGTTAGGAAACAAGCTGATTTCATAAACAGGAAAAATATGTATATTATATAAATCTAATAAATATAAATACATTTTATGAATATAATACAAAGTTGACTCCCTCATTTATCAACAAAAACACAATTTCCCATTTAGTTAAAAAGGTGAAATTTGGCAGGATAGTCTATCTAGGTCAGTACATATCCATTAAGTAGTGACATTTTATATATTGATATATAGGGGTTAAACCTTGAATGAAAATTACCAGAGATTTTTTTTAATTTGTCAATTATTAATATAATGCTAACTTACATGCTCAGTGTTACGCTGAGATCATGCTTTATGCAAATCAAGGGGCCAGCAGAAGTGATTAATGGGCCATGCAAACGACACCAGAAACAGAGTGGATGGACAACTGAAGATGTGGTGGTGTCCCGGCCAGAAAAAAAACAAAAACGTGATCACATTGTGAATTAGAAAAAGAAAGTTTAGAAAAGCTCAAGGAAGGTGCAAATCTCAATGGTTAGCTAGCACTGTGCTTTGCTCTTGATTGCCGGCTCTCAACTTGTACAGTGGTGTGAAAAACTATTTGCCCCCTTCCTGATTTCTTATTCTTTTGCTGATCATCAAACACATTTAACCATTAGTCAAATATAACACAAGTAAACACAAAATGCAGTTTGTAAATGGTGGTTTTTATTATTTAGGGAGAAAAAAAAATCCAAACCTACATGGCCCTGTGTGAAAAAGTAATTGCCCCCTGAACCTAATAACTGGTTGGGCCACCCTTAGCAGCAATAACTGCAATCAAGCGTTTGCGATAACTTGCAATGAGTCTTTTACAGCGCTCTGGAGGAATTTTGGCCCACTCATCTTTGCAAAATTGTTGTAATTCAGTTTTATTTGAGGGTTTTCTAGCATGAACCGCCTTTTTAAGGTCATGCCATAGCATCTCAATTGGATTCAGGTCAGGACTTTGACTAGGCCACTCCAAAGTCTTCATTTTGTTTTTCTTCAGCCATTCAGAGGTGGATTTGCTGGTGTGTTTTGGGTCATTGTCCTGTTGCAGCACCCAAGATCGCTTCAGCTTGAGTTGACGAACAGATGGCCGGACATTCTCCTTCAGGATTTTTTGGTAGACAGTAGAATTCATGGTTCCATCTATCACAGCAAGCCTTCCAGGTCCTGAAGCAGCAAAACAACCCCAGACCATCACACTACCACCATCATATTTTACTGTTGGTATGATGTTCTTTTTCTGAAATGCTGTGTTCCTTTTACGCCAGATGTAACGGGACATTTGCCTTCCAAAAAGTTCAACTTTTGACTCATCAGTCCACAAGGTATTTTCCCAAAAGTCTTGGCAATCATTGAGATGTTTCTTAGGAAAATTGAGACGAGCCCTAATGTTCTTTTTGCTTAACAGTGGTTTGCGTCTTGGAAATCTGCCATGCAGGCCGTTTTTGCCCAGTCTCTTTCTTATGGTGGAGTCGTGAACACTGACCTTAATTGAGGCAAGTGAGGCCTGCAGTTCTTTAGACGCTGTTCTGGGGTCTTTTGTGACCTCTCGGATGAGTCGTCTCTGCGCTCTTGGGGTAATTTTGGTCGGCCGGCCACTCCTGGGAAGGTTCACCACTGTTCCATGTTTTTGCCATTTGTGGATAATGGCTCTCACTGTGGTTCGCTGGAGTCCCAAAGCTTTAGAAATGGCTTTATAACCTTTACCAGACTGATAGATCTCAATTACTTCAGTTCTGATTTGTTCCTGAATTTCTTTGGATCTTGGCATGATGTCTAGCTTTTGAGGTGCTTTTGGTCTACTTCTCTGTGTCAGGCAGCTCCTATTTAAGTGATTTCTTGATTGAAACAGGTGTGGCAGTAATCAGGCCTGGGGGTGGCTACGGAAATTGAACTCAGGTGTGATACGCCACAGTTAGGTTATTTTTTAACAAGAGGGCAATTACTTTTTCACACAGGGCCATGTAGGTTTGGATTTTTTTTCTCCCTAAATAATAAACACCATCATTTAAAAACTGCATTTTGTGTTTACTTGTGTTATATTTGACTAATGGTTAAATGTGTTTGATGATCAGAAACATTTTGTGTGACAAACATGCAAAAGAATAAGAAATCAGGAAGGGGGCAAATAGTTTTTCACACCACTGTATATCTGTTCCACTCTGACCTCTAGACCCTTCAGATTCCCCCCTCTCCTCATATAAAAAGGATTTTTCTTGCTAAGCCACATACATCAGCATTCCCCACCACCCAAAAGGCAAACATATTGAAACAGCTGATCAGTTAGAGTCTGGACTAAAATTAAATGTTACAACTTGTTGTATTAAGCTGTTTTAAATTCCTTAGGGTCCGTGATTGTGACCACGATAAATCCTTTAGTAGCTAGTGGACAGCAATGTATATTATATAACCATATTAGGAAGAAGCAAAGACACCATAAATTTTCTTTCACTGTGATTTACATATAAAGTTGTATTACTGATTTTGTTGTACATTTTATTAGAACATAAATAGTTTTAGTCTCTTAGATTAATTTAAACTATTTATATGTAAAGTGCTGCTTTTGTATTCTTTTAATCTGTAGGTTAATATGCTGAAGAAAATAGTGACCCGAACAACTCCTGGTCATCAAAAATTTTCAAAAACAGCCAGTTTGCTGTGGTTACTACAGCATGAGACAGTAACATGGCGTTTGTTGGCCTCCTTGTACAGGTCTGCTGCATTTTTTTCTTTTTGTAGTATTAGTTCTTGTTTAGGAGTTGAATCTTCATTCAGTCACAACCTTAATATTTGATTCACTGTGATATTTATTTGTATGATTAATTAAAGGATAGTTCAGATGTGGTACTGGTATTGGACCTGGGTAAACCTGTGTCCACCTACTTTGCTCATTTACCTATCTTGTTTCGTAGCTTAGCATTTTAAAAATTATTTATTTATTTTTAAAAGACTGGCTTTCTCTATATTGCATACATGCATTTTACTTTACATGTCTCTTTTTGAAAAAAATGAACTAATATACCAAAATCACCAGTGTTAAAATTATTGTTATGGTTATAAACTAACCCTTAAAATGTATATGGAAAGTCTATATATTGTGGACTGAAGGGGGCACACATCTCTCCAAACACCCAACACAACAGACAGAGGCACAAGTCCCAGCACAACAGAGGCTTTATTTCAGTGGAGCAGCGCTTTAGTACAGTACCAAACACAATTCAAAACAGTCCTTTTTTCTCTCTCTTCTTTCTTTGTTTCTTCCACCTCCTCCCAACCCTCAAGCTTCATTTGCTTCTTCCAGAGTCTGGCTTCTGGAGTAGTGGCGGCTTGCCCTTTTTTTTTTTTTTTTTATAGGGCATCCAGAAGTGCTCCAGGTGCTCGATGACCTACTTCCGGGTGTGGCAGAAATGCTGCACTGAAGGGCTGAGCAATTGTCCAGGTGCCCCCTGACAGTGGCCATGGGCCCCAGTAGGGTTGGGCTTCCATGCTTCAAACCCATGACTCTGCTGCAAGCCAATGGGGCTGCCCTCTAAGTGTTCCGGGGAAGGTAATTCCCTGAATATGCTTTCTCCCCTTATCCTTCCATTGTAGGGGTGTCCCGGTTGGGCAAGGGTCCTGGCCATCCACCACAATATGTACTGTATGGTGATTTTACTGTGTATGTCTTCCTAACAGGTTTTAGAAAATAAGATTGACTTTGGTTTATCAGACACACACTCATTGTCCTATTGGAGAGAAATGTGAAAAATGCAGAATAAGTGCTTTAGGCTATATTCAAAAGGAAACATACACAACTGCAAAGAGTTAGTCTGATGTTGGCACTGAAAATTTCAGTGATGCCCTAATAGCAAATAAATCCCTCATTCCATTAAAGATATGTTTGCCAACAGTACTACATTGAGTATACTGGAAAATCTACAACTACTCTGCCAAGGGCACAGATTTCTATGATATTCCCAAGTCACCAACTCAATCGGTACTAAAGTTTCCAGCTTTTCTAATAGCCAGTAAAGACCACAATCTTGTAGCATATTGGTACAGTACATAATGGTGTGTGACTGGAATATAGTACATTTTGGTGATAACCCAATTGAGGACTGATTTGCCGAGACTGGGAATTCACTCGTGAAGTATGTTCAAAATGTGAGTTCAATAAAACTTACAGCACAACAATCTAAGCGCTGTCCACACATAAGGAATGCCATTACCACTACTAGCAGCAAACACATGTGTTATGTGTTACTGATCAAAATTACAACAGGTATTACTGTATTTGATAGTTTGTACCTTGCAATAAACTGGTATCTCATACATACCATCAAAAGATGTACGTTCGGTTTACTGTAACCTTTTATAAGCAGATTTAAATTGGTGTTAATTAAAATACGTTCAGACTAGACTGGGGAGGGGGTGGTGAATATCTGATGCTAGCCTTTTAAAATATTTTAAAAAATGTACTTAAAAATATAAGTAACACCAGGCCCACCCTTTTATGAAACCCTAGTGCAGCTACAAGGTAAATGCTTATAATGTTAGGTTGCAGGTCATGAAGGATGGAGGTTGTAGACCTTGTATTGTCACACTGCATAGTAGATAGGGAATTGGCAGGACATTAAGATGTAAATTTTTTTTTTTTTTTTTTTTGACAGAGCCTAAAAGTAAGTGTCTGTTTTATATACTATACTAGCAAAATACTCGCGCTTCGCAGCGGAGAAGTAGTGTGTTAAAGAGGTTATGAAAAAGTAAAGGAAACATTTTAAAAATAACGTAACATGATTGTCAATGTAATTGTGTTGTCATTGTTATGAGTGTTGCTGTCATATATATATACATATACACACACATATACACACATATACAGATATATTATATATACATATACACATATATTTTTTATATATATATTTTTTTTATATATATATATATATATATATATATATATATATATATATATACACATACATACATATACACACATAGATGCACTTACAATAACATAGAAATCAATATAAACAACATTAACATCATTATCATATGAGAATATGAAGTAATATATAAGAAGCACATTTCATAGAAATATAAATTATTAAACAGTAAAATCTTCTTCAATAATTTGCTACCGTGGCTTTTTGTTGGTCTGTCCAGGATTTTAAATCACATGTAGCTTGCAAACCGTTTCACGTATTGAGTTGAAATGTGGTACACATATAATACGTCACGTCTGCTATCCGCTTTATGGGTGATGAATGTATTACTCTTTTTATGTTTATTTTATTTTAGAATCAACTCCTATCTGCGCACACCAGGGCGGCCGTGGGCAGATGCGTATGATGTATTCACTCCATGTTATCGTGCATTGCGCTGTCACTTTTATTTTCATAAAAGAATTTGAACAATATATAAGAAGCGTATAAATTATTAAACAGTAAAACATTAACATTTAAGAAGTAAAGTTACATTGAGTACTACTGCAGTGCCTTCGGGTATACCTCATTTTTTTCTTTGCCCATTACATGCTTAAATGTATACATTTTTTGGTGTACCTACCCGAGAACACGCGACATATAACCGACCGTGGGAGAAGCATGGATTTTAAACACGCGTTGAGTTCATCTGCTGGTCTCCCTCGTGGAATAACTGGTAATGTTTGAGTAAAATCTACAGCGAGTAAAACGACATTACCTCCTTTTTTTTTTTTACGATCTCTGAGATCTTGCTTTTTTCGGTTCAAGGCTTCATAAGCTCTTTTATGTTCCATGGTGTACTTAATAAGTACAAATTATCCCAAACCATCATCTTTGAATGTTGCAAGACTTTCGCCTTGTATGTAGATCGGGGTAATTACATTCATTGCATTCCTAGTCTGAATCACAATCTGATTGTATGGGTGGTTACCTGGCACTGTAGGGTTGCCACCCGTCCTTTAAAATACGGAATCGTGCCGCGTTTGAGAATGAAATTGCGCGTCTCGTTTTGAATCAATACTGGACGGGATTTATCCCGTATTTTTTTTATAATTTTTTTTTTAAAGCAGCGTCTCATGCAAATCATCCCACACGCATTTTATGAAGATGCCTCCTTTCCTACTTTTGATTGGGTAATACTTGATGTCATCGTTAGTTTGATTGGTGTTTTTAACTATCCAGTATGGAGGGCGTGTCTTTTAAGTACAATCTGCAAAGTGTTGGCACTGAGATATGGCGTCAGCGCCATAGTTGAAGCCCCTAACGTTGCGGTCAGCAAGTCGGCTAACATCCGCCATGTGCCGTCTTTCAGTTGCGAGAAGCAGATCATAGAGTGGTTGAAAATGTTGCCCCTAACGTTGCGCCACGGCGTGTGCTTCGTTTATACCTCGTGTCTTCTCATTAAACTTTTATCTCGCGAATATGTTATTGCAATCCGCAGCGGGAGCGTTTCTATTAACTTAATTTAAACTTACGTTTTACACCGTGCTTTGTTTCCCTTATGAACATGCTTGTATGCTTAACTCGCTCCGTTCTCAATTGTTTAATTAATTTTTTGCTCTTCGCTGTTTGCGGCTGTTCCTCCATTTCCCCCTACTTCGTTCTTTTATCTCGCGAATATGTTATTGCAATCCTTAACGGGAGCGTTTCAATAAACTGATAGAAAATAGTTTTGCATTTACCTTTTTAGTAAAAGGCAAGCTTTTAAGCCTGAGAAATCACCCCGTAAATGCACACGTTTAATTGCACATGTGTTAATATGTATGCTCACACAGTATTAAAAGACAGTCAAAAATTAACGTAATTTACCTTCGTTCCCGCGTGTGACTCGTGCTGTAAATGTCTTCCTTGTTTTTAGTTCACGTGATTACGTAGGAGGCGTGATGACGCGATACGTGACTCCGCCTCCTCCATTACAGTGTATAGACAAAAAATATGTTCCAGTTATGACCATTACGCTTTGAATTTCGAAATGAAACCTGCCTAACTTTTGTAAGTAAGCTGTAAGGAATGAGCCTGCCAAATTTCAGCCTTCCACCTACACGGGAAGTTGGAGAATTAGTGATGAGTCAGTCAGTGAGTGAGTGAGTGAGTCAGTCAGTGAGGACTTTGCCTTTTATTATTATAGATGAAGATTTTGGGGATAGGTTGTTGTGTGCTTTCATTTACTCAGTTACAAGGTTAAGAAATTTTGTTCTACAGTACTTGTGAAATTACAATCTATTTATGGTATGAAGTATTGAATCACCAGTAAATGTTTTATGGAGGTATTAGCACCATTTAAAGGTCCATGAATATATAAATTCCTGTTGTCTTTTTTTTTCTCTGTAAATACACAGAGACAGAATTCATTCAGCACTTGAAGATGACATAATGGTGGATGTTGCTGTAAGTGTGTATTTTTTCCTCTCCTAGTATGAATGTAAAATTTTGTTCTTCATGTTGTCTTTGTTTACTCTGGAGGTTGACATGTTGTGGTGTGAGCTACTGGTGTGCAATTCTGTAAAAAAAAAAAAAAATTGAAAATTTACATTATTTTAGGTGACACTGTTTCAGCAAATTATTCTGTTGAACGGTTTATGGTAACATATTAAATAACTGTTACTCAAGTTGCAAAGTTTTCAAAGCACATGCATTCTTATTCGAGTCTGTACTCTAGCACAGTTGTTCATGTAGTGAGTTTTTTTGTTTGTGTTACTCCCCATCGTGCATTCCATAGTTGATGCTGGTAACATTCCATGTTGTTGTTTTCCTTGTTTCAGATACCCACAGAAAGTGAAAAACTCATTATGGAAAATTTGTTTCAAAGGGATTCAATAGTTCGGCAGAGTCAGGTAGCTTTGTTTACGGTTTCTTTTTTCCTTGCTCTTCAAAATTTCAGTGAGATACTGTTGTGAATTGCTACCTTATAACTTTTTGTACTAATGTTTGTCAGAATTATTGTAGAAATACCACTTTGATGGTAGCATTTAGTTTTTTAATGTGCATATTTGCCTTGTTCTGGGTTTATTGGTTTATTTGTGGTCTTTGGTTCAGCATGACCTCATGTTGGTTTTCTAGTTATACTATAACATTCGGTATGTAAGCAATTGTTATACATCCTAATCTTAAGATACTTTATGAAATGGTGTCTCCCAGGTAAATAATAAAAATGTTTGATTTAAGCAAAAAAAGTATCAAGGGAATATACATATTTTATCTATAAGGGAAGTTCTTAAATTCCATGGTTTGGCTGTTGTGAACATCATTTTTGTATCTTTATTTACACAAAGCATTGCTTTTTATTGGGAGAGCTACAAGCTCCTGCTTTTGAGCGATCCAAAGATGATTACTTTTTTTTTTTTTTTTTTAATTTATGATACTGTTCTGTTGTTTCTACCACAATTGTTTAAAAATGACTTACCAAAGCAATAGATTTTACTTCAATCTCTAACTTGAGGGGGTGTCTACTATTTGTCAAGTTTTTATAATTTGTTTTTGTAAGGCTTACTAGGACTCTTTACTTTGTATTATACAGTATGAATTGAATGCTTTCTGTTTATATGAATAAATTGGGGGGGGGGGGGGGGGGGGGGTTGACTACACTTCTGAGTGTTAAATATGTGATGCTTGAATTAAAACATTTTTGCTTTTCAGTTAGTTGTAGACTGGCTGGAAAACATTGCCAAAGATGAAGTGGGAGATTTTTCTGATAATATAGAGTTTTATGCAAAATCAGTATACTGGTAAGTATTATGTTTGGGAATCTTCACTGTGCACTAAATTATCACATTACTATTGCAGTAGGTATAGTCTACAGTGAAATCCTTACTTGCATGTCATAATCGACATGCATCAAATTGCAACACTCTGGCACTATGAATAGTGAGTAAAATACACCTTCCTTTGAAACATCTGTCTACAAAACTGTAAAATTAGGAGACCTCTTAATTTAGCAGATTTTGGAAAATAATCCTAAAATAAAAGGAATGATGCTAATTAACTAATGGAGCCTAAAAAATTGCTAAATGCGTAACTGTGTGGCACATATAACCATGATTACAGGTTTATTTCTATGGTGTTTTCAATGTAAAAATGATTATCATATATTGATGTTATTTATCTTACATGTCATCTCTCGGTATGAACAATTACGTATCTTGGCCAAATTGTCATGTTTACTTTTTTGCAGTTCTTTTCAGCTGATTAGTTTCCCATGAGTGATGGTGAATAGTGTTACTAACCCTTTATAATGGGTTTCATAATTTAAATATGGAAATATGGAAAACTCAATGCTTTCTATGAACAAAATGTAGATCTTTGTAAATTCTCATACAGTGCATTTACATTCATTTCAATAAGCTGGTTATTCACAGAAACCTGATTTCTAGTGTCATGTAAACCCTTATTCCAGTTAGAGAAATCTAATTATTGGCCTGTGAGAAACCAAATTAACAGATGTAGAGTTCTCTGCGAATAACCTGATTACGTGGTCATATAAACCCTTAACCGAGTTACTGTTCCTGATTTTGTAGTCTATGCATGTCCATTACACTCTGTCATCCGGTGCATACATTTGCTTTGTACACACCGTCAGCAGCCACAGGTAGAATCCTCAAAATTTCCAGAGGCAAATGTTCATGTGATCATATTATTTCTTCTCCTGGCTGAAATAATCTCTTAATAATTCAGAAATAGCTACATATTATGAGTTGAATGGTAACGTGTATTATGTAGTCAGATTATTTATTTATTTATTTATTTATTTTTTAAAGTAACCAGTCACCTAAAATAGTACTTATTAATGTAAAAATACTTCCATATTATTATTAATACAACAGGCTCACATATTGGGTTCTTTGCGCGACCAAGCAGAAGAATTGAGTTGTGTGTATTCTGGCAACAGAATTGTATAAAGTGTCAGTCTGAAACATTGAAACATTTATAAAGCACAAGAAAATTATCACAGGCATCATGGTTATTTTCGGAATCATGGTGGTCAAAGATGTTTAAGTCTTTTTTGCACAGTTTAATGACATTAGAGCATCTTTTTGACAAAGGAGAGCTCCATAAGTTAACTTGGACATGTAAACATGGCTTTTTAAGAAACCAGGTTTGCCTTAAACAGGTTAGTTACTTTAATCCAGTTATGTGTGTGAATGTAAATGTACTGATTTTCTCCAGTCTTGCATAATATCAAGTTAAATGGTAGTAGAAAATCATCATGGTTTATGTGTACATAGAGACTCATTGTTGTGTGATTAAGGTCTTAAAAACAGACTTTAGTTTGAATTACATGTTTTTAACAACTGCTTTTATCTCTGCAACATTACATTGTGTCATGTAAAACCTCTGGCAATACAAAGTTATCTTACCCTCTTAAATATCAAATTAGTTGATTATTAAAGGGGTGAAGTGTTCATTTTATAATATAATTTTTTGTGTTCTTTGTTTTAGGGAGAATACATTACATAGTCTTAAGCAACGAAGCATGTCCCATGCAGGATATAGTAGGCCACTGGTTACTGAATTGGTATGTACTTCTAAATAAAAAAATCTTTGTGCATCATTCTTAACAATTTATTATCTAGAAAGCAAATCTACTGTTTAAATTCATCACTCCTATGTGTATGTGTTTGAATCTCTTTTTCTCATTGAGGAATTAACTTTTCTTTGGGAAATAATGCTGGTAATTCCACCCATTATAAAAATTTAGGCTGTTATAAGAGCACAGCTTTTCACAAATATTTGTTAAAATACTTCAGATGATGGGGTGATGTTAAACTCTTATATTAGGTTAAACAAATAGCTTAGTAAAGACAGTCTTACATTCAGTTTATGGACAAAATTAAGTAAAATGTAAAAATAAAAACCTGAATAAATGTTCACTTCTGGTATGTTACAGCAATTTGTGTTATTACTAGTCAAGGAATTTCATTTATAGACTAATCAGAGAGTAGCCATGGTAGTTTCAAAAGACTTGGAGGTGTTTATGTTCATGACTGCTGAAAGTTTAAATGTGTAGTAGGAAGGAAACTCTGTCTTGGGGTGTACACTATAATACTATGTGCCTATGAGTAAACATAGGTAAGTCTATTATGAAGTCTGTTTTCAACGTGATGAAACCATTCACTTTATACGCAGTGTGTATGGTGTATACATTTCTCAAGTGAAATGTCTGCTTTGTTCACAGTTTTCAAGAGGTAAAAATAGCTTTTTTTTTTTTTTGTGCTAGGATCCTGATGCTCCATTCAGACAGAAGATGCCTTTAGCTGATCTTGACAGAGAGGATGAAGGCCGGCTATTGAAGTACTTGTTCACACTTATTCGTGCGGGTATGACAGATGAGGTCAGTATATTTGAGCCTGCAAAGGTTTCTACAATAAATCTTTTGGGACATTTCAGACAGTGTTCATGAAAATAGTTTAACGTGAAAAAAATATCTATGTATATAAAAAAAAAAAAAAAATCCTGGAAAGCAAAAGCAAAGCGACAATACGTGATCTTCTTGGAAGTTCTCGGAACACATTTAAAAGACCCGCGAGACAAAAGAGACTTGCCACGGAGCGTCTCGCGTGGACCGTAAACATGAGACTTGGTGCCAAGAGATTGTCCCAGGGCCGTCTTGCAGGGACATGGAACATGAGATTCTTGCAAGACACGCCCTACTTACAAAAGATATCATATAAGAGCACACCTGTCAAAAAACACTCAGTAGTGTAAAAGCACGTAGTACACACACATCCTGTGCGCTCAGCACATATAAAGCGTATAAGAACAATACGGAGAATAGAGACCCAAAGGCATTGGAGAGAAAAAAAGGCAGATAAGAGATTATGAAGGCAGTGGAATTCGAAAGGCTCAGACAAACGATGGCGCGATACACATGCAGAGAAAGGTACAGAATATGAAAGCAGTAAAATTCGAAAGTATTGTAGGGTCCCAGCCAGGTTGAGTCCTTTTTGGTTTTAAGTGACTGTTTGGTCCAATTGAGGGAGGGCGGACTACAGCACGGAAGACTGATAGCGGGGTATTGATTGATGCGGTAAGGGGGGGCAAGACCCGGGGGAGGAGGGGTTGTAGAAGTTTCTAGAAAGTTGTGTTTGGGGTTAGGAAGTCGGCAATTGTTCAACTAAAACTTTTGTGACACTTTATTATGTCAGTCGCTACAGTATCAAAGAATATAGAAAAGATCGCATTACCGCAAACAAAAGGTGATTAATCATCAGAACCAGGTGTAATTGAAAAAATAGCAGGACAAATCGAGGTCAGAAATAAAAGGCAAAGAGTAGACAACAGTCTTTTCGCATTTGCATCATTCAATGCACAAAACGTGAATTTACACAATAATGGACCATATGCTATGAGAATCTGTGGTCCTGGATCAGTTAACTCTTTTAGGGCTAATTTTTTTTTTGTTTCTTTTCTCCCAGGGCTGAATATTTTTCCAAAAACTAACATTTTTTTAAAAAGAACACAAAGCAATTGTTTAACATATCAAATCAACAAAAAATATTTACTTTTGACAAATGTTACTGTCTTGCATGTTGTATGAGCCTGCATACTCTATGATTTCACATACATATCACATACATTTTACACAGCAAAGTCTGATCTCGCTCAAAGCAGCCAATTTTAGTCATTGCCACATTGCACTCCTTACAATACGTGTTGCTTTGGTGCCAATTTTTCAATTGTCTGTTGCTGCACTTTCTAACATATATTGTTAGTGTGTACTGTAGAGAGACAAGTCACCCATTTGCCATCATGCCATGCCACTTCCACCAAGTTTTCTGCCAGCATGAAAACCGTATTGTCACCTCTTTTCATCTTCTGAAACTTTATGAACTTTATGTATGGCATTATAGCCTGGCTCACCCCATGGGATTTGCTTCTGTTTATTACAGAAGTGAATAAAACTTTGCAGCAGCACGTACCTAAGCCACCAGGGGACAAAACACGTTTGGACCAATGCTCCCTGAAGTTATATCACCAGTTCTGTCTCATCTCTATTTGTAATGCCACAGCGCGCTTCATCTCGTCTTTCGTTGTGGGTTTCCACTTTGAAAAACGAGAATGCGATGCAAACGCAGCCCGCGATTCAAAAAAAATCTCTGCCTACCGGTTTGTCTCGTCTGACAGTAGCTGAAAAGCAGCATCAGGAGAGAGCAGCCTGAAGTACAGCAGCTGGTAATCTGCCGTGTCCAACAGCAAGCCATGCCGTCTTGTAAACTCCGGTAGCCAGATCAGCTCTCAACGGATCAATGTCTGTGTATTTATCCCATGCGAACCTTGCCGTAGATGCATCGGCTGCGCGAAGGCACGCAACTGGCAGCAGATCCGCTGGCGCGGCATCGGCTGGTGTCTGATCAGCTGATGCCTGCTTCTAACTCTCTTGCTCGATCTCCTGATCACTGCCAATAAAGTCCGATTCTGAAAAATCAAGAGTCCGACTCCGCGATAATGCGCAAATGCGCATAATGCAAGTGTTTTCTTTTCTGCACTTGCTTCGCTGCCCTTTCACATGTCGGTGCCATCTTGCCTGTTTACATTTCGCAACTCACGCACACGCAATGTTTATTTGCCGAGTCAACGAGTCTAGCATTCCTCCAAGCACAGAGGGAATGCCTGTGACGTGACAGTGAGATTTGTCGCCATTAACAGCTGATTGTCGCCCTCTATCCCTGGATGTCGACTTTTGTCGACATCCGCCTTCAACCCCTCCTGTCGACAAAAGTCGACATCCGCCCTAAAAGAGTTAAAGCAACGACAAGTTGAATTTCAAAGAATACATAATTCGATCAGGTGTATATTGATGATCACGGAGAAGCGATGCAAATTTTAACAGGCAAAAAGAAAGGTAATGTATATATTCCGCAAATAACATTACATACCAAAGGAGATCGTGATATGCCATTCGTATTAAAATGTTTACAGTTTACTGTGAGAATAGCTTTTGCTATAACAATCAATAAATCACAGGGACAAACGTTAGAAAAAGTCGGATTATTTATTAGAGAAACAGAAACAATATTCACTCACAGGCAGTTATACGTTGTTTTGTCACAATGTGTCTCCAAAAAATATTGTTTTTAATGAAGCTTTAAAGTAAAAGTGCAAATAATGAAATTGAAACAATTCCAAAGAAAAAAAAATTTTAAATTGTATATCCGATTAACCAAACACAGGGGTTGGCGAGCGAAGCCCCCTAGTATTATAGATGAAAATGATAAATTAGTGATAATTATTGCATTACACAGTAATGCTTTATATACTCTTATGACAGATTACTTTTCAGTTGAAATACAACAGAATGCTGAATGTACAATTAAAGCTTATATTTTATTTTAAGCAATTAAATGAAAATTAATGCAAACGTGAACAACAAAGTTAAATATGCTTACATATTTACCCTTGAGTATTTATCCTTAACAAGTGTAAACATGGAACTAATGTTCACCTTTCCAAGGTTAAGATGAATGTGATAATGAATTAAAAAATGATACTGCCAAGTAGTGACATTCTTTTTACCTATAAAGTAGGCATCTTTACAAACTTTTGTTTATTGGGGAATGAGAGATTGAAAAACATTTTTTGCAAATTTATTTTATCTAATTTTGGATTTTAAGTTGTCATTTTTACTTGCACAACATTTAGCTTGAAAACTATTTAAATGACATAGAAATAATTATTCTTCCTTGAACAGAGATTTTTACAGTTATTTCATGTATAGAATTTAAAGTAGCAAGGACTGCTATGTGATAAGGCAGTTCTCAAAAGTATAAGTCCCTAAAACCCAGTGCTTATCAACTGAATGTTTTCCATTTCCAGGCCCAGCGCCTTTGTAAGCGGTGTGGTCAGGCTTGGAGAGCAGCAACTCTGGAAGGATGGAAACTGTACCATGATCCAAATATTGGTGGAGGTAAAATTTGCAGAAGTGTGTATACATGTAGATCTTGGTGCATGTGCAAGTGTGTGTGTGTGTGTGTGTGTGTGTGTTTTAAATTGTGTGGTTTTATATTTTGAATTAATCTGAAAATTGCTCCGGGGAGCTGTACAATGGCTAACTCTGCACTCTGACCCCCAAAGGTTATGCGAAAAGACAATTTTCCCCTCAAGGATTAACAAAGTATATCAAATAAAAAAATCTAATTAAAATCTGTAACTGATTATTTTTTTTGTTGATAAAAATTAAGTTTTTTTTTATTACTGTTGCTTCTGTGTCATTTAAAGCAGTCGAAGTGACTGTATGTTTATGTATTTAGACCCTTATGCACGAAGGGTTTTTGGCATTATTGTACCAAAATTACATACCCAAAAATACATGGCTGTGACTCTGCTTATGTAATAAATTAACTCCAAGTGGATGTTAAAAACCTTGCTTATACCAGTATCAACTAAATCTAAAACAAAAACAAGTTGTGAACAAACAAACGAAACATTTTGTGATATACAACCCTGGAATCAATTTTATTTTGTGCCCAATCTGTTTGCTGTCAATATAAAAAGTTTAGATATATCCCAGAACATTGCAAAGTTATCCTTGTTGGCACAAGGTGCCCCCCGTTGGAAACATTGTCTTTTTGCACCTAAACAATCTCTCGGAACAAGTATTGAAGTAGCACTTACGTATTTTATTAAAATAAAATAAAATAGTGATATACTCTCTCACACACACACACACACACACACACACACACACACTGTATGTCATTGTGAAACAGCAAGTAAACAATATTAGCAATATGTAGCTATGTACAAATGTGCAGTAGTTTAACAATTTTTCATGCCAGTTCTTGAAACAATTTCCATGTACCACTAGACACAACAAAACATTACAGTTTGTATAGTAGATTGGGTGTTTTGTGCTGCAGTTTATGCATCTTCTGCTGCCGCCTTTTGCAGTTGTGCCACAGAAGTTCAGCAGGTTTGTTTTTATTTTTCTTGTTTTTCTTGCATTTCATGTCTGGAATAAACTAAATAAATTTTTATGTTGGGAGGTTGGTGGTTCAGGGGTGAGCAAGATTAAAAATGGGATAAACAAATATACACTGCAGTATATATATTTTTTTCTCTCTCTCTCATGCACTTGACACAACCATGTGATACAGTGACATTCAATTGACATCCATCATATGGATGGTTTTTCGGTTGTAGTTGGGCAAATGCTGGCGAGTTTTGTCTGATGCTGCCCGTTTTGTTTTTGTTGTGGGATCTTTGTTTGTGTTCCTGATTTGGACTTTCTGAGGTGTGTTTTAAAAAAAAAAATGATTGTTGGGGGATCTACCTGCAGTTGTTCCATTGCCTTTAAGATCTTGCTGGCCGTCTTAGGGTTCGCACGAGCCCTCACTTGCTCATTACACTTCGGTCTGACCCGGCATACCGTGAGTACATTGCAACTTTCCTTCAGGTGTTTTTCAGTTGTCTGTCAGTTCTGCCATGGGGCTGGCTGGCTAACATGTTTTTGAACCGTTGTGCCAGGGTAGCATTTTGGGAAGCAGATGGCCTTGTGAAGAGTAACTAGTTACTATTTTATACCACTTTCTCTGGATCTAACCCCCTGGGGCCTCATGCATAATGCTGTGCGTAGAATTCACACTATAACATGACGTAAGCACAAAAGCGGAAATGTGCTTACGCACAAAAAAATCCAGATGCATAAATCTGTGCGTTCGCCAACTTCCATGTTCTTCCGCTCCATAAATCCCGGTCAGCGTGAAAAGTAACGCACGTGCATGCGCCTGCTGTCCTGCCCCAACTCCTCCCAGAATTACGCCTCTTTGAATATGCAAATCAATATAAATAGCCCTTAAGCTCAGCCTTCTGTGAAAAGACAATGGCAAAAGCAAGAGGGAAAAATAGAAGAATTTCAACGAATACCAAGTAGAGGCAAGGAAAAACATACTATTTGTTGGTTTAAACAGTGGTATAAACAACAAAAGGAAGTTGATCAAGTGACATAGTGTGTCGGAGAAACTCGAAAGCTCAAGTTCACAAAGTCGTACAGTGCCAGAAATAAAAAAGAAGTTGTCACATATCAAAGTCGCCGTGGAAAGGCAAGTCGTAGCCCACCGTCTGAGTGTCACATGAAAGCTTATTAGGGTACAGGGACAAAAAAAAAGGCACACAGTAGGGAAAAAACCATGAAATGCCAACTTTAATCTCTAAATTTCCACTTTAATCATATAGTTTGTCATTAAAGTAGAACATCATAAACTTCATCCTGATTCGTTTAATTTACTAGTTTCTCAATCCCATTGTAACTAAAGTAGCACGTTAAATGCTTTGTTTTGTATTTGATCTTCTATGTACTCTGTGTGTGAATCACTACGTGCTTCCGGGCTTTCTCTTCCTCCGACATGACACAGAACCCAGTACATTCATGATATTACAGTTCTCTGAATAATTAAAATACTGAGAAGTATATGTGATATCATTTTCATGATGATAGGAGTTAAAGCATGTTATTAAACATGGGAACATAGTGGCGCAGTGATTGTTCATGTCTCACGCAAGATTCTTGCTGCGCCATGCGCGACCTTCGATGAAATACTTTATTGTGGCAGTTCGGTCTCTTTCAAACGTACTAACCTCCAATTCTTGTCCATCCTTTTCTTTCTCCAAATACCCAATCGCCACACAATCAGCTCTGTAATAGACGTTAAGCCATCTGTAAGCTTAGAACGTCGATTCTTCATAACTTTTAAGGAACATCGAAATATCTTCGTAGTACGTTTTAATTATTCTATCCATCTATCCTTCCAGTGTCACATCAGCACCAGCAAGAATACAGCGCGAGGCAGTTTTATCTGTATAATAAACATATTTTGCTGCATTTCATCTTAGAAATGATATCATCATCATAAGTAAATATGCACTTTATAAAGTGGCTCAGGTTGTGCAATATTATAACTGTATCGCAAGTTTACAGTGAGGTAATTGTACTTATAAGTACAAACGGTTCTACAAGGAGCACTTAATGGACTGATTGAGTGCATTTAGAGTTCTTGGGATGAAACAGTTTCTGAACTGCGACGTCCGTACAGGAAAGACTGAAGCGTTTGTCATATGAGAGCAGTTCAATAGACAGCATGGCTAAGGCAGCGTGTGCTTGATGCTATATACTGATTAATTCTCTTTCCGATCAGCTGCTGTACAGCTGTGATTCACAGTCAGATACAGTGATATAAATACTCCGAGTGGTGCAGTGAAAGTAATATGGAAAAAGATGATCTGATGTGGCAACACCTAACTGGAGCAGCTGAAAGAAGAAGGTGCAGTGGGAGAAACGCTAAAGCAGTTATGGTATTTGGAATAGTTTGACCATTCTGTGGACCATTATATTGTTACAGGTTAATTACAATCGGATGCATTAAACTAATAAACAATATGTGGTTAATTTCAGTGTATTTATAAAGCCGCGTCAGGGATGTGGATCTAAAAAAGAAAGGATAACCGCACAGGAACAGTAGCACTACTTTGACGCTGGATGCTGCCAGTCTGCAAAACCGAGCAGAGAACTTGTGTACAACAGGGTGTGAGCTACCGTGGAAATGTGCGTGGTTTTACACCAAGTTTAGGTTTTATACATCGCGATTTGAACGTGGAGACGTTCTTGCGCAACATTTTTGTGCATGAGCACCGTTTATACATGAGGCCCCAGGTCTTCACCTTATGGGCTAAGCGTAAGCATTTTTGTGGCATTTGCTTATTCCTCTGTTAAGCTGAAGAGTTTGAACTCAATACCTCGCCTGGGAGCTAGATTCTATAATCATTGTGTTGCTGTAGGAGTTCTACGACAGCCCTGCTATATACATCATGGATCTTGTCAGAGGCTGCGCTGGAGTCATATGCCAGTGGCAGAGGAGTTAACTTTGATAACCTTCTCTCACTTTAATACTCCTGTACGATAAAGACCAATTAAAAAGACAGCGAAACACCTTCAAATGGCTCCGTGAAGATGGCCTTAATGAACATTCGGTCTATAGCCCAAAAACACTTTTTTTTAAGTGACTTTTACATTCCGCTACTGGAACTTTCTATTTATGTCAGAGACCTGGTTAAGTGCTGGTGACACAATTTCTCTCCATGATCTTTCCCCTCCTGTTTGTACCTTTTTTTTTTTTTTTAGGTCACCTTAAATCACTAGTCAAGGTGGTGGGTTTGCTACTGTTATTCAGAATCGTTTTAAATGTGGACTTTGGACTGTAGACAGTTTCTCCAGATTTGAGGCTCTGCTGTTTAAAATTGATCTTAACCAATCCCGTACTGTGTGCACTGGTTTATAGACCTCCTGCATATAATAAGGATTTTGTCCAGGAGTTCTTATCTTTCATGGTGTCATGTGCTTGTAGAATGCTAATTCAAAGAGATTTAAACATTCATGTCTGTTGTCCGACAAAACCCCTGGTTAAAGAATTTCTAGGTCTTTATTAATTTTACACAGGTGATGTCAAGTCCCACACATCATGGGAGACATACGTTGGACTTGGTTCTAACACTTGGCCTCTCTGCAAATAACCTGGAGATATCTGATGCTGGCATTTCTGATCACTTTGCAGTTGTTTTTGAAATTAAGTTTTTGCATCCATCCATCAATTTCACATTCTTGCAGTATAAATGCTGACACAGTGTGGCAGTTCTGTGATAATCTCTGACATTCATTTACCCTTGGTGTTGGAAGCCCTCTCTGTGTGTTTGGATATTACTGTTATGGTTAAGCTTATTGATCTCACTTTTAAAGATACTCTGGATCTGGTTGCACTCTTAAAGTTAAGGAGAGCCAAGGTAAAAGCCACTGTTCATCCCTAGTTAAATGACACCACTCATGCTCCCAGACAGGAATGCAGGCAGGCTGAAAAAAGGACAAACTGCAAGTCTCTTAGGGCTTCCAGTGAGTTCTGAGAATTTCATATCAAGAGGCTGTGAAAACAGCAAAATCAAATTTTTTTTATCTAATTGCTAATGCTGCCTCGTGACCTAGGGTGCTGCTTAGCACCATAAACACTGTCTAAACCCACCTCTTATCTGCTTCCCTCAGAGTACACCTGAGACCTGTGAGTTTTTTCTCAATTATTTTATAAATAAAGTCCAAGCCATTCGATCTGGCATTACACTTCAAGGTGCTGATCACTGTGGGACGACACCAGCCCCTCTAAGGCCAGTGCACAGCCATTTTACTTCCTTTCAACCCATTTCTTCTTGTCAGCTAGCTGATATAATCCAGTTTATGAAACCTTCCAATCATCCACTAAATGTCTTACCCTCACGCCTAGTTAAAGATATTTTCAGAGCTATTAGTCCAATTGTTTTGGCTATTACTAACAACTATCTAAGTTATCCCAGATAACTTTAAACATGCGATTGTTCAGCCTCTGCTGAAGAAGGCCACGCTTGATCCTACAACTCTTTCAAACTATAGGCCTTTTTCTAAGCTCCCATTTCTGTCCAAAATTATGAAGAAAGTGGTTTCTTTGCAGTTAGCAGTGCATCCGGAAAGTATTAATAGCGCATCACTTTTTCCACATTTTATGTTACAGCCTTATTCCAAAATGGATTAAATTCATTTTTTTCCTCAGAATTCTACACACAACACCCCATAATGACAACGTGAAAAAAGTTTACTTGAGGTTTTTGCAAATTGATTAAAAATAAAAAAAACTTGAGAATTCACATGTACATAAGTATTCACAGCCTTTGCTCAATACTTTGTCGATGCACCTTTGGCAGCAATTAAAGCCTCAAGACTTTTTGAATATGATGCCACAAGCTTGGCACACCTATCCTTGGGCCAGTTTCGCCCATTCCTCTTTGCAGCACCTCTCAAGCTCCATTGAGTTGGATGGGAAGTGTCGGTGCACAGCCATTTTAAGATCTCTCAAGGGATGTTCAATCGGATTCAAGACTGGGCTCTTTGGATGGGAAGTGTCGGTGCACAGCCATTTTAAGATCTCTCAAGGGATGTTCAATCGGATTCAAGACTGGGCTCTGGCTGGGCCACTCAAGGACATTCACAGAGTTGTCCTGAAGCCACTCCTGTGATATCTTGGCTGTGTGCTTAGGGTCGTTGTCCTGCTAAAAGATGAACCGTCGCCCCAGTCTGAGGTCAAGAGTGCTCTGGAGCAGGTTTTCATCCAGGATATGTCTGTACATTGCTGCAGTCATCTTTCCGTTTATCCTAACTAGTCTCCCAGTCCCTGCCGCTGAAAAATATCCCCACAGCATGATGCTGCCACCACCATGCTTCACTGTAGGGATGGTATTGGCCTGGTGATGAGCGGTGCCTGGTTTCCTCCAAACGTGACGCCTGGCATTCACACCAAAGAGTTCAATCTTTGTCTCATCAGACCAGAGAATTTTCTTTCTCATGGTCTGAGAGTCCTTCAGGTGCCTTTTGGCAAACTCCAGGCGGGCTGCCATGTGCCTTTTACTAAGGAGTGGCTTCTGTCTGGCCACTCTACCATACAGGCCTGATTGGTGGAATGCTGCAGAGATGGTTGTCCTTCTGGAAGGTTCTCCTCTCTCCACAGAGGCCCTCTAGAGCTCTGACAGAGTGACTATCGGGTTCTTGGTCACCTCCCTGACTAAGGCCCTTCTCCCCCGATTGCTCAGTTTAGATGTGCCAACCATCTCTAGGAAGAGTCCTGGTGGTTTCGAACTTCTTCCACTTACGGATGATGGAGTCCACTGTGCTCATTAGGACCTTCAAAGCAGCAGAAATTTTTCTGTAACCTTCCCCAGATTTGTGCCTCGAGACTATCCTGTCTCAGAGGTCTACAGACAATTCCTTTGACTTCATGCTTGGTTTGTGCTCTGACATGAACTGTCAACTGTGGGACCTTATATAGACAGGTGTGTGCCTTTCCAAATCATGTCCAATCAACTGAATTTACCACAGGTGGACTCCAATTAAGCTGCAGAAACATCTCAAGGATGATCTGGGGAAACAGGATGCACCTGAGCTCAATTTTGAGCTTCATGGCAAAGGCTGTGAATAGTTATGTACATGTGCTTTCTCAATTTTTTTATTTTTAATAAATTTGCAAAAATCTCAAGTAAACTTTTTTCATGTCATTATGGGGTGTTGTGTGTAGAATTCTGAGGAAAAAAATGAATTTAATTCATTTTGGAATAAGGCTGTAACATAACAAAATGTGGAAAAAGTGATGCACTGTGAATACTTTCCGGATGCACTGTATTTTCATATCTGGAGGATAATGTATGTGATGTATTTCAATCAGGTTTTTAAAAACTTTAGTGTACTGAATCGGCTTTGCTGAAGGTGACAAATTATATTTTATTAACTTTGGACTTGGGCTCTTCTGCGATTTTGGTCTCATTGGATCTTAGTGCAGCATGTGACACAGTAGACCATGGGGTTCTGTTAAAACGGCTTGAGGATGAAGTAGGCATTCAAGGCTGTGCATTGAAATGGCTTGAGTTGTACCTTAAAGGTAGATCTGTCTGTTAACATAGATGGGAACTCCTCTCAGCCAGCTCCTCTCACATAAGGCATCCCACAAGGTTCTATTCTGGCTCCCTGAATACAGCAAGGGGTGCAAGCTCCCTTGTTGGAATAAGTTCTTTTGTAATTGCAGTATGTTACATAACCCAAAACTGTATGGATATATTAAAAGGTGATACCCCTCCCTTAGTGATATGGCGGTAAGAAATCATATAGGAGAATTAACTTCGCTTTCTTTAATGACTACATGGCATAACAGACGAGGAAGCCATGACAAGAACGTCACCGAGGTGGGAGCCCGATGTATGCCATTTTCGACGCTGCGTTGGAAGGATTTTCAGGATCGGATAACTATCAACCATCTGTCTGTCGGCTTCAGTGGTGTGCCGGGCAATGTTCCAAGGCTTTATACTCTTTCTCCATGTGCAGGCTCCCACTTAGGTAAATCATGCAATTCCAAACAAGGAAAAGAAGATCCAATGTCATGCTGACTTCACTGACACAGAAATAGTACAATGCCCATTTCGCAGTTGTCCCTTTCTTGTCTTCTAATGCTTGCCTAGCAGTTCTAAATGATGAGCCCCTGTGTGCTAAATCTGGCCTTGTGTTAGCTGTACATATGAGTGAATTTATAAAATATTTTTTGTACAGAGCACAGTGACATATTAAACTTATATACTTATTAAACTCCTCCTTCTATTTTTCCTTTATCTGCTCCTCTTGAGGGAACATGATGTCACATATTGTTATGCTGATAAGTAGTTGTACCTCAGTTAGTCCTGACATCACTTCATCTGTTTAAAAAAAAAAAAAAAAACTGTTAAAATGCCTTGAGGATATTAATTATTGGATGGCACAAAATGTCTTACAATTAAATGAAAATAAAACAGAGGTCATTATTTTTGGTCCTTCCACATCTGCAGTTGAAATTGACACTCGGTTAGGCTCCTTGGCAGCAATGATTCATAATGTCAGAAACCTAGGTATCCTCTTATCTTCCAGTCATCACTAAGTTTTGAATAACAAATCTCCACAGTAATAAAGTCCAGTTTTTACCAACTGAGGCAAATTTCTAAACTAAAATCCTTTCTTTCACAGAAGGACTTGGATAGAGTCATTTATGCCTTTATCACATCTCAGCTAGCTTATTGTAATTCCTTATAGGTGTGACTACCTAAATCTGCTCTGTCGCATTGGTTCAACATGTTGCAGCTAGATTTTTAATTGGGTCTAGGAAAAAGATCATACTCCCCCCTTTTTTTTTTGCTTCACTTCACTGCCTACAAATGAGGTGTTTCATTGATTTTAAAATCTTATTTGTTTTTAAAGCCTTGCATGGTCTGGCTCCAAAATACATCTGTGACCTCTTTCACCCCTATGTGGCACCGAGAGCATTGAGGTCATCTTGCAGTTCCAAGATACTGTATAGGCTGAAGTCTTGCGGAGTGGTGGCTCTGAGGCTAAGGATCTGTGCTGGTATCCAGAAGGTTGCTGGTTTGAATCCCCATCACTGCCAAAAGAGATTCTACTCTGCTGAGCACTTGAGCAAGACCCTTAACCTGTAATTGCTCCAGGGGCGCTGTACAATGGCTGACCCTGCGCTCTGACCCCAAGGGGTATGCGAAAACTAACAAATTCCTAATACAAGAAATTGTATAAGGCGAAATAAAGGAAAAAAAAAAAAGACAGCCTTCTCATTTATTGCTCCTAGCTTTGATGTGGGATACCTTCCGTGACAAGACCCTGAAGGTTGCTGAGGGTTGTGTTGGTGTTACCGGTGTTCCCAGAAGGAGGTGTTTCATCTCGCAGGGCACTCTGGATATCATCGAGAGGACTCGTAGCACATGGCTCAATGGAAACTCTGGTCTGCGCTGGGAACTGAGAAGGACGGCTGTGAGGGCAGATAAAGAGGTGTTTGTTAAAGGAATCTGTGAGCAAGTGACACACCATCTGTGGTCTAGCGACCCACGTCCTGCTTACAGAGGAATCGAAGCATTATGCACATCCAAATCTATTCCTCGGAGAGTCGCAGTCAGGGCGGCTGATGGAACGGTCCTTACGGATGACACTGCAGTTGTGACCCGCTGGGCTGGCTACTTTGAGCAGTTGTTCAAAGCTGATCCTCTGGGTAGGACGTTGGCTATCTCTGGGTCCACGGTTCTTGAGGCTGATCCTCCAATTAGCTGTGAACCATCCAATCTCATTGAGATTTCACAGGTGGGGAAAGGCTGCAGGGATCTGTGGTATCCGAGGTGATCTTCTCCAGGCTGGTGGTAAGACTGTCCTCCTGGCATTCCAAGCAATCTTTGCTTCCATTTGCGAGACTAGCATCATCCCAACTAACTGGAAAACGGGACTTGCTGTCTTTATCTGGAAAGGGAAGGGTGATCACCTGGATTGCAGCAACAACAGGGGGATAACACTGCTCTCGGTGCCGGGTAAGGTCCTTGCTAGGGTCGTCCTCAATAGGATCCGTGATCACTTGCTCACCTACCACTGACTGGAACAGTCTGGTTCTACACCTAAGAAGTCTACCATCGGCCGCATCTGGGCACTGAGGGTTCTCATGGAGTGCAAGCGCAAATATCTGCAGTATTTCTTTGCAGCCTTTATCGATTTTCATAAAGCGTTTAACTCGGTTGATCGAGCTGCCCTGTGGGACATCCTGAGGGTTCCCGGGATCCCCTCGAGGTTGCTGGATATCATGGCCGGCCTGTACACTGGTACTGTGAGTTTTGTGCAGAGTGGAGGCAGAACCTCTGTGTTTTTCCCAGTTGATTCTGGCGTTCGTCAGGGTTGTGTTCTTGTTCCTACTGTGTTCAATGCTTGTATGGACTGGGTGTTGGGCAAGGTCGTGAGGTCCAGCGGCTGTGGGGCATCTGTTGGTGAAGATTCACGGATCTTGACTTTGCTGACGATGCTCTGATCGGGGCATTCGAGAGACTGAGCAAGGAGTCTGAGTGCATGGGCTTGTGAGTGTCCTGAATAAAAACCAAGATCCAGGCCTTTAATGACCTCTTGGGCACAGCCATCAGCGGTTTACTTACCTTGGCAGTGACATTCATGTCTCTGCTGACTCTTCCTATGAAGTCAGTAATCAGATTGGGAGAGCAATTGGGGGGTCATGAGGTCGCTGGGGGTGTGTGGCGCTCCCGATATCTATGCAAAAGGACGAAGGTCCAAGTCTTTAGAGTCCTGGTGCTTCCTGTCTTGCTATATGGTTGCGAGACATGGATGCTATCCAGTGACTTGAGACGAAGACTGGACTCCTTTGGTACTGTGTAAGGATGGGTTTATCCATTCCCGGGAATCCCGGGCTCCCAGGCATCTCGCATGTGAACGGTTTTAGAACGACCGACACTTATTTTTAATAAAACTACTGCAATATTTTGACACAAATAAAAGACTGACATTATCTACAAGCAGTTCATGCTGTCATAGAAGTACATGTATCTTTAGTTGCGGTAATAAGAGCATAGAAAGCACAACGTCCTCACAGGTGGCGCAGTGATAGTGCTGCTGCTTTGCAGTAAGGAGACTGTGGAAGATTGTGGGTTCACTTCCCGGTTCCTCCGTGTGGTTAGCACTTTGAGTACTGAGAAAAGCGCTATATAAATGTAATGAATTATTATTAACGTGTCCAGCGTGCGGTCGTCCATGCAAGAACGCACCTTCGTGCAGAAGTACGCCAGCCGCTGAGAAAGCACGCTTTGCCTCCACTGAAGTAGGCGGCACAATCATCAGATACTGATAGTTCTAAACAACGGCCGCACTTGCCATTGTGCTGAAACACCGCCATTTCAGCTTTTACCGATGCATCCAGTTTCTTGTCATCGTTCTGTGATGGCAAGTTTCTTGGCACAGGTAATGCGGATGCATCAGACTGATGCATTGCAATTTCAAGTTGCTGTTCAAAGCTGTTGTCTGATGAAGTGCAAGCTGCAGCAATGGCGCCACCTTAATTATTTTCAGCTATAACTCAGCCTTTCCAGTTTTTCCGGGAATTACAGCAGTTTCATTCCCGGGAATGAAAAATGTCCGGTAATTGGGAGCCCGGGAATGGATTCCCTAGTACTGTGTCTCTCCGGAAAATCCTTGGGTACCGTTGGTTTGACTTTGTGTCGAGTGAGCGGTTGGTCATGGAGTCCTAAGTGAGGCACATTACCTGCATTGTGAGAAAGCGTCAGTTACGGCACCATGTGGCTCGTTTCCCCGAGGGTGATCCAGCTTGTAAGATCCTCATTGTTGGGAACCCAAGTGGCTGAACCAGGCCAAGGGGTCGCCCATGTAATACCTGGCTGTGGCAGATAGAGGGTCATTTCCAGACAGTGGGACTGGACCACGTGTCTGCCTGGGGCGTTGCTAACCGGGATCCCGAGTTGTTTCGTCATGTAGTGGGTGCGGCAACTTACTTTGGAATGACCTGCATTTCCACATCAGGTCTTCATCCTCAATCGAGGTTTTTAAAAGTCAGCCTAAGGCCTACCTGTTTTCTTCCCTCTTTCACTGTGTATGATGGGATTGTGGGCAATGTTATAATGGGTGTTTTATTAATCCGCTTTTGTATGATTGTTTGCATTGTGTTTACTTTAATGCTTCTTTGTACAGCACTTTGGCCCAACTTCTGTTGTTGTAAATGTGCTTTTATAAATAAATGTAATCTAAATAATTTAAAGGGGGGCATTCTCACAAGAAACTTTGAGGGGCACAGTTACACTTTAAGAATCACTGCCTGCAAGTTCAAATTGAAGGAGAACTAGTCATTAAACTAACATATGGAACGTGCCGCAGACAACGTACAGGTGTGGTAATGGAACTCATGATGCTTGAACTGTAAAGCTGCATGTTGCAACACATCAAAAATGTACTGAAAAAGCAGTTCTTATAAATCTAGTGTTCTAAGCCCTTCATCACATGTGGTGTTCTCAGTGGAGTCGACACTCTGATCAGAATTTGGCTTGATACGCAAAGATGAGCTGCTGTAGAAACCATTTATTTCCTACCTTTTATGCACTGCTATGACATGTAATAAATTACCAATCATAAACAACTATGGATCATTAGAATAGGCTGCCAGTGGTAATGAGCCTTTAACTGTTACTTCATGTAAGTGAGATCTTTTGATATAAAAAGGTTCACTCCTTTATGACATGATATTCACCTTGGTCTATATGTGCAAATCACATATTTTAATAATGAATGAGAGCAGACAACATTGCGATTTCTTTTTTTTAAAGAAGACCATCCTTGGGTGTGAAAAAAAACTATGTTTTGGGTTTGCTGCAAAGCACACAAACAATTTACTTATGTATAATTTCTTAAATATAATTGCTGATCTTTGGTTTTAATTATACATATTGTGCTGGCGGTAGGTCACTCATATTCACACAAGAATTATTTTGGGGTGTCAAGAACACACCCCGCCTGACTTGTCACACACACTCAGAGACAAACACACTGAAGTAAAAAAAATTGAAATAAGAATATATTAAACAGTAAAAGAAAGACCAGTAACATGCAACACAGTAACCTACTCAAATAAATCCTGAAAACGGCAACCTTTAAGCCTTTTGAAATGTAGTAGTCTGTAAGGATTCTGCTGAAGTTTGAATTATTGTTTACTGTTGCAAGTTCATTACTCTTAATTGTAGAAATATTATGGACATGAGCAGTGATCATAAAATGGTTTCACAAGTTGCCTTTTAGCTTGTTTTCACATTGTCATTATGGGTTATTTGATTGCACATTGGGTAAAAACTGCAAATGTCCAGTGTAAATCCATTTAAAATTAAATCTACATGATAGACTGTAGAAAATGAAGAGGTCTGAATACTTTCTAAATGCACTGTATATATTGATAAACATTGCTTATTGTGTACCCACCATTTTATGTCCTGAATCCTTGAAATTTCACACACTTCTTTTCTTAGGGCATCTATACTACACACACTATTATCTACCTCAAAGTATCCTTTTTTATCACATTTTTATTAAACAGAAAATAAGTTACTCTGACTCAAACAAACCATGAAAATGTCAATAAAACATAAAAAAACCTATCCCATATCCCCAAATAGCATGTGTTAAATAATGTAGAATAGAGGAAGTAAAGCAGCAAGGATTTTTATTTATTTTAATTATAAATACTTGGTAGATCAGTATGCATCATGCTGTTCTGTACTCACCTTGAGTAATTTATATATAATTCCGATACTGGTCTAGGAATGGAGTTGCAGACAGTAGAAGGAAACCCCCATCGAATAATTTGGAAAGCTTGCTGTTGGAGGATGGCAGAAGATGTAAGCTTTTTAATAATTTTTTGTAAAAATATAGTTTGGAATTTATGCAAACAGAATAGAGTCTCTTTATCTTGTTGATTCCTCAGACATTTTTACTTTTAGTATATTGCATGTATATGTATTTGACGTTTTTCATCTGCTAAAATGCAGAGTTAAACTGTCTGATTATAATATAAAGACTGTGTAAAAGATTTTTTTGGACATCTAAAACAAAAATTGTAATAAATTAGATCATCCTGTAAATATTTTTTACAGGAGATGTTCAACAGATATGAACGTGCGATCTATGCTGCCTTAAGTGGAAACCTAAAGCAGGTATGATATTTTGCAGGTGTATTTTTATTTTTTTAATTTTTTTTCTTCTCACTTTTCACTTTATGCTTACAATTTCTAGAGATAAGTATACTAGTACAGCTGTAGTTGCTGTAAGCCAGTGACTGTTTCAAATGCCAGCATAGTTTGGCCAAATCCAGATTGGATACTTAGTTGTCAATAAAGTAGATATGTGACTTTTGTTTTTGTTTTTTAAAAACGTTCAATAGTTTTGTCTTTTTTTTTTAAAACTGAATGCTACACTGTTGCATATTAAGAACAAATTGAAAAAACTGTACCTTGTTTTGTTTGTATAATACACTCTTATGCCAAAGTGTTTGTTCTTTGTGCCTAACACACTTGTATTTTTCAAAATAAAATTTTGAAATATCATATGTGAGAAATGCTTTAAGGTTGGTTTTTGGACATTTAATGTAAGCTTTTTTGGTATGTGGCTCAAGATGAATGTTTAACCACAATTCGAACTGCACTTTCACATTCCAAGATTACAAAGATAAGTAGAGGTGAGAATCTGGAGGAAATTCAAAAACAGTAGAATCTTATGGTGTATCGTCCGTTTAAATTAAAGCTTGATGTACCCTTTTGAGCAGCAACTTCTGTGAAGGCAAATAGCTTTGTATGTAACCCAGAGTTTGTAAGGTTTTGCAAACAACAAATATAGTTCAAGTTATATACATCTGGCCTTGTTTGGTCATGCTTTTATCAATTTAACAAAGTACTGCCTGGGAGAAGTTTACAGACCGTGAAGTATTTCTATCAAATAGTCTCCTACCTGCATCTGGTTGGATGTTAGCTTTTTCTTTTTTTTTTCCCTCCAGTTGCTTCCAGTTTGTGAGACTTGGGAAGATACAGTGTGGGCCTACTTCAGGGTCATGGTAGATTCTTTAGTGGAACAGGAAATTCGATCAACTGGCACTGTTGTTCAAGAGCTGGATGAACTGCCCAGAGAAAGCTTGGAGGCCAAGTAAGATTTTTGTCTACTGAAACCTATTCTCTTGTCACAAAGAGATGTATAGTTAATTTCATAATCTTGGGCTTGTATAGCATCTTCCAGTGTTGGGTTAGAATAAGTGACTGATTCAAAGCTAATCAGTTTCCTGTTTCATCCCAGCCCTTGTAATGACAAAATATCTTTCTCTCAGTAGATGAAGATTAAGAACCTTCATTAATTTGCTTGCCTTTGGTAATCTGAGGTTAAATATGTGATGTGTAGTAGTATAAAGTAGTATAGAGAATAATGACATCATAAGAAAAACTTCAAAAAGTGTCGGGTTAAAATTTTGAAACTTGGAGCAAGCACTTTAAAATAAGGATCTCTCAGATAAAACCGTAAATATGTAACGATCATAGCAACATTATGGACTGTTAAGCCACTGTATGGAAATGTACAGTGCATCCAGAAAGTATTCACAGCGCATCACTTTTTCCACATTTTATGTTACAGCCTTATTACAAAATGGATTAAATTCATTTTTTTCCTCAGAATTCTACACACAACACCCCATAATGACAACGTGAAAAAAGTTTACTTGAGGTTTTTGCAAATTTATTAAAAATAAAAAACATGAGAAAGCACATGTACATAAGTATTCACAGCCTTTGCCGTGAAGCTCGAAATTGAGCTCAGGTGCATCCTGTTTCCCCTGATCATCCTTGAGATGTTTCTGCAGCTTAATTGGAGTCCATCTGTGGTAAATTCAGTTGACTGGACATGATTTGGAAAGGCACACACCTGTCTATATAAGGTCCCACAGTTGACAGTTCATTTCAGAGCACAAACCAAGCATGAAGTCAAAGGAATTGTCTGTAGACCTCTGAGACAGGATTGTCTCGAGGCACAAATCTGGGGAAGGTTACAGAAAAATTTCTGCTGCTTTGAAGGTCCCAATGAGCACAGTGGCCTCCATCATCCGTAAGTGGAAGAAGTTCGAAACCACCAGGACTCTTCCTAGAGCTGACCGGCCATCTAAACTAAGCGATCGGGGGAGAAAGGCCTTAGTCAGGGAGGTGACCAAGAACCCGATGGTCACTCTGTCAGAGCTCCAGAGGTCCTCTGTGGAGAGAGGAGAACCTTCCAGAAGGACAACCATCTCTGCAGCAATACACCAATCAGGCCTGTATGGTAGAGTGGCCAGATGGAAGCCACTCCTTAGTAAAAGGCACATGGCAGCCCACCTGGAGTTTGCCAAAAGGCACCTGAAGGACTGTCAGACCATGAGAAAGAAAATTCTCTGGTCTGATGAGACAAAGATTGAACTCTTTGGTGTGAATGCAGGCATCACGTTTGGAGGAAGCCTGGCACCATCCCTACAGTGAAGCATGGTGGTGGCAGCATCATGCTGTGGGGATGTTTTTCAGCGGCAGGAACTGGGAGACTAGTCAGGATAAAGGGAAAGGTGACTGTAGCAATGTCCAGAGACATCCTGGATGAAAACCTGCTCCAGATCGCTCTTGACCTCAACTAAGGCTGTAACATAATAAAAGGTGGAAAAAGTGATGCACTGTGAATCCTTTGCGGATGCACTGTACATTATTACATTTTTCTTTAACAAGATACTAGAGGTCAAATTTGAAATGACTTTTTAATCAGAAGTATGTTAGTTATATTCATGGTGTACATACTGTGTTTTATAATTCAAATCTTTTTTTGCCTTCTTTTTAATGTTTACAGTTTTTTATGTACAGTTTGAATTGTCCAAAACATTACAAAGTGTACTGAGATTCAAATAATGTAATTAATACATCAGTAATTAGAGTCTCACTGATTAGTAGCCAATGTTGGGTAAATTGGAAGCTCTAAATCAGCCAGGTTTGAATGTGCACAGCTATCAGGAAACTACTTTTACAGTGCATGATCTGTAGACTACGATTACTAATATCTGACTCAGAGAAAGGACAAATGTTTACACACTTTAACAGGTACTGTGTGTTACGTATGGCTGTGTTATAATATACTCTTAAAATAATGTAGTAAATTTTCTAAGTTAATACTGAAAATAAAACAAAGCACAGTGTAAATAATTAACCACTTAATCTAACTGAGTATAAACCTCATCCTCGTTATCATACAGTTTGTCAAGTGTTTTTTGTTTTGCTTTTTATATTAATCAGATAAATATATAGAATATGGCATTGTGTCTCATAAGCATTCTGTCTGAGCTTGACCTTGTTGATCACAATAAAAGCTGCTCTGCATTAGAAGAAGCATGATTGCATTTTTAAAAGAATTTTTTTTTTTCCCCCCATACATCAGTTTACTGAATCCACCTAAATCAATGTATCACCATGCAACTGCAAATAAAATAGCTCAGGATTGCTTGAACAATGAAAATACATGGGTAGTATGTGAACTATTGACTATAAATTGGGTCTGTGTTGTAGTGTGCTTTAAGGATCGCTGATGTCCTATGCAATATTGCTATCTTACTTGTGTATGATATTGCAGGGATAGGCTGTGCCACTCTAACACTGACTCTTATTCCAACTTTTTCTTGGCGCTCTCTTTGTGATCTTTAGTGGGTTTTCATTTCCATCATTTTAAACTCAGCAGTATTTACAATATTAGAAATTGCACATGCATTATACAGTAATCCCTCGCTATATCGCACTTCGTCTTTCGCGGCTTCACTCTATCGCGGATTTTATATGTAAGCATATCTAAATATATAACGCAGATTTTTCGCTGCTTCACGGGTTTCTGCGGACAATGGGTCTTTTTACTTCTGGTACTTGCTTCCTCAGTTGGTTTGCCCTGTTGATTTCATACAAGAGATGCTATTGGCGGATGGCTGAGAAGCTACCCAATCAGAGCACGCAGTTAAGTTCCTGTGTGCTGCTGATTGGCTCAGCGACGGAGTGCTGCATTAACCAGGAAGTCTAATCTCACTCATTCGGCATTAACGTGCCCCTGCTACTGCTTCAGGAGCCGTGTCCAAGCACCAACAGAAGATGCAAATGATTGCAGAAAAGGTAAAAGTTTTGGATATGTTGAAGGAAGGAAACAGCTACACCGCTGCAGGACACCGTTACAGCATCAATGAGTCCACGATTCTTTTTATTTAAAAAGGAGGAAAAGCATATAAGATCTACGGCCGCAGTGTCCTTTAACCAGGGTGCAAACGAGTTGCAAGTGGACGTGATAAGGCAGTAGTCTGGATGGAATCTGCTTTAGGGATTTGGATTGAAGAGTGCTGGAAGAAGAACAAAGGCTGTGTTAAACAGTCGCCTGAAGAGGCTCTTTTAGAAGAGTTGTAACGCTATCCTTTGTTGTGCAGTAAAATTAAACTCATTGTTATTGGACAAGTCGTCGTGTCATTGTTGGTGAGTAACCATAATTAATTATTTACGTACAGTACTTATTACATGTACATAGTTTAGTGTCACTGTACACACATTTTACTGTATACAATTTTTCTTGCGTTGTTCGTATTTATTGCTGGTGGCCTGTCTGTCGTAATGGCTGTAACATATGTGATATCAGAGACGCTTGATATCTTTAAAATAATATTTAGGTTTTACTGTATGTAAACTGTGTTTACATACATAATTTCAACGAATCTTACCTAATATCTAAGAGAATACAAAGGGTTTATGCTGTATAATTGTGCGTGAAATGTTTATAATAGTGTGGGAGAGTTTATAAGGGCTTAAAATATATAAAAATAACCATATAAACATATGGTTTCAACTTCGCGGATTTTCCTATTTCGCGGGTGGCTCTGGAACGCAACCCCCGCGATGGAGGATGGATTACTGTATAGTACTTGTGTGTTATAACCCCGACACTCAATACAGATGAGTGCTTCTCTATTCACTCATGACCCTTTTTGATGTTATACTTAAACAACATTACAAATTTCTCAACAGAAGTAATATTACAAAAGTAATTAATCAGATTTTACATGTTTTTGTTTTGTAAATGCAAAAAATGATAGAAGTTTTTCTCTTGGCTGTGTCTGGGTTATAACACACGAGTACCCATTATACTTTCGTAGTTAGCTGAGTGTAATGGGTGTGGATGAAATCAAACATATTAAAGAAACTTCTCTAACAAGACAAGTCTGATAACTTTTAGTCAGTAATCGGGCAGGAGAAAAGCTAGTCCATCTGTGCCATTTATTACTCTTCAGCTAATGCCTGAACAGGGAGCATTCTTTCCCAGCATGATCAGAATGTTAAGCAAAGGATACAGGTTCATTTTATAAACTGTTGAATTTATATACAGTGACTATCAATGTATACATGTACTCTGGTTAGTTTGATTCACACCCAAATGATCTATATAAAAAAAGTCTATTTTTCTTGTTATTCTTGTACCATTTTGGTGAGCCACCACCCACAAAATTTCTGTGGACATAAAACTGTCCAATCTTGTAGAATACGGGTCATCTTATCTGTTTGTGTATTACATTTTTGTCTCTATTGTTCACTTGACCTTTATCTGGTTCCCTGTTAATGCCTCATCAGGGTTATAATAATAATAATAATAATAATAATAATGCATTTTATTTACAGAGGCACTTTACATTAGCAGTAAATCTCAAAGTGCAACATAAAAACTTAAACAAAGGCAACGCAAGATAAAAACAGGGATAAAACAACAACAATAATTATATCATTCTTGTTAATAAGCTTTCCTAAATAGAAAAGTCTTTAGCTGTTTTTTAAAACAGCCCACAATCTGTTGTGTTCTTAGGCTCTCTGGTAGGGCATTCCAGAGCCGTGGAGCAGCGGCTACAAAGGCTTGGTCTCCCGTTGTATGAAGTTTGGTCACAGGGGGGCGAAGGCAGTAGGTATTTGTAAAACGGAGGTTTCTTGTAGTGGATTGTAATATAAGGAGTTCTTTAAGATATTGTGGAGCATTTCCATGGATACACTGGTGAGTAAACAGAGTTTGTATTCTATACAGAGATGGATAGGGAGCCAATGAAGTGATCGAAGGATTTGTGAAATGTGTTCATATTTCCACACCCTCATCAGGATTCTTGCAGCACTATTTTGAATTTGTTGTAGCTTTTGAAGGCTCTTGTTGGGTATCCCGATGAGGAGTGCATTACAATAGTCCAGTCTGGATGAGACAAAGGCATGAGCCAGCTTTTCAGCATCACAGAGGGAGAGGTAGGGACGGAGTTTGTCTATGTTTTGCAGATGAAGGAATGCAGTTTTACAAAGGTGATGGATATGTATATCAAATGACAGATGGGAGTCTAACTTGACACCCAGATTTGTAACAGAAGGGGAGAGGGTAATGGTACGGTCAGAAAAGTAAATACAATTTACAGAGGAATGAAGTTGATGGGGGGTGCCATTTAAAAGAGCTTCAGTTTTGGTGCTGTTCAGCTTGAGGAAGTTCTTGAACATCCAGGCCTCAATCTCATCCAAGTAAGAAGAAAAAGTTGATGGAGGTGTAAGAGAAGTCGAATCCAGTCTCACATAGAGCTGCGTATCATCGGCATAGCAATGGAATGAAACTCCATGCTTGTGGATGATGTGACCCAGGGGAAGTATATAGATATTAAAGAGGGTCGGCCTAAGGACTGATCCTTGTGTGACCCCACAGGTGACAGTGTGGGTATGAGATTTAGCATCCTCCAAGGCCACATACTCAGTCCTGTCTGTAAGATAGGACTCGAACCACTCCAAAGAAATGCCAGAAAGTCCACTTGTGTAGTGAAGATGATGGAGAATATTATGATCTACCGTATCAAATGCAGCTGTAAGGTCCAGGAGGATAAGGAGTGATGGAGAGCCATGGTCAGCAGCCATCATGAGATCATTGGTGACTCTGACCAGGGCTGTCTCTGTGCTGTAAGAAGTTCAGAAACCAGACTGAAATTTTTCAAACAGATTGAATTTTTTGAGGTGATCCTGAAGGTGATCCAAAACAACGTTTCCCAGAACCTTAGACAAAAATGGAAGGTTGGAGATCGGACGATAGTTTTCTGTCACTTCAGGATCCAAAGAGGATTTTTTTAAATGAGGTCTAATTTTTGCGGTTTTCAAGGCCAGTGGGACTAAGCCGCTCTGGAGAGTGATTAATGATATCGGCAATAAGAGGGCTTATATCTGATATTATAGCTTTTACCAGAGGAGTAGGAAAAGGGTCCAATGAACACGTTGAAGGTGTCATCCTCTGTATGATGTCCTCAACTTCAACTGTGGTACAGAGGAACTGGGAAAGGCAGCCCATTGGCTTTGATGTAGAAACATCCAGCGATGGAGGGCTGGAGGAAGACAATGAGGAGTGGATGCTGTCTACTTTAGAGGTGAAATATTCAACAAAATTATTGAACTGCTCCTCTGTGAAATTATTACAGGCGTAGGTATGAGGACTGAGTAAATGGTTTATCACAGAAAAAAGTTGTTTGGAATTTCCAGGACTGTTGTTGATTAAATTTGAATAGTATTGAGATCTGGCAGTGGTCAGTGCCCTGGAGTAGTTTTTTTTGGTGTTCCCGATAAGCTAATTTGTGGACTGTTGAACTGGTTGCAACAAAACGCTGCTCGAGGGCTCTCCCAGCTGTTTTCATCTGTCGAAGCTCACTTGTAAACCACGGGGCAGATTTCCATTATGTCCGTTGACCTGGGTGTAACAGAAATGCTCAAAATTCTTGTAAGAATTTCCAAATCAGCAATCAGTCTGAATTGCAGTTCCTTCTGAAGTAACATGTTCTCAGAAACTGTTTTTATTAGTATTTTTAAAGTCATTTGCATGACATTTACTATGTTTATTTTTTTCTTCTCCCTGAACAAATTGCAGTGTGTCTTTAAAAATATTTGGATTTTTATATTCTTTGCCCACCGATTAAGTTGGAAGACAGTATGTTTTTTAAAAAAAATAATGAATACTGTTACCCATCTTCACCCAGGAACTTTTCATAACACAATAGTTCAGTTATAGTTGTGTTGATTAATCGGATGTATCAGAAGTACAGTGGAACCTCGAGATACGATCACCTCTGTATACGAGAAATTCAAGATACGAGGAAAGTATGAGCGAAAAATTCAGATCTAAATACGAGCATTGGCTCGCGTAACGAGCCACGAGCCAGGCTGTGGGTATAGCTTGTGGCTTAGCGAGGGGACGTGGTAGCTGTAGCGAGCCGCAGGGTGATCTGCAGTGTGGGCGTTTCTCACCTAATTGCACAGGTGGGAAACTGCCCACATCCGTGATTGTTCCTGTGGCTGATGGGCTGTAGTTGCCATGTCCTCCCCGCATATATGGAGAAGCGTGAGCCGGTTAAGGGGGAGAAGAAGTAAAAGAAAAGAGAGGAGAGAGAACGGAGGTTGCAGGAGGAGGCAGGAAGCAGCAGCAGCAGGAAGTCGGTGCGGGAGAGCGAGCGAGTGCAGGCTCGCGTGTAGCTGAACAGTGAGCCAAACAGCTGAAGCAGGACGGTGTAGAGAAGGTCAGCTGCATTAAGAGTGTCACGCCTGTTGCAGAGCCCGCATGGGAGAAGCAGGTGAGACGCTGACGCTAACAGAGAAGAAGCACCGGGGATTGTCATCTGTTTTTTAAAGACTGCTTCCTGTTGACGTTTTAACCTCGTGTTAAAGGATTGTTATTCTTGTGTATTTTAAAGCTCCACAACTGTTTTAAGGATTATTTATTTAAAGATTTATTGAATGCTCTACTGCACTTTGGACACCTGTTTTGATTCTTTTAATAATCAGTTATATTATTTACCAGTGTTATTTATTAAAGGTAGACTACAGTATATATTATTTATCAGTGTTATTTGTTAGGAAAATTGATTTTTATGTTAATATTTTTGGGGTGCGGAACAGATTATCTGAATTTCCATTATTTTCAATGGGGAAGTTTGTTCTAGATACGAGAAATTCGCTATACAAGCTCAGTGCTGGAACGAATTAAACTCTTATCTAGAGGTTCCACTGTACAATGTAATTAAGTACTTTTCTGTATACAAAATTTGTTGGTTTTAGTTTCTTTGAATGTTTTACTCATGGTCAGTTTTATCTAGCAATTTGTGGATCAATATGTCCTTTTACTGGTGAATCACCTTGGTTTTTGATGGATGTTCTCTGGAAAACAGTTTTTAGTAGGAATAATGGGGATTTTACATTTAAATGGTAATAGCAAATTTAGTTAGAATTTGAATGTAATGGTTTGATCTGTAATCTTGTACCGTTACAAAGTTTTAGAGAGTTCAGATGAAAAGCAATTACGGTAAACAGTGGATTACTTTAGCTTATTCCATGCAGCCTGTAAGTGTCAATGTTGTTAAATTTATGTGGCCCGTGGAATGAACTGAATGTTTTAAGCATTGTACTTGTGAAAAGAAATAATATGGTGAACCATGTACAAAGTCAATTGGGACTTCTTTACTGAACTACGCAAACGTTGAAACTTACTAAAGGTATGCTGTTGCATCCTTGCTTGTGTTGTACTCAGGACATGTTGTGGCCCAATACGTTGTATCAGCACTTTCTTGCTTCTGCTTTGTGAACCTGACCGTAGCGGCACATAATGGTCTGACATCAAACGGAACACCTTGGTTCTCTGAAATGTTGTACATAATACTGTATTTCACCACCAAAGGTCTGTTTATCCTCCACCCCATTGTTTGAATTACATGTATAAGTGTGCTTGGCAATCCAAGGGGGATAAGCCCCCCCTTTCAAATTTGTATTTACCCCACCATAAGGATTAAGAAGAAGTCAATCGAGCAATGAGTACTGTGTGAATTCAGTGACAGAGCGTTCTAAGCATGTTGTCTTTGAGCTTCACAGTGCTTTCTTCCTTTCACTTCGTTTCTGGTAGCGGCAGCACCATTTCTCTGTGCGATGACAGCCTCAGCCTGGTCAGTGGCACCGTTGTGCTGCTGCTGTTGGAAAAAAGGACATGGTGTCTAAAAATAGCCTGGTTGCCTCAACATTTTTGCCTACAAATTAAAAAACAAAAACACAATTTGACTAATTTTCTTTTTTTATATAATTTCACCTGGTCTTCATTAAATTAGTCAAACCGTTTTGAGATTTTTTTAAATATTGTGGGTTTGTTTTACCCCTAAATATTAATATGCTTTCTTTGCTTATACCTACAAATGTACATGCATCATCCTGCCAAATTTCAGGTTTTTAACTAAATGGGAAATACTGTTCTTGTTGTTGAGTGAGTGAGTCAGTCAGTCATTTAGCTTTGCATTAAACATATAGAGATATATATATATAGATAAACACTGATTCATGTGTATGCATTCTGGTTAAATAATATTTGTATATAATTTGTCAACATGCTTGGAAATAGGTATTCTCTATCTTCAATGGAGATTGTCTATGAGCTGCCATGTGCAAGTTAATCTCAAAATATGTGCCACATTAACATGCTACAGTGAACTGGGAACTAGCTTGAAACATGATTAAGTAGTATAAACGTGTTCCCTCATTGATGGTCACAGGCACAGCTCAATTCATTGTTGATATAAGTGGTCTCTCAGGTGATGTGGGCCTTAATACTACTTTATCCAACCAGCTCTTAACCTTAGTTTTGAGGTCTTCATTCAGTGGCCGGTTATTGTAACAAGGGTCAAGCAGACATCCCTCTTTCCTGTCATTCATGCTGGCAAATATCTTATGTCCTAGGTTGTCGGTCATGGTTTTCATTTATAGTCTAAGTTCTCCTGGCGTGTGGCCCAGCTAATGGAAGGAGGAGTTTCAAAACTCCATATGCTGTCAGCATACATGAAATGATGTATACTGCTTTTCTCACTTTAATCACTTATTTGGTTGACGCCTTTATCTGAACTTGCAACTTTTGAGAGATACTATTGGTTATACAGGTAATATTCCATTACAACGAACTGCCAGGGACCTAAAAAATATTTCATTGTAATGAGATTCTGTAGTTGTTGCTATAGTGTTTTCTTTAACTTGCATCCAGGTGTTTGCAATCATTTCAATAGCTTCTTTTTTGTTAATTTTAATCTTCTCCTGTCCACAAGTTATGCTGATGAGAATTTTTCTCATCATTTCCTTGCGATAATACACTTTCAGGGTGCAAATGATGCCCAAACCCAATGGCTGAAACACTGCTGTGCAATTTTGTGGGAGGAATTCAATGTGAACATTAAATGTGGAGGCATGTTGTGGGCAGCACAGTTATCAATCGAATCATCCTTTTCTTCATATTGTGAGGTTTCTGAACTCTTTTGAGATCCCCCCCACCCAACGGGAACATCACACTGAAGTGAGTCCCGAAGCACGATTGCCGCATCTATGGAAGATTGTTTGTCTATTGCCAGGGCAGGGCAACAGCAGGCTCACACCGCTGCAATTAGGTGCCACAGAAGCGAATCCTAAAACATCTCCGTACTTTAGCAAAACCAGCTTTATTCAGCTTGAAATAGGAACAGCACGGTTATTAATTGTAGCGGGATCTGCCACTCTCCTATAAACAGACACAGCAGTCAGATAGGGTTGTGGCCAGGTTAGTGGCCAAGTAATACTGTTCCCTGCATTTACAATGTTTTTTGCATCACCCATCGAGATCTTTTCTGTTTGCTTCGGCGATGAGCCGCATCAGAGTTGTGAGCCTGCTGTTGTTCCGGCAACATATAAACAGTCTTCCACAGACGCGGTGATTGCACTTTGGGATGCTCTTTGGTGTATTGTCCAGTTGGGGGAGATCCCAAGAGAGTTTAGAAACCTCACATTTTCTTGAATGAGTGCTGCATTATGCATATGAATGTTTCTTGAGCGAGCCTCACTGAACCACATAAAAACTGTTTTTTCTGCGTCTTCAAATACAGCAGTTTGCATACATTTGCAACCTGAGATTTTTCTTTTTTTGCTCTGTCTTTAAAGAAAGTTGACAATGTTGATGGCGAAATTCCGAATTCACTGTCAATATCTTTTTTCTTTTTGCCGCAATCGAGAGCTGTAAATAGTTGTTTTTTTTTTTTTGTTTTTTTTTCCCCTAATATGAGCTGTTATTGTTTTTTCGTGTCTGCCATTTGTATAGGAGGGTGACAGTGAGTTAAATTCCAATGGATGTCAAATGTTGATGAGCAATAAGCAAAAGGTATCACTGAAAACCATCAAAAACAAAAACGGCAAACAAAAACAGTACGAGGAAAGTCCGAAGAAAGAATTTTTTTTTTTTTTATACAATGTTTCTGTTTGGGGATCATTGTGCACAACTGAGCTGCGACCATAGAACTTCCCTATGGATGATTCATTCAAGCATTTCAGGGTCACTTCATTGTAATGAAAGTATCTGTATCTTCCACAGTCTCCTTACTGCAAAGCAGCAGCACTACCACTGCGCCACCTGTTTGTAGGTGACCAAATACTTATTTTCCACCATAATTTGCAAATAAATTCTTTAAAAATCAGACAATGTGATTTTCTGGATTTTTTTTTTCTCATTTTGTCTCTCATAGTTGAGATATGCCTATGATGAAAATTACAGGCCTCTCTCATCTTTTTAAATGGGAGAACTTGCACAATTGGTGGATGACTAAATACTTTTTTGCCCCACTGTACTTCTTAGTAACGAGATTTCTATAGACTCGTGTCATATGGGGAAGCTGTTGGGACCATAAAAATACTTTGTTGTAATGAAAATTTCTTTATAAAGATATTCGTTGTAACGGAATTTTACCTGTATTTCTTTTGTTCCCCCCCCCCCCCCCCCACAATTGGCGTACAGGAAGGTGGTGTGACTTGCTAATGTTCAGGCCATGTGGTGTCTGTATTTGGATTTGAACCCTCCACTTCAATGCCTTAACAACACCATACTACCTTCAAATGTTTTCTTCACAAATGGGCTGAATGTGTGCAGAAGGTTGATTTATAATATCCCACTCCTCAGCAGCTGCACAAGTGAAATGTTCATAGTCACTTGCATATGTTGTCAAAGCAATCTTCTGTTGTACCCTTCTTTACATTCTATACAGTGTGGAATTTCATTTGCTTGGAACTGCTTGTATAGTAGAGTGCATAGGTAGGCCAAGCTCTTACTGCAACCCGTTATTGGGCAACCAAAGAATAAAGAAAATGTGTGGCACACCTCTTAAATTTGGCCAAGATATCTTTGACAACTGTGAAATTCTATGCCATCATTTATAACCACCTTTAGTTTGCTTATAAAGCAGTCATTTGGTAATCATTTAGTTGTCTTGTCTAACACTCAGTATAGAGTAGGTTGCAGTTTTCTTTGGGCAACTTTAATTTTTACTTGCTTAGTCACTTTAATGGTTTGTTCTAACCTTGACTAGTGGTTTTTTCAAGTGGTTCAAAAATTTTGTTGTGGTGTTATGTTTTGATTAACTTGAATGCAGACCTTACATTTGCGAGTGTTCTGTCTTTGTCATCTTTTCAGAAATAATCCCAAATTGTACTTTTGCAAGCACAAAAAATACTTATTTTGAAGATCATTTGTTGTTGATCTGACAACCCTGGATATGTTTTCAAATATCACACTGTGCCCCCCGACTTTTTGCTGGTACTGCAACTCGCACACGCGTCGCGTTAATTTCTGAAGACCTGTTCAGAGGACACATCAAATGAACGCTGGGAACGCGTGGCAGCCATGATGCGGGCGCGTACACGTTCTGAGCGTGAAGTATAAATGAGCCCTTAGAGGGATCTTTTTATTTTAGGTGGTATGATGTCTGTTATGTTGGGGAGATGTACTATGTGGTTTTTCCCTTAAATTTACCCAGACCTCTTCCCTGTCTGGTTTTGGGAGGCATTTCATGTCTTTGTATGGGTCAAGTGCTGTTGCTCTTTTCAGCCAGGTCAAGTTCAGGGTGTCTTTTCTGTTTGAGAAGTCAGTAGTGAAGCTTTCCTTAATCTGGTCACACAGCCTGGGTCATCCTGACAGTTTTATCACATGGAGAAAGCAAAATCATTTAGCTGTACACATTTTTCTCACCCAAACAAATCTGTCATGTATCTGTAATGAAAGAAAATAACTTATACAGTATGTATACATACACTGGTAATTTAAAATTTGGAGCTGCTGAGAGATTTCTTAGTTTTTAAAGAATTGATGCCAAGGCACCATTAAATTGATCAGAAATTATAGTTAATACATTGGAAATGTCGTAACATTCTTTTTATTTCATAGAACTGTTCAATTCACAAGAGTTGGCATAACATTTTAAAATGGAGTGGTAACCTTTCTGGTTCATTATTCCTTGCAATCTTTGTAAATCTCCCATTTTGCTATCATTAAAGCAGCCTCACACAATAACATTTCCTCTTCCATACTTGGCAGAAGGCATCAAGCACTCCTCAAGCATTCATTATATTTGTGCAACGTCCACACATAGGATACTAGAGTAATGGAGGATGAAAATATGGCTTTGCTGTCCTGTGTGCATAAAAAGTTATACAGTGATCCCTCACTATATCACGCTTCGACTTTCGCGGCTTCACTCTATCACGATTTTTTTCTCATACACGCTTACGTCACTACGCATGCGCTTTCTGAGAACTTTTATCAAAGCCCCATGATGGCTCCTAAACGTGCTGCTTTTTCTAAGCCTTCTGACAATGAAACTAAGCGCCGGAGGAAGATGCTTACCATCCAGGAGAAGGTGAAACTCTTGGATATGATCAAAGATGTCAATACCCTACAAAAGCCTCCTCATGCATATGAAAAGACAGCGCCAGTAACTGTCTATCAAGATGTTCTTCAGCCACGCACCCAGACACCCACTGCCTACTCCTAGTACTGCTTCAGTGGAAGAAGACAACGATGCACCTGCTGAAGATACTGCACCACCTGAAGACTCCTACTGAGGTTGTGCCTTCATAGGTTAGTGGTTGTGTGTAAGAACTGTGTGTGTGTGTGTGTGTGTGTAATTAAATGTACAGTACAATAATAATAATAATGATATTTGTAACGTCTAATATGTCTTATTTTGTCTAATATATTGGGTAATACGAGTGTAATGGTGACTAAAGGGTGTTATTTCATGTCTAGAGGGCTCTAATAATGTTAAAAAACGTGTTTAGAAGGTCGTAAACAGGTTTTCTATACTCTAACTGCGAAAATATTCGATTTATAAATAAAGAATCCTACTTTGCGAAAATTCATTTATCGCGGTAGAGTCTGGAACGGATTAACCGTGATAAACGAGGGTTCACTGTACATTGATCATCTCAAGCAGTAACAGCTAGCAACCTTAGTAATGTCTTTGTTATATTTTGAATTAATTCAGTGGTAGACATATACAAATAAAATATAAATTCTTCCAAAAACAAATTTCTGTGATTTCAAACTTTTGAACACTAGTGTGTACAGCACTAATATCTTATTTTTCTATTTTTGTCATTGTATAACTTAAATGTAGTGGCATTCCTTTTATGAAATAGGTCTAAGCTCCTAAAATGTAAATTTATGAAAACTCTTACTAGATTTCTTTGGAAATTGACAGCATTAATAAGACATGTTATAAAAATTTGAAATTATTACTTGCAAGGTCCTAGAGGTTTTTCCATCATCTCAATTTTTTCAAATTCACCGTTGGTCAGCATTTCTGGAGGATTTCTTTGATAGGCGTTGCTTGCTCACACAGCATCCTTATTTCTCTAAGTCATGTAATCCTTGTAATGCAGAATTCCATTGCGCGGGCATATCCTGAATGAGGGGCTCCTCTTATTGTCCCATAGCACACTCCTGCCTTCTCAAATTGACTGTACTAGCTGGACTCTGCCTGAAGTGTCCAACTAACTTTTTACATTTTGCCAACGCAGTATCAACTCCACAGTCCCGAAGAGCAATTGTGATGGATTACTATATGCTATGCACAATGCACTGAATGTATATGTAGAGACATGAGTCTGGCTGCAACCATCATGCTGTGTGCATTGTCCATGCCTACTGTTGACAATTCTCTATTTCCCACTGCATTGCACCATCAAAAAAATGTTATAACATTCCTCTGTGTCCCTACTAGTGCAAATGAATGAAACACCCACAAACTGTAGTTATGGTTGCTAAATGATGTCCATTGGCCACCCATTAATGCCACTGCCTTGTGTCGATTTGTCACAGTCGTGAATTGTAGTTTGTCATGTATTGCCACTCAAAATATCTGTTTTTGCATTGGCATGCTCTGCTTTCAAGTGATAGGATAAAGAAGTACTGCGCCTGTGTTGTTTGAATTTGGACACACACATACTGCAAATTACAATATTCTTATCCTCTGAGCTGTCAAACTGTTTTTTAAAAAGAAGTGAAGCAAGTAGCACTGTTCCTTCGCTTTTCCCTGCAATCATGAAAGTTTAGTTTTTAGCAGTGAATTCTAGAGTTGTCTTGAGCGAAACTCATGTTGTTTAGATCCAGGAAGAAATACTATAGGCCTCTTTAATATTTTCCTAAAGCATGCAAATGATGCAATAGTTAATGCAATGAAAGATGTAATAATGCAATGTGTCTTTTAAAATTATCTCTAATGCTTTAATGCATTATCTTTCCCAGCCATAATATAGATATACAATACAAAACGTAAAATTACTAAAGCTTAGTTGACTTGTTGTCTTCTATAGAAAGAGGTACATAACTTATGAATTTGGGTCTTTCAGTCCATATGTTCAAGATGGATAGGTTCTTTAGTTAAGTTTTTGATGTTAGCACAGTGACGCTCTATGCTGGGTTACCACCCCAGTGTGTGTGTATGTGTATGTGTGAGGCTGCTGTACACTTTCTTACTGGATTTCAGATGAGAGAGTCATAATAGCCAGAACTTATTCACATGGTTATTACTTTTCTGTTACAGTGACATCAATAAAATACAATAGCTGACTTTGTCATATCTATTACAATTAATAGTTCTCAGAATCAAAGTAGTGGTCCTTATTGTCTGAGTTACAGTCAAAGTAAAAAGTATGTGAACCCCTAGGAATTATCTATATTTATGTCTAATTCCCATATAAAACATGGTTGTATCTTCATGTCAGTTACAATAATGAACAAACACAGTCTTCTATAACTAAAGATACAGATTTTCAGAGAATTTTTGACCATATTGAATAAATCATTCAAACTGTGAAACTGAAGGTTGGAAAAAGTGAACACTAAGCTAATGACTTTTTAAAAAGCTCATTGCAGTCAGAATTTAGCACACTTGGAGTCCATTTAATGAAATTAGTTCAGAGGTGTGGCCTAGAATTACTTTGATTGATATAAAACACTAAAGTTTGAGTTTGAGCTTTTGACAAGAAGCATATCCAGATGGGAATCATGCCTCGCACAGAAGAGCTGTCTGAAGAGCTATGATCGAGAATTGTTAATCTACATAAGGCTGGAAAGGGTTACAAAGTCTTCTCAAAGATTTTGGATATTCATCAGTCTACTGTTTGGCAAGTTGTCTATAAATGGAGACAATCTGGTATTGTGGCTACTCTGCCTAGAAGTGTGTGCCCTGCCAAGATGACCCCAAGAGCACAATGCAAAGTGAGCAATGAAGTAAAGAACATGTCCTTTGCTGTCAGTCTAGGGTTCAAGTCATTAGATCTGGCTAAAATCTCTGTTCATGAGTCAACTATATGCAAAACATTGAACAAGAAAGGAGTCCATGGTAGGACACCAAGAAGGATGCCACTGCTATCAAAAAAGAACATTGCTGAACGCCTGAAGTTTGTGAAAGAGTACTTGGACACTCCACAACGGTACTGGGAAAATGTTTTGTGGGGTGATGAAACCAAAATTAAACTATTTGGAAGGAACAAGCAGAACTTCATTTGGCGTATAAGGGGCGCTGCATTTCAACATCTAAACATTATCCCTACAGTAAAGTATGGTGGAGGGAACATCATGATTTGGGCCTGCTTTGCTGCATCAGGGCCTTGACAGCTTGCCATCATTGAGGGGAAAATGAATTACAAGTTTATCAACAAATTCTCCAGGATAATGTGAGGGTGTCTGTCAACTTAAGCTCAGAAGAGGCTAGGTGATGCAACAGGTCAATGACCCCAAACATCGCAGCAAATCCACAGCACAATGGCTTCAGAAGAACAAACTCCGCCTTTTGGAGTGGCCCAGTTAGAGCCCAGATCTCAATCCTATTGAGATGCTGTGGAATGACTTGACGAGAGCCATACACAGAAGACAACCAAAGAATATGGAAAAGTTAAGGCAGTTCTGCAGGGAAGAATGGGCTAAAATTACCCCCGCACGATGTGCAGGTCTGATCTGCAGTTGCAGGAAGTGTCTGGTTGAGGTCATTGCTGCCAAAGGAGAGTCAACCAGTTATTAAATCTCAAGGTTCACTTACTTTTTCCACTACCACTGTGTACGTTGAATGCCTTTGTAAAACAAAGACATGAAAGTGTAGAAATTTTTGTGTGGCATTGGCTTAAGCTCATTGTGTATATCAGTACCTGTGACTTAGATGAAGATCAGATCACTTTGTATGACCAATTCATGCAGTAAACCAGGTAATTCCAAAGGGTTCACATACTTTTTACTTTAACTGTAAGTGATGTTCCTTTCCTGTTCGTTGTCTTCCAGACACATGGAAGAATCTTCAGAGTATTTTCTTTTGTTTCAGGATCTTGTCTCCTCCTTGCCTTGATAACACATTTTGATTGTGGGCGGTAGTGGAGTTTTTCTTAATAAAAAAGAAAAAAAATCAGTTTCGGTCACATCAGACCATAAAACTTTCTTCCAGGATCCTTCAGAATCTCTAATTTGCCTTGTGGTCAAATGGTGTGTGTTTTGTTTTGTTATCGCTGGCTTTCTCTTTGCACTGTGACGGTGAAGCACTTGGGCAACACCTGTATGCGCAGTTACTCTAGTTTTAGCCACTTTAGATTGTAACTCCTTTAGAGCTCTCATAGATATCTTGGTGGTCTCCTTTACTAGACTGCTTCTTGCATGATCATTCAGGTTTTATGGATGGCCTGCTTTACACAGATTTACAGCTGCATCATATTCCTTTCATTTCTTAATGGTTGATTTAACTGGACTCCAAAGTATTGTGGTGCCCTGTTCAGTGGCACATTTGCAAGTTTTCAGACTTGTGGTTCCATAATTGAATGACCAAGGGATGGGAGAATAGAGATGCAGACAATGTTGACTGTTCCAAAAACAGAATTCTGGTTTATTCCAGATGTGCCAATAACTATTTAGAGTAATGTCCTACAAATATATACAGTTCAATGGAAGAACAATCAGTGCAGCTGCTATGTACAATAATTAAAGTGACTCCAAAGCAAAAAATGAGAAAAACAAATCAAAAATCTTTTCCTTCCTCTTTCTTCTTCATATAGTTCACAAAGGACAGACACAAAATAAAATCAAAAACAAAAGGTGAAAAAAAATATGCACAAAGTCGATGATGAGCTCCCACAAACACAGATTACTCCACCCAACAATGTAGAGAAAAGCCAAGCAAAATGACACCTTTTATTGGCTAACTAAAAAGATTATAATATGCAAGCTTTCGAGGCAACTCAGGCCCCTTCTTCAGGCAAGATGTAATGAAGAAGGGGCCTGAGTTGCCTCGAAAGCTTGCATATTGTAATCTTTTTAGTTAGCCAATAAAAGGTGTCATTTTGCTTGGCTTTTCTCTACATTCATAATGGCTAACACGGTACAACACCCTAGTTCCACCCAACAATATATACAGATTTGAAATAAACTGTCCTCACTATTATATACAATTTTAAAATTTCTGCTCTACCTGCTCAGCAGCAAAGAAGTGTCTGTAAGTGCAAAAACTGTTCAAAAGACGATCCCTGGTGGTTTGGACTTCGGTTTTATACCACTATCGTGTTTGCTTAGCCAATCATTGTTTACATCTTCTGGGGACCCACAATAGCAAGCAACGTTGAGTCGCACAGCCCATGACCTTCTTTGATCAAGTGCGTTGTAACTAATTTAAACCTTCCTTTCGTCACACATTTGTAACCACATTGTCCTGGCTACTTGTTCACATCTTCAGGTAAGTTGCGCTGTGAACTTTCACCTATTTTCACTCTCTGCACACGTTCTTTGTGCCGGCAACCTCACACTTTGCCATCATGCCACTTTTGAAACTGTGCCAGTGGATGATTTAGCTGTTTTGGATATGCCTCAGCATAGTGAAGGCTCAGACCAGGAGAAGCCGTCTCTGACTCGCAGGCCTTTGAGGCAATGGGTGACTTGGATGGGCACTAAACGCTGATACAGCATTGCGCTCCCAACCACCACCATATTCTAACTTGCTGGTGTACTAAAAACCTGATAAGCTATAATATCACACTGCTAAAAGTATCTGCTGACTCTGCTTTAACAAGTATATACAGTAACTTTGAAGTTTTCTCATGTATATACACTGACTTTTATTTTTCAATCACCTTTTCACAAAGTTGCTTGGAGTGTTCTTTTGCTTTCATTGTGTAGGTTAGGCCACTGCACTGACTTGTAAATACAAGTTAAACCGCCTAGAAAAGGGTGCATTTATTCTACAATCAACTGAAACCCGTGATCTCCATTTAACTAATTATGCACTTGTAAAACCAATTGGCTTCAGTGATGATTTAGCTGTGTCATATTTAAAAAATGAATACTTTTGTGATCAGTAATATGGTGTTTTACATTTGTAATTGGACCATTTTGTAGAGGTTGCTTTGACATCAACAAATCTTTCTCTGTTGATCAGTGTCATAAATGCCAGATTCAATTATTTGTACAATGTTGTATAACAATAAAATATGATAAAAAGCCAAGGGGTTTGATTCCTTTTATTTTTATATATGTGTGTGTGTGTGTATGTGGGTAGATATAGATATATCCTCTTTAATAAAATCCCTTTGTGCATCCAGGTGTCTGTGTGTGTGTGTCTTCTGGTGAAGTGCGCATGCGCGGGGCACGGTGCGATGCGCGATATTACTATCAGAGAAAGTTACAGGTGTTTTACGGAAATACAAACCAGTATTACTACGAGAGGAAATTAAAGGTACACAATACAGTGACGCATATTACAGCCACATATAAGCCAGTAGTACTGTCAGAGGAGATTAAAGGCATATTACTGACGCGCACACCTGCATTACTGCAAGAAAAAATTAAAGGTATATTATGGACGTACAAGCCAGCGGACGTACAAGACAGTATTACTGTCACAGAAAATTAAAGACACACATTACACGGCGGCAGCCCACGAAGAACGGTCAGCTCAGCAAGTAAACATCAACAAAAGAAAGGCTGAAAGAGAAAAATACGACCAACAAAAAGAATGAGGTCAAGGTCCCTTGCCATTTAATATAGACTGTTCCTACTAATGTTTATGCACTATTGTTCTAGCGCCCGTTATTGTAACAGGCTAAATGACTAGTATAGATAGATTAATTCAGTATAAAAAGAAACGTTATTGAACATGGACATGTTCTCCATTCTGGTCAGTCCACCCAAATTGCTGAGGTGCTAAATATGTAATAGTAGTAAAAGAAGTAATAAATTATTTTATTTAGTGAATTGTTGATCAGTTTAACCCTTAAACCACCACATACTTGGGGGTTAATGCACCCCTGGACGCCAAATACTTTTTTGCTGCACTTTTTAAGTAAACGTCACAGTTCACAGAGAAAATGTGAAATTTTAATGGAACACATTTTTTTTTTTCATGCAAAGAGCATCACAATTACTGAAACACTGATCATTTTACACTACGCCAATGAACTATAAAAAAGAAACAAAAAAAAAACTACTGCAACATTCATGTACAAGGTGCAACTGACACCATTGATGAAATTCAGTAAATCACTGAGCCAACTGCGCTTGAACTGGCTGCACGCAAGCACACAGAGGTAAGCGCTGATGCTTGCAGGCAAGTCTAGTGCAGCAGTTGAATCCCAGGGACAGTGGTGCTGCAGTTCTGCCAGGGCCGGCAGTGGTCATAAGCTGGCTGCTCAACGAATATATGGCACTGAATATTCAGCTCCAGCATGCTGGCAAATTGCTCTGTGAAGCGACTGTAGCCGGTTGCGGCTTTCAACTAATGTACTTTGCTGAATATACTCGGCTCCGGCGTGCTGGCAAATTGCATTGGGAACAGACTATAGCTGGTTCCAGCGGTTTAAGGGTTTAAAAAAAAAAAAAAAAGAATCTGGGTTCTCATGTACTGCATTTGCCTCAGCCAAAGCTTTACAAAAGTCTTGTCTGAGATGTGTACATAAATGTTCTTATTAATGGTGATGATTTTTTTTTCTTTTTAGCTGGACAATGGAGAAAGTGTTTGAGGAACTGCAGGCAACTGACAGACCAGTGAGTATGTTTCCAAATGCAACACATAAAGAGATTGTTGGATTAGTGTACACTTTCAAAGTTCGTTGTATTTTGTTGCAGTAAGAAAAAAAAATCTAGCAAAACAGCAAAATATACATATACAGTATCTATCTTCTGTTTTTTTGTAGTTGTTGTCATTCTCCCGTTACCACACACAGGGATGGACAAATTTGTAGTCTGGAAGCCCAGGACTATCAGTTTTTAATTACATACAAACCAAAAAAAAAAAAAAATACCCAGTTTTTAATCAGATGATCTTAATTTTGGTGTCACTTTTTTTTTGCTTATAATGTGCCAGGCTGCCGTAAGGCTCATGTAAAGCCTGGTTTATACTTTACACATTCATGCTTGTTGTGACACAGCAAAAATAGCCTTGGACACAGTGGCATGCATTGGGTTTATGCCGCATTCTGTTCACTTAAGTTTTTCTAACTGCTAGTTACATGGGTGCCACAATAATAAACAAGGGCTGAATATGACACAAGAGGTCCTCAAAGTGTAAGGAAGACACGCACGTCACCCACTCGTGAGAATATTCTATTGAACCTTCCTTCGCACATTTATTTTAGCTACACATTTGCTTTATTTTTCAGTGTTCAATGTTTCTAGCTCAGATACACTGTGATTTAATGTTTTGTGTTTTTTTTTTTCTCTCCTTCTTAAGCGTGTGCTGGAAGAATCTAAGGAGCATTTCCATATTATTCAGAAGTTCATTATCCTGGAAGATTTAGATGGTAAACCAATTTGGTTTAAACAAAAATGTATCTTGTGCTTAATATTTTGTCAAATTTTTTTTAGTTAAGGACCAGACCAACTGAAAGAGCACATGGTTTGCCCTCTTTAGATATATATATATATATATATATATATATATATGCATGATGTCCAGTTACCATTCAGTAGCTGTATGCCATTTGCTGGCACAAGTAAGAATTTAAGTGTTCTGTATATGTGACAGTCTACTATTACTACTACGTTCTTCCTTACATAAATGGAAAAATACAAAGCCTCAGCCTTTTGCCTTTATAATTTTAATAATGGATAATGAGAATCCACCTAAGTGTACCTAACCATTTAAAATTAATTCGCCCATCTTTGCAAGGTTAACCTCAGTTATTTATGAGATCCTGTTGGTCATTGCATACAAAGCAATTTGAAAAGCAGAGTTTTACCAAAAGCGAAGTGTTTTTATAGACAGAAGTTAGGTGAGGGACATACACATAAAGATTTTAAATACTTGGCAACAAGTTTCATACTGATATTTAAATTACTACAATAAGAGGAATAAATAATGTAAGAAAATTATTTATTTGGAACAAGGATCTGCAGTAGTGTTGCAGAGCAGAAATGAGCTCAGCAGACTTACTTAACCCAGCAGACTCTCATTTGTAAGGCCATGCAAGCCTAGGCCAGTCACATTTGAAAGATAACTCCAATGAAGAGAACTTAGCTGAGCAGTGACCACAGTGATGAAGAATAAATTGAAACTTAAGGAACATAGCATTGATGTCCAATGATAAACAAGTTCACACCATATTTAATACTTCTTTGAATTTTCTTCCTTTAGTTTAAAACTCGTATTTAACCAGTGAACTAAAGATATTACACTTTATAAAGATGGCAATTTTGAAACGCATGAAGTTAACATTGGCTGGCATGCAGTGAACATTAAGTTTAGTTAGAGACAAAATCTAAATTTATCCATGTATTAAACCTTCAAACAGATTTTTATGTGAAAGTCCAGCTACCTGGAGCAATAGTTGCTGAAAAGCAGGAGGGCAGATAAGCTACAGAAGTTTCATGGGTAGGGGTAGCTGTAAGGTAAGAGGTAAGGTACCATCTGTGTAGAGTATGTCAGTCAGTGTACTGCATCAGTGGTTCCCATATTTAGTTCCTGGCCCATGTGTGGCTGTAAATTTTTGATCTTATTGTTAAAATAGGTGACATCTTTCCTTCTTTTATTTTGCGTTAAGAAAAGTACAGTAGTGTGAGGTTTACATTTATAAGAAATGTTTTTTTATTTCAATATCATGGCTACTTTTGTATTTATTAGTAAATGATGGATTAAATAATAATAATATTTATATAGTACTTTTATCAGTACCCGGATTTACATAGAAAGTGGAGAGCCACTTCAACCACCACCAGTGTGTAGCATCCACCTAGATGATGTGACAGCAACCATTTTGTGCCAGTGCGCTCACCACATATTAGAAGTTACATGTTGAAGGGGTGAGAGAGTTAGTCTGTTAGACACAGGGAATAATTAGTGGGCCAGAATAGAGGTGGTCATGATGGGCAATTTAGCCAGGACATCAGAATACACCCTACTCCTTTTGAAGGATTCCCATGAATATTTTATGACCACAGAGTCAGGCCCTATTTTTTAGGGCACCACTTTTATAAAAGTGTCCTTATCACTGAACCGGGGCATTGGGATCTATACATAGGCCATAGGGTAACTGCCCCCAGTATTCTCACCAACAGCTCTTAAAGCAGCAACCTAAGCTCCAAGCTTTTCATAGATGGTCAGGCCCAAAATAACTAAAATATTTTTTAAAAATAAATTTTTACCAATCTAGCATACAAATTATTGCTTAAATTGACTAAGAAATTAGCATAGCCAGTTGTGCTTTCTGAACCGAAATCATGTTTAAATTCTATATGGTTATTAAAGGAAACTTTGTAGTTGTTTTGACATTGGCCAAAGTCCATCCAGTATAGTTGGCAGATGCTTCCCTAGCGTAAAGGGACAATTACAACACCATTGGACCATAATCCACTCAAACCTAGTTCAGTTCATCCTTCCCAATTGACTCAATGCATTTTTGTGAAGTTCTCAAACATTTTGGTGATTTCACTGAACTCATTATGGGTTTGCTCATTACTAATCGGAGAGACAAAGAATATGGAAATAACTTGCTTCAATATTTTATTTACAAGGGCCACTCTTGGAATTACAAATAAATTCGCAAAGTGTAGTAACTAGTTGAAGAGTTGGTATTCATTTCATTGTTTAATCATTCATAAGTATCCCCCACCCAATGGGGAAATGCTGTTTGGAAGCATGATTTTTAATTCAGCAAAAGATGATCAGCTGATGAGATGAAAGTAGTATTGTTGAGACTGCAGTAAGAAAACAGCAGTTTCTTAGAATCTGACTGAAAACATAAGATGTCATTGTTTTGTTTGTTCTGTATTATTTTTCACTTTCCAGGCTTGATGGACGAGTTTAATGAATGGCTGATGGCTGGAAAGCCTAGTCTTCCTTCACACTTGCTACGCTTTATGTCACACCTGATTTTGTTCTTCCGCATGTTGGGAATGCGAACAAAGGTAGGTTGTAACGAATGTTTTCTTGGGTATAGTATTCTAGTGGGTCATACATTGACAACAAATGCGTAATAGCCGATATAAAAAAGAAAAGGCACGATTTTCAGTGTTTACACTTCTTTTGCCTTTAATTGAAATAGTCTTTCTGTTATTTGATAAGTATAGTAGGTGTTTATTATTACAGCTTGTTATATTAAGTTTCTTTAAAACCAATCTGGAATTTACAGCTCCTGCATATGAAGCAGATTTAACTTAGTACTAGTTATAGTTTTCATTATTTTATCCTCAATTAAGCTTTTTTGTTATGTTCACATGAGGAACTGACAAATACCATAAGTGAGTGTTATTTGCAAAGCAAATGTAAAGGGCAAATATTTGTCTTTTACAGGAAGAAGTATGTGTGGAGGTGCTGAAGATGTATATTCAGGTAATTGTTCTTATGCCTTAATTCTATATGCTGCATTCCGAGTACAAAATTTGCTTTTATACTTCTAGAGTATCCAGCATTTGTTGAAAGATCTTCACTATGCACCAAAAACACAAGGGGACTCATGTATAAAGCAGTGCATAGAATTCACACTAAAACGTAGTGTACAGACAAAAATGGAAATGTGCATATGCACAAAATAATCCAGATGCATAAAACTGCACATACGCAAAGTTCCACATACTTCCCCTTTTATAAATCCCAATAAACGTGAAATTTAATACACTTGCACGATCCTACAGCCCCACCCTGACTCCTCTCAGAATTTCACATATTTGAATATGCAAATCAATATAAATAGCGAAAAGAATTTCAGCGAATGCGAAGTGGAAGCAAGGAAAAACGTACTATTTGTTGGCTTAAGCTGTGGTATAAGCAACAGAAGGAAGTCGATCAAGTGATAGAGTAGCAGAATTACTGGAAAGTTAAGTTCAGAAAGTCGAACAGTGCCTGAAATTTATTTTAAAAAAAAAAGTGGTCATATATCAAAGTCAGTGTGAAACGGCAACTCGCAGCCCACCATCTGTTTGTTCTGTTTCTGAAAAATACTGACCCCCATGCCAAGGACACGAATCCACACAGTGATGGTGCTGCTGTACCCAGCACATCTTCGAGCACTGGCTGCTCACACACCTCTACCTCAGAGACGGACACTGTTCTGGAGTCGTAAAATACAATAGTGGATGCTGTAAGAGATGTGGTCAGTGACCTAATTAATAAAAGGGCTGTACTATGTGATATTGACCACAAAATAAACGATCTGGTTAAAAAATAAATGAAGCATCTGATTACCTGATTTTACATTCTGCTAATTACTTTCAAAAAAAGTTGTAATGCTGTCTGTTTTGGCTGATTTTTTTTTTTGGTGGGTCAGGATCATCATACCACATCTATTCAGGAATGGGCAAGCCATGATTGTGTGTCACATTATGCAGCACGCTACAGTACATGCTGGCACAATGCAACACACTTTCTGTGGACTATAGAGCAGTAAATTAATAGAGTGGAAATGCTTTCTTTACATCAGCAGATACATTCTCTGAAGGCGCCTTCATAGTGTAGCGTTGGTATCAAGTGTCTCAACGGTTAGATTCTCTACTGTTTACGGGGGTCTTTGAGGTGACTCATTATCCTTAAAAGGACTGCTTGCCTTTTGCCTCACTACTTGGAAAAAAGTATGTGTGACAGTGCAGAATTGCCGTTTTTATAGGTGCTTCAGCTATAGGTGATGTAATGCCAGGTCATTCTTTTGGCGATTCATCCCTGGCTAATGTAACTTGGTCCTGCGCCATTGCAATAGCAATATGCATGCAGTTGGCCACTCCAATTACATTTGGGAAACCGGATGTTGTTGCAAATTGTGCTTTGATGTTTCCCATTTCAACCACAGTGGAAGGAAATCTTACATATCTGGATGACAGCGAATAATACCATCCTATACAAATGCATCAATCTGTAAATCTAGGCAAAGTGTTAGTAATATACATGCCATTTGTAAGGTATTTGTGAATACTCCAGTTCTTCATGCACTACACTGCTCTCCTACATAAACTACTAGCCATTATGACACAACAATTTTATAGCTTTCAGTGCTCAGTGTATATAAAGGTTTGGCATGACGATAGAGAAGTATAGCTAGAAGATAATGTAGTTCACTCAACCCCTTATTGTGGGAAATTAGGAATTAGATATCTTGGTTTTCCTTTGCAATTATCTCATTTAATCCCATTGTGGTTCACAATTGAAGTTGTTGTTTGCCCTTTTTATTATTTACTGATGTAAATGTTTTTTACAAAGTAAATATAAAGACAAAATATAAATTTAAAAATAGAAGCAAACATTTGTCTGTGTTGTTGTGTGATGTATAAATTGGCTTTTAATCTCAACCAAGTTTTAGAAACAAAATGAAAAAGGTTAAAAAAAAAAAAAAAAAAATTCCAGGGAATGAAGAGAGGCACATAATGTGAGTAAGAGAGAAAGTAACAGAAGTATGTACAAAACTGTTCAACACATTTAGCCTATCTAACAACACTCTAGAACCTAGTGAATGGTTGAAAGTTTAAAAGATGATTTATTATGGAAATGCCATAGCTGTTTTCTCCTTGCTGGTTTTATATACTTAACCTAAAACTTTATATGTAGACACCAGGGGCCTCATGTATAACGCCGTGCGTAGAACTCACACTATAACATGGCATAAGCACAAAAGTGGGATTGTGCGTACGCACAGAAAAATCCAGATGCAGGAATCTTTGCGCACGCATACTTTCATGTTCTTCCACTACATAAATCCTGATCGGCGTGAAAAGTAACGCACGTGCAGGCGCCTTCTGTCCCGCCCCAACTCCTCCAAGAATTACGCCTCTTTCAATATGCAAATCAATATAAATAGCCTTCTGTGAAAAGACAATGGGAAAAGCACGGGGGAAATATAAGAATTTCAGTGAATACCAAGTGGAGGAAAAGGAAAAACGTACTATTTGTTGGTTTAAGCAGTGGTATAATCAACAAAAGAAAGTTGATCGAGTGACAGAGTGTCGGAGAAACTCGAAGGCTCAACTTCACAAAGTCGCACAGTGCCCGAAATAAAAAAGAAATCACATATCAAAGTCGCCGTGAAAAGGCGAGTCGTAGCCCACCGTCTGAGTGTCATATGAAAGCTTATCAGGGTACAGAAAAAAAAATAGGCACACAGTGGGGAAAAAAGCACGAAATGTCAACTTTAATCTCGAAATTTCACGTAGTTTATTTTGCCATTAAAGTAGAACATCATAAACTTCATCTTAAAATCGTTTATTTTACTAGTTTCTCAAGTAGCACGTTAAATGCTTTGTTCTGTATTTGATCTTCTATGTGCTCTATGTATGTGAATCACTGCGTGCTTCCATTCTTTCTCTTTCTCCGACACAGAATCCATTACATTCGTGATATTACAGCTCTCTGAATAATTAAAATACTGACATGTATACGTGATATCATTTTCATGATGATAGGAATGAAAGCATGTTATTAAACATGGTAACACGGTGGCGCAGTGATTGTTCATATCTCACGCAAGAGGCTTGCTGCGCCATGTGCGACCTTCGATGAAATAATTTATTACAGAAGTACTGTCTCTTTCAAACTTACTAACCTCCAATTCCTGTCCTTACTTTTCTTTCTCCAAATGACCAATCGCCACACAATCAGCTCTGTAATAGACGTTAAGCCATCTGTAAGCTTAGAAAGCCGATTCTTCAAAACTTTTAAGGAACATCGAAATATCTTCGTAGTACATGTTTAATTATTCTATCCGTCTATCTTTCCAGTGTCGCGTCAGCGCAAGAATACAACGCAATGCAGGAACAATCCCTGAGCTAGCTAGCGCTGCGGCACCGTGTCCTCACATGTTTAATTATTAACAATACAGATTATTTAAATGAAGTTAAAGTTTTAGCTGTATAATATAATCAACATATTTTGCTGCATTTCATCTTAAAAATGAATACCGTTATCATATGTAAATACGCACTTTATAAAGTGGCGCAGGTTGTGCAATATTATAAGTGTAGTGCAAGTTTACAGTGAGGTGATTGTACTTATAAGTAAACAGTTATATAAGGAGCACTTGATGGACTGATTGAGTGCGTTTAGAGTTCTTGGGATGAAACCTTTTCTAAACTGCGAAGTCCGTACTGGGAAGTCTCTATAAAGCGTTTTGCCATGGCTCAGGCAGCGTCTGCTTCATGCTGTATACCGATAATTCAGCTGCTGCTGTGATTCCCCACTCAGATACAGTGATATAAATACTCCGAGTGGTGCAGCGTGAGTAATATGGAAAAAGATGATCTGCTGTGGCAACCCTTAACGGGAGCAGCTGAAAGAAGAAGAAGATGCAGTGAGAGTTACAACGCTAAAGCAGTTATGGTATTTGGAATACTATGGCTATTCCCTGGACCATTATATTGCTGCAGGTTAATTACAATCAGATGCATTACACTAATAAACAATATGCAGTTAGTTTCAGTGTATTTATAAAGCAGCGTCAGGATCGTGGATCTAAGAAAGAAAGGTGATCACACAGGAACAGTAGCACTGCTTTGACGCTGGGTGCCGCCAGTCTGCAAAACCGATCGGAGAAATTGCGTACGCCAAGGTATGAGTTACCGTGGAAATGTGCGTGGCTTTACGCCAAGTTTAGGTTTTATACATCGCGATTTGAGCGTGGAAAGGTTCGTACGCAACATTTCTGTGCGTACGCACCGTTTATACATGAGGCCCCAGGTTTTTAACTTGCTTTAAAATGTATTAAAATAAATGATGTGTATATTTTTTAAATATTCAGGGCTCAGTTAATAGTTCAGATGATGTCCCTGCTCAATAGTCAATAAATTTATATCATATACGTATATATATATATATATATATATATATATATATATATATATATATATATATATATATATATATATCATATACGTATATATATATATATATATATATATATATATATATATATATACTATATACTATACAGAGTGTAGTGATCATGGACTTTGGAACATGCTGTAAAGTGAGAACCCCAACCTCTCTGTGTCAACAAGTTTAACCTGGAGAAAGCAGGTTTAAATTTGAGAAGATAATGATTAAAGATTAAGTCAATGTCAAATATATTATTGCAATATTAAGGTTTTTTTTTATTTTCTTTTAAATGAATGTCTTCCCATTGCAATAAATGAATGCCACCCCACCTCCCTTTTTTCCCCTCCCCTCAGTTTCTGGAAATACTATTGGATTTCCAAGGTTGTCTTTGAGCAACCTTTTTCGGTCCACTTCCTGCCTAATTGTTTCAGTCAGCACCCAAAGTACTTATGGATACAAGCATAGGTTGGGCAGTAAATAAAGAAGAGAGTTTACCGTATATATACTCACATATAAGTCGGGTCTTGAAACCCGAAAAATGAATCATAAAATCAGACCCTGACTTATACGCCTGTTCAAAAATGTGACAATTTTTTTTTATTATTATATCTTCTTGCCTCCTCTAATCTCGCATCAGTTTCTGACGCATCGAATTTTGTTGCAGCAGTGCAGTTACCAATTTCTTTCGCTACTTCAACAATGTTTAATTTAAAACCAGCTTCATATTTTCTTCTGGTCAAACGCTCCATCATAGATGAGGGATGTTCTTATGATAAAGGTGTATTAAGGTATGAAATAAAAAAAAAAACGCAATTCAGTACAAACATTGCTTTGGAGTAGTTCAGGTATTACCTTATGGTCACGTAGGCACAACAGAGAGAGTGAGAGAGGTTAAGGAGCACATGCTGATACAGCGCATTGCCGCATCCACATAGAAAAAAAAGGCAGTATGCTCCGTGGTTACTCTCTCAGGTGGGCGTTAGCATATCATATAATCTCTTCGACCAATAGCGTGAGTTTTCCGCATTCGACTTATACGACCGACATTATAAAATTATACGATAAAATCAAGTCCTGACTTATCCGCGGGAGAACTTATCTTCAAGTATATACAGTAGTTCCAACCTCAACATTACTATTGTGTTTACCCTCACTTGTGATCAAAACCATGGGGTGTGTACTTTTTTCCTTTGAAGAAAAGCTCCCTGATTGTATGCAGAACGCAAGCTTTGTTTTCCAGGAGAGAACCATAAAATCTTTCTAAGATGGTAATTTGCAGTCCAAATAATTCTGCTTCAGATACCCCTGAAGAAATCAACCATGAACTCTGTGCAATTGATTAAACTCTTTGGGCCTCAAGCCTCAACTTTTTCCTTCTTGCCCGTCTCTAAAAATTGTGATTGGCAGCAGCATTTCCAATAGAAAATAATTTGTAGGTGGAATTATTTACTGACCTGGTTAGGCAGCATTTCCTCATAAATCGGTGACACCAATAAATTAGTTATAACAAACACCTTTTTACAGCAAAAAAGAATACACATTTTAAAATGTACATGAAAAAGCAAACCCACAAAATTGCACATAGAAGTTCTAAATTAAATTGCATTCACAAAAGGCCTGCCCATAAAAAAGTCAAATTTTAATTGACTCACATTTTCTAGCTTGTTCTAATAAGCAAGATGTCAAAACACTGTTGTCAGTATTCAATGTTAAATCACTGAAAAAGGGTGAGTTGTGGGGATGCATTTATTTTGGGGACAGAGAGTAGGATTATGTTATCTAAACACAGTGTCAGATTTACATCTCTCAATGAGTTTTAAACATGAAAACATGTCATATTTAGGGAGTGAACTTTCTAAATTCCTAGCACTCTACAGTTGATTAGAGATGTCACCACAAGTGAACTTCAGTGCATTACTAATAAGATTGTGTTCAAATATTCACAAGGATTCCAAGATGTGCACTGAGCCATTCATATAGTGCCAGGTTAGGGTGTTTTGATTCAAAGTAAAAGAGAGTCTGAATGTGAATAGAATCACTACGTGGAAGTAAATAAACATGCACTATAGATAAATTGGTACCTGTATACCCCCTTTGAAAATTCACAATAACAAGATACAGTATATTCATTCGGTTCACTTAGATTACTGCATTTCCTTTGAAATTAACACAATTGGGCTTGCCAACTAATTTCAGTGATAAAGGACATATTTCTTTCAGTTGATTGTAATGGTCTTCTTTAAATTCAACATAACAATAAAACAGAGTGTAAAACCAGCTCTCTGCTTCCCAAGTATGCAAATATTTGCTGGCAAGATTATCAGACATTTAAAAATGAGGGACCACCATCACACAAATACACCCCAGCATTATGCAGTTCCTTTATTGCCCCCTGAAAGGTGACTTGAAATTGCAATGATGCTACTCACTTGTCCATTAACATCCATCCATCCATTTTCCAACCTGCTGAATCCGAACACAGGGTCACGGGGGGTCTGCTGGAGCCAATGCCAGCCAACACAGGGCACAAGGCAAGAACCAATCCCGGGCAGGGTGCCAATCCACCACAGGACACACACAAACACACCCACACACCAAGCACACACTAGGGCCAATTTAGAATCACCAATCCACCTAACCAGCATGTCTTTGGACTGTGGGAGGAAACCAGAGCGCCCGGAGGAAACCCACGCAGACACGGGGAGAACATGCAAACTCCACACAGGGAGGACCCGGGAAGCGAACCCAGGTCCCCAGGTCTCCCAACTGCGAGGCAGCAGCGCTACCCACTGTGCCACCGTGCCGCCTCCATTAACATTAACTGTATAAATTCCAGTTAGGGGCTTTCAGATTGCTCCATTCCTGCTTTGGATTTAACCTGACTAATGAATCTGCTTCAGAATCAGATGTATGAATTAATTTCCAGCTGGCAGCTTTCAGCATCTGTCAAAACCCCAGATTTTTTTTTCTTCCAAATTAAGACATGCTCTTTATTTGCAGAGCCAGTTTTGACTGCCAAGGTCCAGTCCATCTGTATCTGTCCCTTTTCTATTATTGTAGTCCAAGTAGAAGTAAACTTGAATCTCCTCCCGTACATTTATTACTTGATTGACATGACCACTACACTTTTTTTTTTCTTCAGGCTCATCCCATTAGGAATTGAAAGGGAGTACTGTACCCCTTAAGCTGAGTAAAATGTTGCTTCCCAGTGTACCAATTCCTGATGAGATTTTGGTTAGTTTCTGTTTAAGTTTTCATAAGAGTTCATTTTGGACTCTGCAGATGATCCTTCTAAACTAAAACTAATTTGCTAAGAGTAACTTTAATAAGAGCACCCAACTTCAATTATTGTTGTGTAGTTTAAGGACACCAATGGCACATATAATAATTTTGATCCTATTAATATTTTGTTTGCAGGTTGTAATGTGAGCTTTTGGGATGGATGTTAATAATTAATAATCATGTCTTGCTTTGATATATCCACAATGAAAATATTTCCATTTCCTAGGTTCTCATAAATATGAAGAATATAGATTTGATTGCACATTATGTTAGGCACTTGCCACCAGACCAAGCAATTGTTCAGTATGCTGAATTTCTGGAGTCCATAACAGAGACTGAGCAGCGGGTGCATTGTCTTAAACTAGCCAGGGAAGCTGGTAAGTTATGTTCTGTTTGATTTTTTTTTTTTTTTTTTTTTAATAATTCCCACATTAAATTGAGTTCTCAGCGCTTGACAGATCCATCCATTATCCAACCCGCTATGTCCTAACTACAGGGTCACGGGGGGTCTGCTTGATCCAATCCAGCCAATACAGGGCGCAAGGTAGGAAACAAACCCCGGGCAGGGCGCCAGGGCACACGCATGCACACACACACACACACACACACACACACAGGGACAATTTAGAATCGCCAATGCACCTAACCTGCATGTCTTTGGACTGTGGGACGAAACCGGAGGAAACCCACGCAGACACTGGGATAACATGCAAAGTCCATGCAGGGAGGACCTGGGAAGTGAACCCGGGTCTCCTAACTGCGAGGCAGCAGCGCTACTCACTGTGCCATCCGCTTGACAGATCAGTTTATGAAAATAGACTGGAAATGTCTTGATTTTGGGATGAGAGCTGTTACATGATGTAGCTAAGATGAGGTAGCTGTTTGTGAGGATGCATCAGGTGTAGCATACACCATTGTTACTGGAAGATATATTGTTCTCTGTTGCAGCATACTGTATAATAAAGTAACAAGTGGGCATTTAAAATACCACCCTGATGATATTCTTACATTTAACATTTTCTTAATTATCTATTTTAATCCAGCTCAAGAGAATTAACTTGATAAGATGCTACTAAAAATTAATGACTATTGCCTATCAGCATATAACAGGTTATTACTGTATGCCATGACCAGAGTTGTGAAAACTAGTGAAGGGAGATGCTGATTTTCTTTTCAGTCCAATACCAGGAGATACTGAGGCCAGTATTGCCAATACCAATACTAATGCAGCCAAGAGTGTAGTGTTGTAAGAACGTTTAATCTTATGTAAAAACTTACAGTATGTTTGGACATGAAAAATTCACATTTTAAAGACTTTGCATTAGTAGAATATTACATACAGTGCCAAAGATCAGATGACTTTGCTTGTTTATTATTAAACCTGTTCAGTTCTTGCAAACGATCTATGGAACAACAACAAGTGTTAGCGTTACATTTTTTTCTCAGAAAAATGTAAAAAGTGTTGCACTTTGTGGATCAAAAAATGTAATTTTTTTATTTGTTTTTTTTTTACTATAAAAGTGCAAAAAAGTCTAAAGTATGATGATGCCAATACTGAGTGAGCATCATTTTAGGAATCGTCAGACTCGCTATCCGTTTCAATTTCACTGACTGAAGAACTAGGGTGTTGTACCGTGTTAGCCATTATGAATGTAGAGAAAAGCCAAGCAAAATGACACCTTTTATTGGCTAACTAGAAAGATTACAATATGTAAGCTTTCGAGGCCTACTCAGGCCTCTTCTTCAGGCAAGATGTAATCAATTAATGATTACATCTTGCCTGAAGAAGGGGCCTGAGTTGCCGCGAAAGCTTGCATATTGTAATCTTTCTAGTTAGCCAATAAAAAGTGTCATTTTGCTTGGCTTTTCTCTACTGACTGAAGACAAATTCACTTCATCACTGCTGATGAGGGGCTCCTCAACATCACTGCTCATATCACTTTAAAGAGCATGCAACACTTGGTCTGAAGAAAAAAGTTTTTTACGAGACATCATTATTACTAGGCACTCCTACAGGTTAGAGGAGAAGATGCAGCTATACTGTTGCCCGGGTAGTGCTTGGCACTACTGCTTTTAGCATTCTTTTTACAGCCTGAGTGATGCTGAGGTGCTAGGGATGCTAGGGAATGGAATTTAAAGATAGTATCAAGTATTTTTTAAGTTTGAAAATGTGTACTAAGTATGTCCATTCATCAAGCTATAAATGTAATATACTCCTTGCTGAAAGCAGACATTGATCATTTGCTATTCAAACAATTACAACATTTCCATCAGATTACAATACTAACATTGCCTGTGTACTGCCTGCCTTTATGGAAAGCTTCTTTAATAGTAAACTGCAGTCTGTCTCTGCACTCTTCTAATCCCCTTCGTGGTATCTCCACATGTTCTGCAATGTGACTGACTTTAATGTGTTTTACTATGTTTGTGGTGTTTCCATAGTAGCCTATAGTCTTCTGACACATATCACATTTTGATTCATTATTGTTCACTCAGTAGAGAAAAATAACTCCAAACGACACTTTGCTTTCTTTCTGTCATTGTCTCACATACACAGCTCCACTGCTTTGGCTGCTGGCCCGCACAACTGCCAGTGTAAATGCACGGCAATGAAAAACACTGAAGGAGAAGCAGCTCTTGTTTTACACAATATGATGTTTAATTTAATTGTGTTCTTACCATCAAATGCTTTTTTTCTGATAAATTTGCATATTATTGAAAATGTGTAATATCAATACTTTTAATGTGAACATCAATGTTTAAATTAAAGTGTCAGGTTTGGAAGCATTAATACTTTAGTATTGATCCATCCATCCCTAGTGAAAACATACTGTTGTTGTTTGTTCTCTCATGCACTGAACTTTTAACAGATATGGTGCAAACACAATATACTTTGGCAAAGTGTGAAGTGGTGTCACTTACCATTTGCAGAAATCTTTGGTCACTATTGAGTTGGCAGTAAATGCGACATCATTATTCACAAAAAGCTGATGTTAATGGGGCCAGTGATGTGTTTTGTTTTTTTTTCTCATTTTAATAAAGCTAAACGACTACTATGCAATCATTTGAGAATTTTTTTATTCTTGCATCTTGTGCCAGTCATCTTTTTTTATTTAGTTCCTGAATAGAGAAGCATATATCTAACTTCCTAACCTCCATTTTTTTTTTTTTTCTTTAGCTTCTTTTAATACTCTCAGGGCCAGGGTTTCCTTGCATTACTACCCATACAAAGTGTATTAAATGTCTTTTTTTATTGTTTTGATCTTAATAAGCTTTACATTTTATGGTATTATATCAGGACTAGATGTGGCAGCTGTGACAAAGATGGTGGTAGAAAATGTTCGCAAGAAAGATGTGGAAGACTTTGCTCATCATGACATTTCTCCTGCTTTTGACTCTGGCACATCACAGGTATGAAGGACTTACAATTTTCTGCCAGGGATTTAGTTAGTTTTATGTTGTTCATTGGTTGATTAAATTGATTAATTAACTTCAGTGCACATTATGAAGCCTGAAGCCTCTTATAAATATTTTTTTTATGATACCATTATTTCAGATTCCACCAGGAGATTAGAACAATACGAAAGTGCCCAGGAAGCATTTCCTATCTCCCATTGACATGGGAATGATTATTCTTACATTTTTTAAAAATATTTTTCCTCAAGTATGATGACTCTTCTTCCTTTGTTTGCCCAATAGTGACTGCCAGTATATGTCTATACATACACTTTTATAAATTTACCAATAACACAGATTAATAATCCTGTGAAAAGCCAGTATATCTTGAAAGGACTCAAGAGTATATATTGGTATTATAGGGTATTGGTTCATTGTAAAGAGCACAAAGATGAAACTTACACTGGCCAAATTTGGAAGTAGCAATGGACTTTACAGAGTGCCTTGGTATTTTGAGGGTAGATCTTTGTTAACTTTAGGAGTACATGCAGGCTTTTGATTATTATTATGTTGTGTTATATTTCATTGTGACAGGCTGATCTGCGAAAGATTGATGTAATTGGCTGGCTGGTGTTTTATCCATCACAGAGGTCAGAGGCATTGAAACAGAGTAATGCAATCATGAGGATGTTTATGGGTAAGCGGTGAGCTTTGCTAGATGGGAAAGTATTATGCTGTGTTTTTATTTTTTCAAATTGTTTTTCATAATTAAAGTTCAAGCAGGTTACATTGAGCATCACGTCCTACACATGTCCATAATCCAGTGTAGACAAATGTGTCTTCTGCAACATACTAAAACTGTATGTGTAGCATCCACTTGTATACTGTGGTACTGAATGTGGAATTATTGTACTAATTTAGAGCCATTGCCATAATTTCACAATTATTTGTCTGGAATGGAAGTGGTCCAGGTGTTGTTTGATCTTGTGCCTATGGAGTATTGGTATTGGTTTCAGCTTCCCCGTGACCCTACCCTGGATAAGACTGTCAGGAGAATAGATAATGGCACTGAATAGTGTAAATTTAATAAATCAGGCACCTGAGAGACTTGTAAGGGACTCCAGACTCCAACCGTTTCATTTATACAGAATATTTAATTTTAAGAGCTCACTTTTCTGTGTTCTTTTTGGTCATTGAGTGGCATTTCAGATGCTAACATTATGAAAGTGATAACGTTCAATGCTTTAGTTCCTGAAACTGCATTGACAAGTTAGCCTGACTCTCGACATAAATTCATGTGACTTTTTGAGTGTAACACTTGGCAATGTAAAGATAACAGTTTGTATGCATTAAGAGTAAAACTTGGTTTAAGTACTGTATAGCAGATAATTAAGCATATTTATTTTTCAGAGAGACCACTTTTAATAAAGAGAAATGCCCATTATATAGTTTAAGATGGTTTGCAAGCCTTTGTTGGTGACATGTGGTAAATAAAACTAAATGTTTTTGCCAATTTGGATATTATTCAGGCAATCTGAATTATTACTTCAATGCATTTTGTGTAGTTGAGACTCATGAAGCCTAAAAATTGTCAGTAAGTTGTTAGTTGACCTGCATATTCACAAAACCAAATTGTGTACCATTCACATGCTTCTGCTGCTTAAATTACAAAAATGAAATGTCAACAGAATTGCCACAATTTTGTATTACATACAGAATTAGCAGTTGCCAATTAATTCTGAAGCATAGCTTATTTTGGGGTCCTCCATCAATGTGTGAACACTACATCTATGCATATTTTTTACTTTTAGACACCCTGAAGATGAATTTAAAAAAATAATTTTGACTGTATTAAGCAGGGTTGAACAATTTGGAGAAATATCTAATTACAATTTTTCTGTCAGGTATTGCTATTTGATTTGCCATTAATATTTTTTTTTTTTAAAGTTGGGCATCAGTTCAGTATTCATTATGTAACAGATTTAAAACTAGGGGGCTCCGCCCCCTGCTCGCTTCGCTTGCCAACCCCTGGTGTTGGGAATGACAAAGAGCGTGATGTATGAATGAGATATAGAATAGTGTGAAGGTGTAGATGATGCAAATAGAAAGCAAACAATAAAGTGTGTGGCACAGTGTAAAGGTCTATTGGAAAATTTCTTTGTACACGCCATTTAAGTGTAAAAGGTAATTCCAGGTCAGAACTTGTAATGTCAATGAAGATGGTTATTGTTGTGATCAGAGTCAAGTTTGTCAGAGCTTATAAAGAGTTGTGTCTCTACAGGAAGTAATGGAATGAGTTGGGTATTTATGTTTTCCACATTAATATTTTTTGGACATAATATAGGGGAAAAAAAAAATGTTTTGAAGGGGTCTATCTAACTTTTATTAATGTGTAAAACTAGCTAACCAATCAAAATTACAAAAAGGCCAATCATGGAAGAGAAGGGCAAAAACAGATCTACAAAATACTGCAGCTTTACAATAGCACATCTACTGTAGATTAACTCAATGCTAAAATTAGTGCAGGTAAAATAAGCAACCATTCTTTTAAAGTTGAACGTCAGTAGACCTTTTTTTAAATAAATTCAAATTATATTCAAATAGCAATGTTCAATCTAACAGTCCTATTGGTAATACACGCTGCATAATATATACAGTAATCCCTCCTCGATCGCGGGGGTTGCATTCCAGAACCCCCCCGCGAAAGGTGAAGATCCGCGAAGTAGAAATCATATGTTTATATGGTTATTTTTATATTGTCATGCTTGGGTCACAGATTTGCACAGAAACACAGGAGGTTGTAGAGAGACAGGAACTTTATTCAAACACTGCAAACAAACATTTGTCTCTTTTTCAAAAGTTTAAACTGTGCTCCATGACAAGACAGAGATGACAGTTCCGTCTCACAATTAAAAGAATGCAAACATATCTTCCTCTTGAACGGAGTGCGCGTCAGGAGCAGAGAATGTCGGAGAGAGAGAGATAAAAGCAAACAATCAGAAATCAGTAGGGCTGTTTGGGCTTTTAAGCATGCGAAGCACCGCCGGACAACGCAGCTGCTAGGAAGGGAGCAATGTAAAGGTAGTCTTTCAGCATTTTTTTAGAGGAGCGTCCGTATCGTCTAGTGGTGCGAACAGCCCACCTGCTCACACCCCCTCCGTCAGGAGCAGAGAATGTCAGAGAGAGTAAGAGAGACAGATTAAAACATACAATTAAACAATCAACAGCTGCAAAACGCAGATCCTACAACGACATTAAAAGGATGCTACGGGAAGCCGATATCAAATACAGCCTCTTGTATCCTGCCAAACTGAAAGTGGAAGTTCAAGATGGACATTATATCTTCTTCAGCAAAGAAGAAGCTGAAAAAGAATTAAAGAAGCTGTTTCCGACACTTTTTTGAAAGTTAATTAAAATTAAAGAGCCGTATTCTATCAAGGCACGGGAAGAACCTATGATCTGATCGCTGGATCCATGTTTAAAGAGACTGGTATTATAATTATACATCTTATTTTCTTTTTTTTTTTTTTTTTTTTGTTTTTAGCTGGACTTTATATGTTATATTTTTATGTTTTAATCAGAGTTATAGAGTTATAGACGTGAGTGTGAAAATGTGGAAGTGATTAAAGTAGGATTCGTTTTATTTATTTATTTTTTTATTCCTTTTTTTTTATTTTTTTTTTTTTTTTATTTTACTATACCTTAAAGTAGACTGTTTAACTTCATACCCTTGGTTTAATGCTTGTTCTACTATTTATACAATTACCATTATACTATTACAGTATGAATTACCAGGTTTATCCTAGACTAGTTTTTAAAATTATTCCGGGGGTTGTTTTTTTTTTGTTTTTTTTTTTTTTGTTTTTTTTTTTTTTTTAATCTTAATATCTTAACTTAAAAGCGCTGAAGATTATTTCAAGCTTAAATATTGTTAATGAGAACATTTTCGGCAGATAGTATTAAGGATTTAACTGTAAAAGATATCTCTGTTTTAATTCTGTAACGCCGCTGCAGGGTGGGGTTTGTTTTGTTTTGGACGTGCTCTGTCTCTTCGTATGTCAGAGGACTGGAACATCGCGAAGTGGGGTCTAGCCTCATGTGGGGAGGCAAAATGGGGGGGGTGGGGGGATAAAGGGGGGAGAGAAGGAGAGCAGGTTATATTTAATCTATTCTTATAATCCTTATAATTATAAATATCAATGCAGCAACAGGCTAACATGCAACAACTCCTGGGGAATCTTGAAACTAAGATTAAAACTGCCATATTACCAATTAAAACTATAAAATGACATTAAAAACTCAGAATCAATGTCTCCATGATGGGACAGTTAACTTTGTGAGCTGGAATGTTAAAGGCCTGAATCACAAATTAAAGAGAAAGAAAGTATGCTCTCACCTAACAGGCTTAAACGCTAAAATAGTATTTTTACAGGAGACCCACTTACTAACCAAGGATCAGTTCAGATTACAAAAAGACTGGACTGGCCAAATGTTCCATTCTAGCTTTATAAAGAAAACTAGAGGGGTGGGAATTCTCATACATAGAACAGTTCCATTTGTAGCATCAGAGGTAGTGTCGGACCCTGAAGGGAGATATGTGATGGTCATGGGCAACTTATATAACAGTAAAATGATTTTGATAAATGTTTATGCACCCAATGTTGATGATAAGGAATTCATGCAAAATCTATTTGCATCCATTCCCAATGTGAACACTCATAAAATTATAATGGCTGGGGACTTTAATTGTGTTTTAAATTCACTCTTAGATAGGACTCCCGTGACAGGGGGGACGACATCTAATACTGCAAAGATAATTACACAGTTTTTAAATGATCACAACTTATCAGACCCCTGGAGGTTTCTTAACCCAAACTCAAGAACATATTCGTTCTACTCACCAGTGCATTATAGCTACTCAAGAATTGATTATTTTTTTATAGATAATAATTTCCTGCCTACAATTAAATCATGCAAATATGACACAATTGTTATCTCTGACCATGCCCCTCTAGTCTTGGAGCTAAAATCAATAAGCCCCTCGTACTCACCTCGCAGATGGCGTCTTAACCCTCTTTTATTGGCAGACGAGAACTGCACAGAATTTATATCCAAACAAATCAGCTTCTTCCTAGAGACAAACACGTCTACAGAGGTTTCTGCAGGAACACTCTGGGAAACTCTAAAGGCCTTCCTAAGAGGCCAGATTATTTCATATCTTTCCCATAGAAATAAATTAGAAACCAAGAAAGTGTCAGAGCTAAGAAATGAAATTACTAGAATAGATGAAGAACAAGCCAGGCGTCCAAGTGAAGCTCTTCACAGGAAAAGGCAGGCCCTGCATACAGAACTTAACATCTTAACAACTAAAGAAACTGAACAACTTATTTATAAGTCTAGACAGCATTACTATGAACACGGAGAAAAAGCTAATAAGCTTTTAGCTCAACAAATTCATAAACAAGAAGTTCACAATGCAATACCAGTAATCACCAACAAGAATGGAGAAGAAATCATCGACCATAATAAAATAATGCACACATTTAGAGATTACTATAAGTCTTTATATTCCACTGAGCCCAAAGAAGACAACACGCAATCTAATGCATTTCTGGATAATTCACAAATAGATGCTTTAAGTGCTGAGGAACTAGATAAACCTCTAACGCTAACAGAATTACTAGACGCTATAAAGTCACTACAAAGCGGGAAATCATCAGGCCCTGATGGTTACCCCGTAGAGTTGTATAAGAAATTCTCCACTCAGCTAGCTCCACTCTTATTGGTAACATTTACAGAAGCTAAAGACCACCAAATACTACCTCAAACATTTCGACAAGCATTAATCACCGTCTTTCCTAAACAAAATAAGGACTTGTTACAATGTGCATCATATAGACCAATTTCACTCCTGAATAATGATGTTAAGATACTCTCAAAAATCCTAGCTAGAAGGATGGAGAAAGTGCTGCCCTCGGTAATATCACAAGATCAAACTGGATTTATTAAAGGCCGACATCTATCTTCAAATCTCCGACGCTTATTTAATGTTATATATTCACCAGCAAAATCAAACACCCCAGAGATATTACTATCATTAGACGCAGAAAAGGCATTTGACATGATCGAATGGAATTACCTTTTCACTGCATTGGAGAAATTTGGGTTTGGCCCGAATATTTGTGCTTGGATTAAACTACTGTATACCAGTCCAGAAGCTTCAGTTTGTATTAATAAAATTTGCTCAGACTACTTTAAACTAGAACGTGGTACCAGACAAGGATGTCCCTTGTCGCCACTGTTGTTTGCAATCGCTATTGAACCACTGGCGGTTCACTGCCGAAATTCTCATCAGATAAAGGGGATTGTCAGAGAAGGACTGGAACAGAAAATTTCTCTATATGCAGATGATATGGTCTTATATATATCGGACCCAGAAAACACTGTCCCTGCTGTTTTAACAGCACTAACAGAATTTCAAAAGATATCTGGTCTTAGAATTAATCTGAATAAAAGTATACTCTTTCCAGTGAACTCACAAGCATATAATAATAAATTAGACACCCTACCTTTTACCATAGCAGATCAGTTTAAATACCTAGGGGTAAATATCACAAGTAAACATAAAGCTCTTTATCAACAAAATTTTGGCGTCTGTATGGAAAAAATTAAGCAAGACTTGCATAGATGGTCAACCCTTCATCTCACTCTAGCCGGAAGAATTAACATCGTTAAGATGAATATCCTTCCTAAACTTCTCTTTTTATTTCAAAACATTTCAATATATATCAATAAATCGTTTTTTAAACAGTTAGATTCAATAATAACCTCATTCATTTGGAACTCAAAACACCCACGTATCCGAAGAGCGACCCTACAAAGACCTCAGGCAGAAGGTGGCATGGCTTTACCTAATTTTTCAGTTTTATTACTGGGCAGCAAACATACAAGCCATAAAAACCTGGACACAAATAAATGCACATACACAGGCTTGGTCTGCAATAGAAGTAAAATCCTGTAGTACTTCTTTATATTCCCTGCTCTGCTCTCCAATAAATGAAAGTTATCGCAAATATACTAATAACCCAATCGTGCTTTACTCACTCAGAATATGGAACCAAATTAGGAAGCATTTTAAGATGGAAAATCTTTTATCAGTGGCACCTCTGCAAGGGAACCACCTCTTTCAACCTTCGCAAGTATATCCAGTTTTTAATACCTGGAAAAGTTTTGGGATTAAAATGCTCAGAGATCTTTATATAGACAACATATTTACATCTTTTGAACAATTACGTTCAAAATTTAACCTCCCAGCTACACATTTCTTTTACTATCTTCAAATTAGAAATTTTGTTAAACAGAAATTGCCCGATTTCCCCCACCTTGCACCCTCCACAATGCTGGAAAAAATACTGCTCAATTCCGAGGAAACAAACACTATTTCCGCAATATATAAAATCTTATTAGAGTCCCTACCTTTCAAAGATCCAAGAGGACATTGGGAAGAAGATCTCTTACTCAATATATCAGAAAAGGAGTGGAAGGTAGCAAAGCAGAGAATTCACTCGAGTTCTATATGCGCAAAGCATAGAATTATTCAACTAAAAATTATATATCGAGCTCATCTGTCTCGCTTAAAACTGTCCAAAATGTTTCCAGGCCAGGATCCAACCTGCGAGCGCTGCAACCAAGCTCCTGCCTCACTGGGTCACATGTTCTGGGCCTGCACCAAACTAACATCATTTTGGACAAAAATTTTTAAGTGCCTCTCAGACAGCCTTAGTATCACAATCCCTCTAACCCACTAACAGCTGTGTTTGGTGTCCTTCCAGATGGACTTGAATTGGAGAAGGACAAACAAACGGTGATTGCATTCACTACACTCTTGGCACGCAGACTTATTTTGTTAAATTGGAAGAATCCTAATTCTCCTCTTATAAGTCAGTGGGAAACTGATGTTTTATATTATTTGAAATTGGAAAAAATCAAATTTTCAGTTAGAGGATCTGTACAAAATTTTTTCAAAACTTGGCAGGATTTAATCAATATTATTTTAGAATAAGAGAATTAACTATTATTGCATTTAACTCCCTTCTCCATCTCTTATTTATATAGATATTTACTTCTCCCCTTCTTTTGTCTAATGTTGCCTTATTAAAAAGCTTAAAGCAATTTTCCTTTAGCTAAGCTCTCCTTCTCAGGGGTGGAGTTTGATTTGTCTTCAAATTTGTTGGGTTATAAATTGATCTGTTTGTATGGAATGATTACAATGAAAATTAATAAAATAAAAATATTTTAAAAAAAAACTAAAAAAAAAAAAAAACATACAATTAAAAATCAATACGTGCTGTTTGATCTTTTAAGTATGCGAAGCACCGTGCAGGAAGCATATTGCTTGACAAAGCTGCCACATATAAGCCCAGCAAGGAAGAGAGCAATGTGAAGGTAATCTTTCAGTGTTTTTTGAGGAGCGGCCGTATCTTCTAGGGGTGCGAACAGCCCCCGTGCTCGCAATATATTTGAGGAGTTTTACATAATAGGTAATACGCGCTCTGGTTGGGTAGCTTCTCAGCCATCTGCCAATAGCGTCCCTTGTATGAAATCAACAGGGCAAACCAACTGAGGAAGCATGTACCAGAAATTAAAAGACCCATTGTCTGCAGAAATCCGCGAACCAGCAAAAAATCTGCGATATATATTTAAATATGCTTACATATAAAATCCGCGATAGAATGAAGCCGCAAAAGTCGAAGCGCGATATAGCGAGGGATTACTGTATACCCTAAATCGTAGCCTTTGCGATTTGCTAATCTCATTGTTTCAAATTGCGATTTCAATTTCAAATCGATTAATCGTTCAGCTCTACAATTAAGCGTAATATTCATTACATCTTATGTTTAGCTTCAGAAAGTTATTAAAAAAACTAACAAAATATCACAAGTGAGATTAAGCAAATGCAGTAGGTCAGGCTATTTCAGCAATTATTGCTAAAACAAATGGGTTTTAGGAAATAGAATTCTCGAATGGTTTTGAGAAGCTTTGTACTGTTTTTAAGTTCTTAGACCAGCAGATTTTAACCATCCCTCAGCTAATTTATTTTCTTTCTATTAAAGGTTCAAAGAAATACGAAGCTGCCAAGGGTGTTTTCATTAAGATCCCAGAAGACTCTGTACATGAAATCTATAAGCACTGGGGGGATCAAGGATTGGATGTTCCTGCAGAGGATAAAAATGCAATTCGTGAGCACCTCTGTATCCGAGCCTACCTAGTGAGTGCCTGCTATATTAAAGTTTTTCATTATGAAGAGTAATGTAAGAGAAAACTAATACTAAACAGAACAGTAAACAGAAAAAGCAGCACTGAAGAAGGTATGAAATGACTATATTGATCGGTTTATTGGTTGATATTGGCTATTTTGTTTTGTTGATCAAGGGGTTAGCAATACATTAAGTTAAACAATAAGGAAAAAAACACTTTAAAATGTAGATCATTCATTGTATGACTTAAACCAGGGATGTCAAACACAGATCTTGGAGGGCCACAGTGGCTACAGATTTTAGTTACAGTCACTCATTAATTAGTAATCCAATTACTGCAGATAATGGAACTAATTTTTTTTTGGTCTTAACATTGACTACCTTTTTAAGATTGATTGCACTTACAGTGGGTATAAAAAGTTTACACACCCCTGCCAAAATTGCAGATTTTGTGTAATAAAAAATGAAACCAAGATAAATCTTGTCAGAGCTTATTCCAACTTTATTGCAGTCTATACAAAGGAGGTGAAAACAAATCAGAAACTTCAGTGAAAAAGGAAAAAAATATTATACAAAACTAGACTTTTTATATCCACTGTAATTAATAAATATTTTTCCTTAACCAGCATCCAGACATTAAGATAAAAAGCAAACCAAAAGAAAACCATCTTCTTTAATTCCATTGGCACCTTATGTGTTTCAGTAAAATATCTGAAAACAAAAAAGTGAAGATCTAAATTACTGTATATATATCAACCTGGTCAGGTCAGTCAAACAATTTTATAGTGATCTCAGGGGAAAAAAAACAATTTTGGAAATGTCTGGTATGAGAAAATGAGAGCATTAACAAGACACAGATTTAAGATGTTTCATTAACCCTTTAACCGCCAACTCCCTAAATATTCCCCACGCCAGGCGAAATCTGAACAATTTTCGTTTTTTTACTTTTTTACATATTTTTTACATTTATTCAAGCAGTATTGACCACTAAATGTTGTGCAAGTTCTAGAAATGGGCAAACACATAATAAAACACAAAATGTACCTTTTCTCAGGCTTCTGGATTTATTGTCTACTACAAAACGGAACAGTCAAAAGTAATTCAAAAGTCAAAAGTAGTTCAGTCAATCATAGTTTCATTCCCAGTATTTGAGTTTGCTGTGCCACAGGCCAAAGCAGGGAACTGCACAAAGTCCTGGATTGCTGGGACACTTTGAGCAGAAGGTCTTGACGTCTCTACACTGACCCTTCTTTGAACAGACACGACAGCGTTTTTCTGAAAGTCCAAAGTCCTTACATTCATCTGGCAACACTGCTGAAATACTACTCATAGGATCCTCTTTGCCAGTGTATACACGAAATCTATAAATGTAACCTGAATTCTCAGATAAGCAAAACATCTTGATACCAAACCGTGCCCTTTTCAATGGTAGATACTGTCGAAACTGTAAGCGGCCCTTCCACAACAATAAACTTTCATCAACTGCTTCAAATAAATGATCAATCAAAGGACGTAGCTTGAACAAGCGGTCGCGGTTTGGATCTTTCTTATCTGGCTCGTTTCTGTTGTCATTCAAATGAAAGAATTTCAGCAGCAAAGAGAATCGGTTACGTGTCATGACAGCTGCAAAAATAGGTGTTGCATACATAGGATCTGTAGACCAGTACATCTCAATATCTGGTTTTCTGATTATTCCCATCAACATCAAAATCCCAATGAATTTTTTCATTTCGTTTTCATCAGTGTCAAACCAAGCACGAACACGGGAATGTGGAGGTAAATTGGGATTTTTTCTCAATAAACTGTGCTGCATACAGATTTGTTTGATGAACAAAATGTCTGATCAAATCAGGTGACACAAACAGCTCATAAAACTGCTCAGCAGTGTAATTGTTTACATCAACAGTAAAGCCACACGTTGCCTCAAACGGATGCAGAAAAGGTAGTTCACCTCGGGCAGCAGTCCAGTTGAGATGCTGGGGATACACCCACTCATCGCCGTCATCCGATGCGTCTTCATTCACAGTATCATGCAGCGCACGTTGCTGCTCATCATTGTCGCTAAAATCTTCTTCAGAACTGCTACAATCATGATCAGAACTGTCCAAAATCGCCTGCAAAGCCTCACTTGAAGTCAGTTTACGTTTCACCATATTCACAGCTGTTACATGCGAATCACGTCACATGACCGGCCAAAACAACCACAGACTTGTCGAAATACAACGTAGTAATAATACCCACGCCAAACCGTCAGTTATACTACTTGCCAGGCATTCATATAACCACAGGCAAATGTGCCGGATAATTCCGGCAGTATGGCGTTAGCAATAAAACAACGGTGCCGGATATATCCGGCAGAGGGGCGGTTAAGGGGTTAAACAGCATTGCTTGGCTTTTTGATGACTGGGTAAGGAAAAAAATAAGGGCTTTCAGTCTTAAAGAAACAAATGAATGAAATCCCACAATCACTACAGCCCTCCACAACCATAATGTCAACACCCCCAGCTAGCTTAAAAACATTTGGACTCTCTCTTACTAAAATAGTTGAATTTTTAAAGTTAGTGGGGGTGATTGAACTGTAACATTTGACTTGTGTGTGCTTTTTCTTTTCTGATCCCTGTCGCCTTTTCTGTTAGGAAGCCCATGAAGCCTTTAATGACTGGTTTAAGCACATGAACACTGCTCCCAAAAGCCAGTCCTGGCCCCCACAGGCCAAGTTCAAAGAGGAGGTTGCCTATGAGATGAAAGTTAAAGATTATGAAGTAAGTATAATCAAAAAACTTACATTTCTTGAGTCCTAGGAAGTAAGGTATAATTGTCCGCATACAATGCTTATAATGTAAAAAGTTAAGATTTTTTTCCAAATCTTTTTTAACTTTATTTTTAAAAAATACAATAGTCACAATGGTTTGTGTCTATGCAATAGACAGAAATGCAATGCTTGGTTAACCATAAAGCAATCCACAACTGACCCTAAGTTTTGCCTGCACAGCAGCTGTAAAACATGCTGAACTGCTGATCCAGTTTTGCTGTTTTTGATCAGGTTGTATATATTCTGCTGTGGCTGTTACTCTTGATTGCTGTGCTGCTTTTTTCTACACAAAGCTGCTCACCATGAAAGTTTTAAGTGGAGAAGGCCTTATAGAAAAATGCAGTATATTCATTTAAGAATCTGATTAAAATTTTTCTGGTTTGCTTCATTGTAGAATAACGCTTTAAATTGGAAAATTACTTTAAAAAAGTTGTGGAATATTTAAAAACAAAATGCAAAGTGTTCTGTCACTAGTAAATGGAAAGCACAATGAGACCAATCAACAGTTAAAAGATGAGAGTTCCACTTTTTTAGCTTTTTAAAGTTTTTCAGTCATCGAGTTATAACATTGCATTTATGGAAATATGTTTTATTAATACTGTATTTTTGAGATATAGTGCTTGTGGTGTTACTTTAATTTGGAGTTGTAATGCAAGCTGTACAGCTTTTGACAAAAGTACTATATTAATGTTTTCTGTGCTGTAATGTATTTTCTAAATAATCTTTTTCACACTAAGTAAATAACAACATAATGGTTTGTCAATTAGGTATTCATTAAAGTACAGGGCATTAACTTAATATTAACAGCATATTAATATGTATTCATTGGCCACTCTTTATTAGCTCTACTTCTCTAGATTCACAATGGTCCCTCTTTTTGCCTCCAGATCAGCTTGAATGCTTTAAAGCGTGGATTTCACAAGGTGCTGATTTTGGTCTATGCCAACTCCCTAGCATCTTAAAGGTCCTATATATATTTTTTTTTTTTCATCTGCCAGTGGTACCCTAAATGAATTGTGATCTGGAAACTTTGCGGGCTGTTGGATCAAACTGAAGTCATTGTCATACTTGTGAAACCTCCTAGAGGTGATGTGAGCTTTGTGCTTTGCTGGAAAGTCCCATTTTTTTAAAAAAAAGAAAGCAGTCCGTAAAGTAATACACATGATGTTTGTGGCATTTAGAGCACTCAGCTGATATTAAGAATTCTGTTGTGCCAATAGAACATTTCCCATACCATTGTACTGCCTCTGTCAGACTGTGCTTTTTGTTATTTTTCTAATTTCTTATTCTTAATATGTGTTAAGATGTCATTTGCCACTTTTTGAGTGCCTTGTTTTCAAAATTGATTTCATTTTTGTGCAGATGGAATATCAGACCTGGTGCAAACATTTGAATGCACTGACCAGTGATGTCAAGGACAAAATGTACAATGTACTACTTTTTGTAGATGGAGGTTGGATGGTTGATGCTTATGAGGTCAGTGACAGTTTTTTTGCTATTTGTTTAGATTGTCAAGTGTATAGTGTACAAATAACAATTTTTTTTTTTTTTTTTACTGCTTGTTGAACCCCAATAACATCAATGTTTGGGTTTTAATACACATAGTAATAGTGTTGTTCAATGTTTGTACGGAGTGTGTTTTGTTTTCCATCGTCCTGTTTGCTGTTTGTAATGTGTGCGTCAGTGAATGCCGTCCCCGTAAATACAGGGGGGACAGATGATGGAAAGCACCTGTTTATAATCAATCCATTACATCCAGCTCATTACTATATAAACAATCGGGAGAGAACAGAGAGAGGAGAGGAGAAAGACACAGATTACATTTTCATGACAATGAATCAACTTTACTGCTGTTTTCCCACATCGCGCTTTTGTAACCAGGTTTGTTTTTCATCCCGCCGGATTTACTTCAATTCCCTCATCGCCAGAGACCCTGGTGTTGACTACATCATCCACCACATGCCGAGGATTCACGGTGAGGTTGCTCCATTTTTTTCCAGGAAATTCAAACATATCACTTATCTGTTGACCAGTCATACCGTATTCAGGACAGTTGTATACTCGACTCAAGTTCACTATCATTGGCAATTTTCTGTATTCATTCATTGTTATTTGTGTTTGTTATATGTTACTGGGACGGGGGGGGGGGGGGGGGGGTTGTTATTGTATATATGGTGGTGTCACATTGTTAGTTTGGTGGAGGGATTATACATATCTATATACAATCATGGCCTAAATTATCGCACCCCTGGGAATTTCCCAGAAAATGCACCATTTCTTCCAGAAAATTGTTGCAATTACAAATTAAGATTGGTATACACATGTTTATTTCCTTTATGTGCATTGGAACAACACAAAAAAAAGTCAAATCTGACATCATGTCACACAGAACTTCAAAATGGGCCGGACAAAATTATTGGCACCTTTTCAAAATTGTGGGTAAATCGTTTTATTTCAAGCATATGATGCTCGTTTGAACTCACCTGTGGCAAGAAACAGGTGCTGGCAATATAGCAATCACACCTGAAGCCAGTTAAAAATAGAGAAAAGTTGACTTCAACCTTTCTGTTGTGTGTCTGAGTGTGCCACACTAACATGGAGAACAGAAAGAAGAGCAGAGAATCTGTCTGAGGACTTTAGAACAAAAATTGTGGAAAAATATCAACAATCTCAAGGCTACAAGTCCATCTCCAGAGATCTTCATGTTCCTTTGTCCACTGTGCACAGCATAATCAAGAAGTTCACAACACATGGCACTGTAGCTAATCTCCCTGGACGTGGATGGAAGAGAAAAATTGATAAAAGACTGCAACAAAGAATAGTCCAAATGGTGGATAAACAGCCCAATCAACTTCAAAACATATTCAGGCTATTCTCAGACTCAGGGTGCAACAGTGTCAGCTCAAACTATCCGTCGATATCTGAATGAAATGAAACGCTATGGCAGGAGAGCCAGGAGGGACCCCACTGCTGACACAGAAACATAAAAAAGCCAGACTGGACTTTGCCAAAATGTACTTGAGGAAGCCAAAATCCTTCTGGGTGAACGTCTTGTGGACAGATGAGACCAAGGTAGGGCTTTTTGGTAAAGCTCATCATTCTACTGTTTACAGAAAACAGAATGAGGCCTACGAAGAAAAGAACATAGTACCTACAGTCAAACATGGTGGAAGTTCTAAGATGTTTTGGGGATGTTTTGCTGCCTCTGGCACTGGATGCCTTGACTGTGTGCAAGGCATCATGAAATCTGAAGACTACCAAAAGATATTGGGGCGCAATGTAGGTGTCAGAAAGCTGGGTCTGTGTCAGAGGTCATGGGTGTTCCAGCAGGACAATGACCCCAAACATACTGTACCTCTAAAAGCACCCAGAAATGGGTTGAAGACAAAGCGCTGGGAGTTCTGAAGTGGCCAGCAATGAGTTCGGATCTAACTCCGATTGAACACTTATGGAGAGATCTCAAAATTACTGTTAGGAGAAGGCAGTCTTCAAATCTGAGAGACCTTGAGCAGTTTGCAAAAGAAGAGCAGTTGGAAATTCCAGTTGAGAGGTGTAACAAGCTTGTTGATGGTTATAGAAAGCGCTTGATTTGTTATTTTTTCCCAAGGACGTGCAACCAAATATTAAGTTGAGGGTGGCAATAATTTTGTCCAGCCCGTTTTTTGAGTTTTGTGTTGTTCCAATGCACATTAAGGAAATAAACGTGTATACCAAAACATTTGTAATTGCAAGAATTTTCTGGGAGAAATGGTGCATTTTCAGGGAAAATTCCAGGGGTGCCGATAATTTCGGCCATGACTGTATATACTTATTTTCTACATGTGATATTTGTATTTTTTTAATTTAATATATTTATTCTCTTATTTTTACATATCTGCTTTTTTGTGCTTATGTTCAAACCGTCGATTGAGGGGAAAATATTTGTTAGAGGTATGGCTTGGTATTTATAGATTAGCTTCAGTAATTTGTCTAGGCCACAGGTCTTGGAAGTGTAGCTGCCGGCTGGGTAAGGGGTCGGCCGTTACATAAGTGGTGCCCTCTCTGAGGAATCTTTAAAAATGCTATAGCTGTCTGCCTTTAAAAAATGTTTTTGTTTTTTTTTTTTTGTTTTTTTTTTTCCCCATTTACCACCATGTCTTTATGTGTGCCGAGCAGGGCGACACCATTGCTTCACCCCGGTGTGAGAAGGAGTAGCCGGACTCAGCACATCACGATCAGTTGTTCAGTGGTGCAGGAGGTGGTGGATTCTTTACAGTCGCTGTACCTTGAAAATCACCATGGACCTGAAGAGGATGGCCAGGAAGATGTTTTGCCTCCGTGGGAAGATCTGGCACAGCAACTCGCTCGTGTGAAATAGTGGGTCGGTGAATTAGCCGAAAGCGCATTAGAGCACAAGGATGCCTTACGGACCCGCATCGGCAGCTCCCAGAAGGCGATGAAAGAATATATAAATGAACAACTTAAACTCCTGGGGCAAGAGATTGTGCTGTGCCTCCAGAGGCCAGATCGACGCTGGCAAGAATCTCTTCAGGGGGAAGTCAGAAGGAGTCTCCAGACATACCGTCAGTCACCTATCCACTCGACGCCTCGGGGGTCTCAAGGTGCTATATATCAGGGGTAGGCAACGTCGGTCCTGGAGTGTCACAATATGTGCAGGTTTTTGTTCCAACCCAGTTCCTTAACGAGAACTCAATTATTGCTGATGAAGCACATATTGCTTAAGTGACATTTTAATGCTTCATTTTAGTGGTCTCGCTTGTTAAGGTTCTCCAACCTTAATTGCTTATTTCAATCTTAAACTGCTGCATTCAGTGTTTTAATTGCTCCTTATTAGCAATAAGATGTAAAACAGGGGTAGGCAATGTCGGTCCTGGTGAGCCGCAGTGGCTACAGGTTTTCATTCAACCCAATTGCTTAATTAGAAACCAATCATTGCCAATCTCAGACCTTATTTACTTTTATGGCTTGTTAGTCTGTGCAATGTAAGGCTTTTATATCGTAGATTTTTTTTCCTTTCCAAGGATGATATCCAAATGATTTGAAGCCAAAAACAGATCATTTTCAGTCTGTCACATTTTTCTATTAAGTGTTTTATTAAATCAAACCGTGCATGATGAACACACACAGATGTAATTGGAAAAAAGCTAGCTGGAGAACTGCAGGCTGCTTTGTCTTTTACATCTTATTGCTAATAAGGAGCAATTAAAACACTGAATGCAGCAGTTTAAGATTGAAATAAGCAATTAAGGTTGGAGAACCTTAACAAGCGAGACCACTAAAATGAAGCATTAAAATGTCACTTAAGCAATATGTGCTTCATCAGCAATAATTGAGTTCTCGTTAAGGAGGTTGGAACAAAAACCTGCACATACTGTGGCACTCCAGGACCGACGTTGCCTACCCCTGCTATATATATTTTTTACCGAACCGCCACCCCTGGGGTACGCCTGGCCTTTCGCAAGTTGGGGGCTCAGTATACTACAGATGATGATCTCAGTTTTGTGGAAGAAGGGGAGGTGTATTTGGCTGTCCCTCCTTTGACAGCTGAAGAACTTTTGGGAGAGATAGGGAACTCCCTTTCTGGGCCAGTGCGCAGCTGGTGGCTGACCGCAAAGAAAAACATCAGGGACTGAGGATCCTTTCGACAAGCTTTCCTTGCAGCTTTTCATCCTGAGGCTTATGAGACCGAACTTAAAGACAAGCTGTGATCCATGGTGCAACTTCCAGCACAATCCATCAGGGACTTTGCTTATGAATATAGGGCCTTGTGTCCAAAGTTGCGGCCGGCCATGTCCGAAGAAGAGGTGGTCCGCCGCATCCTTAATGCATGCAACCCGCAGCTAGCTGGGTGGTCTGCAGAGGGGTTGTGGAGTCAGTTGAAGATCTGGTTAAGGTTGGTTCGCAAGTGGAACGGGACTGGGGGTAACTCCAAGTCGTACTGGAGTAAAATACAGTCCAGTGCGAGAGAAACCCAGTCCCTAAGACCCCAGCGAGTCAAGCCTGGCCGGTCGGAGGCCGATTTCACGATTATGCAAGTCAGTGCGTCTGGCAGAGTCCCCCCTGAGGTACAGCGTACTGTTCACCACCTGGGAAATGGAGACCTATGTCCTGGATGACCGGCACCTGTCTGTCCCGTTACCCCTTGGGCTGGATTCTTTAACAGCTATGAAGATGACTATTCATCTCTGTCCCAGGGGGTATATAGTGCCTGGGTAAGGGGTATGCAATTTTATCCATAAGCCTAGAGAAGACTTAAGTCTGAAGCGTATCAATTTTTACGCATCAGTGAGGAGTGAAAATCAAACCTCGACGGCTGCCCCAGTGGAGGAACGACCCGAAGAGGTCAGGGCCGGTCCTGAAGAAGTGGTCGGGGGTATGGACAGATAAATTGGGAGTCGCACGGGGGGTTACCCATGTGATTCATACCTCCAATGAAGTCCCTGTTAGACACCGGGCGTATCGAGTTTCTCCACTGAAGAGGGATATTATTAAACAACATATAGACAAAATGCTTGCCAAGGGAATAATTGAACCATCTTTCTCCTCCTGGGTGTCCCCTGTAGTTCTAGTGAAGAAAGCAGATGACACCTTTCGTTTCTGCGTGGACTACAGGGTTGTGAACGCGAAGACCAGTCTGAACGCATATCCCATGCCCCTGGTTCATGAAATACTCGTCACTGCATGGAGCAGCTGTTTTTATTTTTTTGGACCTCCGCAGTGGCTACTGGCAGGTGCCAATGGATGAGGGGAGTAAAAAGAAGATGGCTGTGATCACCCCTGAGGTCTTGTTCCAATTTAAAACCATGCCATTTGGCCTAAGGAATGCTGGTGCCACTTTCCACCGGCTTATGGAACTAGTGCTGAGGGGGTTAGTAGGAAAGATCTGCTTTGTGTACATCGATGATGCTATCATTTACTCCCCTTTAATAGAACAGCATCTCAAGGACTTGTATACCATCTTTCATCGTCTCCAGCAAGCACACCTCACCCTGAACACAAAAAAGTGTACCTTTTTTCAACCCCAAATCCATTTCCTCAGGCATATCGTGTCTGCAGAGGGGGTTGCTGTAGACCCAGAAAAGATTTCGGTCATCCAAGACTACCCCACGCCCACAGACTTGAAATCTTTGTAGCGTTTCTTGGGGTTAGTGGGGTGGTGACATAAATACATCCCTCGGTTGGCTGACATAGCGGCTCCCTTAAACCAGTTAAGAAAGAAGGATGTCCCATGGGAATGGACTAAAGAATGCCAGGACGCCGTTGAGCAACTGAAAAAAACATCTACAGAAGCCACCCGTCCTGGCCCAGCCTGATCCACGGCTCACTTTTCAAGTACACACTGATGCCAGCAACCTGGGGCTCGGCGCCATGCTCATCCAAAAGAAGCACAAGGAAAAGCACGTCATCGCATATGCTTCACGAGTGCTGCACGGCACCAAGCTCAATTATTCAATAGCAGAAAGGAGTGCCTGGCAGTAGTGTGGGCCTTGGAAAAATGGAAGCATTTTCTTGAAGGGGTTGATTTTGAAGTGTACACAGACCATCATGCTCTGACCTGGGTGTTTAATCACGCGAAGACTTCTTCCCGACTGACCAGGTGGGTGCTGCGCCTCCAGAGCTTCACCTTCAAGGTGACGTTCCGGAAGGGCTGTAGCAACATCGTGCCTGACGCTCTGTCTAGGGCATCAGAGTCCACGGGGATGGTGTGCTTGGCAGAAGCAAAGAAGGTATTTCCATCGCTACCTAGTACTCTCTATGATCTGGCCCAAGCACAAGCTTCCAGCCCTTTCTGCCAAAATATTCGGAGGGAGCTGGATAATCGGCGCACCGACCGGGTACACTTTGTGGACCTCCAGAGAGTTCTTTATAGATCTGTTCCATCATCCTTTGGGGGCCTGCAACAACAACTTGTGGTCACGGGGGTGCTCATCCCAGAGTTTTTGAACTTTTTTCATGACAGCCCTTTGGCCGGACGAAAACCCTCCTGAAGATTCTGGGGGTGGCGTGCTGGCAATCGGTCCGGACAGATGTTTGCCGCCATGTGAAGAACTGCCACACATGTCAACAGCTGAAAAACCCACCTGGTAAACCCATCAGGGATGTTACAATCGCAGTTGGACCGGGAGAGACTTTGGGGGTCGATCTGATAGGGCCATTCCCGATGACCAGTTCACGAAAGACTGTCCTGGTGGTGGTAGTGGATTATTTCTCTAAGTGGATGGAACAATTTGCACTGACAGATGTCTGTGCCTGCAAGGTGAGCTCCACCCTGAAGAATGAGATATTCACCCGTTGGTGGGTACTGAAGAACATCATTTCGGACATGGGTCCCCAGTTCACGAGTTCAGTCCTTGATGATCTTTCTACAGCCTGGGGAGTGAAGAAAAATCTTACTACAGCATACCATCCCCAGGCTAACATGACTGAACAAGTGAACCGGACCCTGAAGCATATGATTGCCTCCTATGTGGGTGAACGCCATCAAGTCTGGGATAAATGGCTCCCTGAGCTCCGGTTTGCCCTGAACACCGTGATGCACGAAGCCACAGATGAAACGCCTGCTTTGGTGGCACTGGGCAGACAGCTGAAGGGCCTGTTCGACCGACTTTTACCCAGAGCCCCTAGTTCACAAATCACTCTCAATAACAGTACAGTGATCCCTCGCTATATCGCGCTTCGCCTTTCGCGGCTTCACTCCATCGCGGATTTTATATGTAAGCATATTTAAATATATATCGCGGATTTTTCGCTGCTTCGCGGGTTTCTGCGGACAATGGTCTTTTAATTTCTGGCACATGCTTCCTCAGTTGGTTTGCCCAGTTGATTTCATACAAGGGACGCTATTGGCAGATGGCTGAGAAGCTACCCAACTTACTTTCTCTCTCTCTCTCTCTCTTGCGCTGACGTAGGGGGGGTGTGAGCAGGGGGACTGTGTGCAGCTGCTTCCTGAAGGACATGCTGCACAGTGCTTCGCATACTTAAAAGCTCAAAGGGCACGTATTGATTTTTGACTTTGTTTTTCTGTGGCTCTCTCTCTGTCTCTTCCTGCTCCTGACAGAGGGGGTGTGAGCTGCCGCCTTCACCAGCTTTGTACCGGCGGTGCTTCGCATACTTAAAAGCCAAAAAGCCCTATTGATTTTTTTTTTTGACTGCTTGCTTTGCACTCCTTTGAAAAGGAAGATATGTTTGCATTCTTTTAATTGTGAGACAGAACTGTCATCTCTGTCTTGTCATGGAGCAAAGTTTAAAACTTTTGAAAAAGAGACAAATGTTTGTTTGCAGTGTTTGAATAACGTTCCTGTCTCTCTACAACCTCCTGTGTTTCTGCGCAAATCTGTGACCCAAGCATGACATTCTAAAAATAACCATATAAACATATGGTTTCTACTTCGCGGATTTTCCTATTTCGCGGGTGGCTCTGGAACGCAACCCCCGCGATGGAGGAGGGATTACTGTACTTTAAAACTAGAAGATTTTCGTCGGAGAATCCAACAGAGGTTGGTGGAATCGACTTCCAGACATGCCTGGTTATATAATGCCTGGCGGAAGGAAGCGCACTTCAAGCCGGGTGACTTGGTCTGAACTAGAGCCCACCACCTCTTGGATGCCAGCAAGCAGTTCTCTGCCAAGCTTGCGCCTAAATGGTTAGGTCCAGCATTAATCTTGAAACAAACCGGTCCAGTTAATTTCCAAATTCAAAGGGGTATCGGCACTAACTCCAAGCTTGACACTATTCATGTGGCCAATCTCAAGCCATACTTCGGCCCTCTCTTGTCCAAGGTTGGGGGTTTGATGTAGCGGGGCTGCATAGTAATAGTGTTGTTCGATGTTTGAACTGAGTGCGTTTTGTTTCCATCGTCCCGTTTGCTGTTTATAATGTGTGCGTCAGTGAATGTCGTCCCCGTAAATACAGGGGGGACGGATGATGGAAAGAGACCGCAGCCCCAAGATGGAAAGCACCTGTTTATAATCAATCCATTACATCCGGCTCATTACTATATAAACAATCAGGAGAGAACAGAGGAGAGGAGAAAGACGGAGATTACATTTTGACGACAACGAATCAACTTTACCTGCTGTTTTCCCACATCGCAGTTTTGTAACCAGTTTGTTTTTCATTCTGCCGGATTTACTTCAATTCCCTCATCGCCAGAGACCCCGGGGTTGGACTACGTCATCCATCACACGCCGAGGATTCACGGTGAGGTTGCTCCATTTTTTCCGGGAAATTCAAACACATCACTTATCTGTTGACCAGTCATCCGCATTCAGGACAGTTGTATACTCGGACTCAAGTTCACTATCATTGGCATTTTCCATATTCATTCATTGTTATTTGTATTTTGTGTTTGTTATATGTTACTGGGGCAAGGGGGGGGTTTGTTATTGTATATATGATGTTGTCACATAGATAGATATGTATATCCCTCCACCAAACTAACAATCTACCTATCTTCTATGTGTGAAATTTGCATTTTTTGTTATTTCATTTAATATATTTATCTACCTATTTTTACATATCTGCTTAATCTGCTTATGTTTAAACTGTCGATTGAGGGGAAAATATTATTTGTTAGAGGTACGGTTTGGTATTTATAGATTAGCCTCAGTAATTTATCCAGGACACAGGTCTTGTAAGTGTAGCTGCCGGCTAGGTAAGGGGTCGGCCGTTACAATAGCAGGAACCAAAACCTGGCAGACTAAGCAACAGAAGTTTGGAAAATATGGAGGAAATGTTAGTGATTGTAACTGTTGATTTTATTGCTTCTTACATTCCTTCTTAGTGTTTTTTTCCATGCCACTTTTTTACATTGTGCATAATTGCCCATTTTTTCCAACTTTTTATTTTTGCCTATATCTACTGAATGTTGTTTTTACAGACAAAAGTTTGAAAGTAGCACTGAATGCTGTCATCATTAAATGTAATAGCTGCAACAAGTTTTTTACTTTGTTGTTAATCTGTTGCATCTGTGACTCCCAATTTGCACAAAAAACAAATGGTGTATAAAATTTAACTAATGCAAGCAACTGTTTAAAAATGGTGCTCATCTTGGACAGATGTCATCTCACTTAAAAGTTATTGCTATCTTTTTAGAATGCAGAAGAGGACCAAGAACGTTCCCATCAGATGACATTACTGAGGAGGCTCTGCCTGCCAGCCATGTGTTTCCTGCTGCACAGCGTACTGCATAGCACTAAGCATCATCAGGAGTGCTTGCGATTAGCAGACATTGTGTCCTCTGAGCAACATAAGCTTTATCAGGTAATGGGAATTATTTTCACAAATAAAAATGATAAAACTGTTTTAAACCTTTATTCCTTGAAGAGACAGGATGCATTTTGCATTGTCTCAGAAGTATAAATTAATCCCCAGGTTATTACATAGACCAACTTTTCTGGCCTTACTCCTGCTTAGTATTCATAAACAATAGCACTATACTGTAATATCAGTCCATGTTAGGTTTTCAGATGGACTATTTTCTTCATAGCTCATTTGGCTTTTCTGTAGGAATAAGTTTAGTTACTGTTTTGACAGTTTAATCATTTAGCTAGCAACATGCCATACGACTTCATAAAAATTCATGTATTTCTCCATTTCAGGACATATGTGGTGTTTCACATATATTATAGTGGACTGACAGCTTAGTGCCTGACACGTTGACCACAGATTTCTTTTTCTTTATTTTGTTATGAGTTACACAACCATTCATTACAATAATTTATGGTATGTAATCTACATAACTGGAATGAATGAAGAAACGTTCTTAAAATGATGGTATGCTGGAACTTAGACAGTACACAGGACAAACTGTCAAAATGATTACATTTGTATATGTCCTTTCACATAAAGGTATTTTAAAACATTTTATTGAGATAAATTACATGTATATTAAGCTTTTTTACTGTGGTTTCTTAAACATTGGAAAAATTGTTTGTGCCTTCATCTTTTCTTTTCTTCTTGTTTACTATGAGAAAAGCTTGTGGAAAGTGACTTCCAGTGCAGTTGTGACAATTGGAATATTTTAGTTTTTGAACTCGCAGTTTAATGTTGTGTTGATATTCAGTAATTGTACAGCTTTAAGGCAGTACTGTTTTGGATAATTGTATACTGTTTTTACTACTTGAATAGTGAGTTATAAATATTTACATGTGCATTAAGCCAATAATTCTTTGCATTTATATAGCACTTTTCTCACTACTCAAAGCGCTCAGCAATTGCAGGTTAAGGGCCTTGCTCAAGGGCCCAACAGAGCAGAGTCCCTTTTGGCATTTACGGGATTCGAGCCAGCAACCTTCCGATTGCCAGTGCAGATCCCTAGGGCACATCACTGGTATAGATTCTTATGAGAAAATTCTGCTTCCCTGAAAAGGATTTTATGGCTAAACATGCATAACCGTATGGAAATCTGATTCTGGTGCCAACAGGTGAACTTGGCCTAGCTTAATATGTAAAACTGAAGTATTTCACTTTTCAGTTAACCAATTGAAGTGAATAAACAATTTCTCTTTCAGATAGTAAAGTGTACCTACCAAAACCACTTAAAAATATCTTGATGCAGAAAAAGTAATTAAAGCAATAAATCTCATTTTGGTGAACCAACATAGGCACATGGATTGCATATGATTAGAGAGCACCTTGTGGAATCCAAATATTCATAAAGAGGAAAGAGTAGTCTAGTTGTCTTACAAATATTTATCTGTATGGTGGTTATAATACTCAACACATTATACTCAAATCAGTAGTAAAATAAATTAGGAAAAATTAATGGTCTTCCTTAACATACAGGATAGTGTAATAAATACACTGTGGTACATACTAGTGTGTTATTGGGTGCTCAACAGTATAGAGTGGATTATAAAACCATAGCATTTGGAGAAAATTTAAGAAAATTCTGACATCACATAGATGTGGAAATTATTTAAAAATTTTTGGTTGTTCTGTGAAGTAAACTCCAAGTTGAATAAAATGGCCTTTGTGAAAGACACCTTTGAGAATCTGCATGTATTGAACCTGACAAAAACATGCTAAATCATGTGTCGCCATACTTGATTATTTACTATTTTGTTTATTTCAATTATCTTCATTAAATATTAGAGCTAATAAAAAAGTTTTTTACGATTATTTAGAAAAGTACAAAATGTATGTAGTTTCAAGCAGAATTAAGTGGGTACTATGTATTTATGTACATAATGAATGTACCAAAATGGAACTTAATTTTCCATGCTGGGTTTTGCCATTCTTGCATTCAGTCAGTGTAATATTAAAGTAGATGAGTGGAAGAAGAAAGACGATGGTGAATTTTTTTCTTGATAAATGTACAGTATACAGTTATTGAGAATGCAGTATTTAAGAAGAATTACACTTAAGTTTTGTGGCATTTATTAAAATCTGGCATTCTATTTAAAGTAGCTTAGCATGCTTTCATTTTAAATCAAGAAGTACATCAACAAGTACATCTTGTGCTAACAGTGTTCACTATGCAAATCTGTTTGTGTGCATTGTTTCTGCTTTTTCCACACTCTTCTTTAGGTTAGGACACTTGTGTGTCTGCTATACTGTATATTGGGGCTGTGGTTTAATTATAGGTCAGAATGAGCCATTGTTGAATCAGCAGACAGCTACCATGTCTGTGACCATCAAGTTACTGATTATTTAGTTTGTTTGAAATTGACCTTGTAACTCTTTGACAAGCTTAACACGTGTAAAAGACATCAAATTGCCTTTTATGAACACTTGCCAGGGTTCAGTGCAGCTTGTACGTGTTCTCCAAAATTTGGTCACAATATGCTTGGTTTGCTATATTGAATGGAACAAACAAATTACTGTGGACTTTGTGCACTGTTCATTTAAATTTTCAGATGACTGTTATGCAAGTACTGTAGCTAATTTGCTTCCTGAATAGTAGTTATTAAAAAATGTATTAAATTGGCCGTGTAACAGTTGCATGGTACCATATTATTAATAACCTTCATGTTCTTCATTGCCTTGCCAGTGTCTTTTTCTTTAAAGGTCACATCCTTCAGATCCCACAAGATATTTTCACCCATTTTGAAACTATCTTAGTTCAATTCAGGGTTACAGTGAGCTAGAGTATATCCAGGCAGCATGAGGCACAAAGCAGGAACCAGCTCTACACCTCATGTGGCACACTCAAAGACCTCCACTCATGCTTACTCATGATTGGCCTTATTCATATCCTCATTTTTAGGATACCCACTGAAAACCCCATGTTGAATGTGTACGTTCTATGCAGCCAGTGGTCAGGCTGGGATTTAAACCTAATTTCCAGAAGCTTTGAGGCAGGAGTGCTTACTGTTGCACCATATTCAACCCAGATCCCACAAGAACCCTACAGAGCTATAGACATCTACCTAAAGAAATACTGTATCTTTGTTATACTATATATAGCATGAACTTAAATGGGGAAAAAAAATAAAACCTGTTTATTGTAATGCCTGTTGAGGTTTTAATATATAAATGATAGCATTTGTTTTCTGATATGCTAATTGTTGTTCTTAACAGGTATTTTCTAAGGAGGAGCTGAGAAGGTTTCTGCTGAAGTTGAGAGAGTCTTCCGTGGAGCTTTTGGATCAAGGACTTGACCCCTTGGGTTATGAAATTAAATCATAATAATTGCTTTAAACTACATTTTCTAATTCTGTGATTTTTGTATATAATAAAAGTTCAACATATTTTCACTTTTCTTTTGATAGTGTATAATTATTCCATATTTTTAAAGGTGTGAGTTTTATCTAAGGTTCAGTTAAAACCATGGACACCTAAAGGCCATGTCACATTACAGATTTTCCAGCAATTTTCATTTGTAGACTTAATTTACATAATTGTAGCAAGTCCGTGGCAGCTGCAGCCTGCCCGTGTTTCCTCAAGTCATGTAGTGTGACACATCGAGAAACTCGGTCCAGCTAGGCTGCAACTTGCCCCAACAAAATCATATAGGATTGATTTTGCTTCAGGTTGTAAGAGTGGCCTGTGTGTGCATGAGAGTTAACAACCAGTGAGTGCTGACCCAAAAGTAAAATGCATGTAATGCAGCAAAAAGGAATACAGGTGTTTTGGACTTCAAAAACTGAAGAGATCCTTGTGTGTCTGACGTCTAGTGCTTTATGTACCACAATTATTTAGGAAAAAGGGACACAATTGTATATAAACAGCTCAAAAGAATTAAAGGAACACGTTGAAAACACATCAGATCTCAACTTTGGCAATCCTGCTGGATATCTATACTGATATGGACTGAGTAATGTGTTAGGAATGAAAGGATCCCACATCGTTTGATGGAAATGAAAATAATCAACCTACAGAGGGCTGAATTCAAAGTGAAAAAGTGATGTGGCAGGCTATTCCATTTTGCCGAATTTTCATTGCAGTAACTCCAAATTGTACTCAGTAGTTTGTATGGCTCCCTTGTGCTTGTATGCATGCCTGACAACGTCGGGGGCATGCTTCTAATGAGACGATGGACAGTGTCCTGGGGATCTCCTCCCAGATCTGGACCAGGGCATCACTGAGCTCCTGGACATTCTGAGGTGCCACCTGGCAGCGTTGGATGTACCAAAACATAATGTCCCTGAGGTGTTCTATTAGATTTAGGTCCACCACCAAACCAGTCATGGTGAACAACGTTACAGGGCAGCATAACATTCTCCATGGCTTCTCCAGACCCTTTCATGTCTGTCACATGTGCTCAGGGTGAACCTGCTCTCATCTGTGAAAAGCACAGGGCACCAGTGGTGGACCTGCCAATTCTGGTGTTCTATGGCAAATGCCAATCAAGCTCCACAGTGCCAAGCAGTGAGCATAGGGCCCACTAGAGGATGTCGGGCCCTCAGGCCACCCTCATAAGTCTGTCTGATTGTTTGGTCAGAGACATTCACATCGGTGGCCTGCTGGAGGTCATTTTATAGGACTCTGGCAGTGCTCATCCTGCTACTCCTTGCCCAAAGGAGCAGATACCGGTCCTGCTGATGGGTTAAGGACCTTCAATGGCCCTGTCCAGCTCTCCTAGAGTAACTGCCTGTCTCCTGGAATCTCCTCCATGCCTTTGAGACAGTGCTTGGAGACACAGCAAACCTTCTGGCAATGGCATGTATTGATGTACCATCCTGGAGAAGTTGGACTACCTGTGCAACCTCTGTAGGGTCCAGGTATCGCCTCATGCTACCAGTAGTGACACTGACTGTAGCCAAATGTAAAACTAGTGAAAAAACAGTCAGAAAAGATAAGGAGGGAAAAATGTCAGTGGCCTCCACCAGTTAAACCATTCCTGTTTTGGGGGTCGTCTCATTGTTGCCCCTCTAGTGCACCTGTTGTTAATTTTATTAACACCAAAGCAGCTGAAACTGATTAACATCACCCTTTGCTGCTTAACTGACCAGCTCAATAGCCCTGGGGTGTATTTTTCGTTCGTGGATTACTCAACTAGCCGGATGTAATTGTTGACAATTTGGCCTGATCTTGGATCTGTCGGTTTTTCGAAACTCTTGGTGGATGAGTTGTCATAGCAACACATCCAAATGTTCTATGTAAACAAGGATTAGCTAACACACGTAATCAGTGTCCTTGCATGGAACTCGCTCAGTCATGGCTTCACCGTTCATGAATGAGCGACCAATTGATATTGGTGCTCAAATTATAAGAAGAGAATTTCATATAGAGGGGGTTTTGCGCGATTGGCAAGATCCTTTATTTCTCCCGGAGGAAATTCTTTTCGAAAGATACCGCTTTAGCCGAGGGGGAATATTGTACCTCAAAGATTTATTAGCACCTTATATTCGAAGTCAAACTCGGCGAAGTCGGGCTCTCACAACCACACAGACAGTATGCATTGCTTTGAGATTTTATATAAGCGGAACTTTTTTTTATATACTGTAGGCCAGTGCTCCGCAACCGGTGTGCCTTGAGCCGATACAGGTGTGACGCGGTCAAATAAGACAATTTTCTAACTAAATAATATTTCAACGGTCCTCCTTAGAAACACAATAACGAGAATACGTGCAATGAAATATTCGCGTAAATAGCCTTTTAAAGGTTTCATAATTTTATGTGTCATTTCTCTGAAACAAGGGGGCTTCGGTCGCCTACCCCCGGCGTTTTGAACCCGTGCCCGCTGGGCAGCTACGTGTCCGGATGACGCACGTTTAATACGGAGCGTTTGCCCGTATCATTCTGGAGTCCTCCACCGGTAATACAGAGCTTCGTCCGTACTATTACGTGGTGCATTGTGGACTACTGCAGACCCCGTAGTTTTTCTCGTTTCAGTTTGTATCTGTGGTCAGTTGAGCTCATGTTTTTCAAGCTTTTGAATTATGTCTTCATTATCTGTAACCTGCTGTCCATGTGCGTGGTCCCCTTGTTCAACCTGTTTATGACGTTTTACTTTCCTTTCTACTCTGTCTTTAATTTCTGACCGTGCTTTATTCTGGTTTTGTTTCAATGACACTTGGTCCGTGGTGATTATATGTAAAGGAGGCAGTCTAATTTTTCCCTTTTGACAACAACGTGTAAATTCATTATTTGTATTGCCAGTTGTTTCTTCTGGGAAGTTAAGTGAATGACAATGATTGCAAATAACATTCATTAATCCTAATGAATTTTCCTCAATAGTGGACTCATTATTGAAGGCGTTGTCAGCCAACTGTGTGAGACGCGAGCTCTTTCGGTTTGTAATCGTGCCTCTTTCGATGCAGCATTTTGACTCGCGCGCTGAATGCGTCTACGTTCATTGTGTCTGTCCATTTGGGCACGTCTCTGTAACGGTGTCACTTGTGCTTTCCTTTTTTCGATCCTTGACATTTTCTCTTCCGGTGTTTCAGAAGCGCGTTTTATGCGCCGTCGTCTATTTTCTTGTTTCTTTCGTGTACGTGTGTTTGTTCCCGTTATCCTTTCCGAATCGTTTTGTACCCGTGAGCGTGTATTCATGACTTGTTTCTTTCTCAGCATGCGAAATATGGATAAGTAATAAGGATGATCGCACTCACTGTTAATATGTATCCTTTTCTGCAGTTGAACGGTTAATAGTGCTTTATTGAAAAGACATACACCTATGCTGACACCTATGCCGACACCTATGCTGCCTAGTGTGAAGGTGCTGACGTTCACTTTTGAATATGTGGCTTTGGGTGTCACTTCTTATGGATGTGTGGGGGGGATCGTTGTTGCGCGAGCGTTTTGTTTCTTTTTGTGTTCCTGTGTCTTGTTTGAATCCCCCTCTTTGTGTGTGTCCCGTCCCTTGCTTGTAGGGTCTGTGGGGTGGTTTTGTGTTCTTTTTTTTGGTCTTCCATGGGCTTGTTGAATCCCCCTCTTGGTGTGTGTCCCGTCCCGTCCCGTGCCTGTAGGGTGGGGGGGTATGGTCGTGCCTTGCTATTGTGCGCTCGTCTGTTCTTTTTTTTTTTGGTGTGTTTAGTTTCGTGTGCAATGTGTTTCGTGCTTTCCTCTCGTTTGAGTACTCTTTTATGTGCCTTTTCCTTATTTTGGTGCTTGTTGAGCCTCATTTTTGTGACTCCTTTCTGTATGTGCTCACTCCTGTTTTCTGTGCTCTTGTCGGACTCTTTTTGCGCCTGCGTCTCTCGCGGCCCCTCATCCGCCTCTCGCCCTCTTTTGTCCGCCTTTCTCGGGTCCTCAGCCGACTCTCGCGGACTGTTTGTTGCGCCGGCGCAGTACGTCTTTTTGCAGCTACGGCCCATGGCCGGATGTGCCTGCGTCCATCATCCGGTTTAGCATTCTCGGTTAGTAATGTCTCGGTTAGTAATATGGATATGGATAATAAATCCCATCGCCTGTCGCCTACGACGTAGGCCCTACGTTGTCGCCAGACAACTCCGTAGTATGCTTTGATAGGCAGATCGCTTCGTGCCCTCACCTAGATTCAATTCAAGCTGACGTATTAGTCGTGCTACGTCGCATTCACTCGTCTTGCGACAGTAGTTATCATTCATTACTATTAGTTGTGTTGCTGAATTGTGTATGGTTAACGTGCCGCGGAATTCTAGGAATAACTTTGGTGTGTCGTAGGTGAGAAAAGGTTGCGGAGCACTGCTGTAGGCGATGCGGAAAATCTAACTAAAAGTGCAGTTTGCCAGGCAATTCGTAAAGTCTGTTTGGCTCTGAAATATTTCCTTCGGGTTTTCATTGTTTCCTGGACACCTGCGTGTGCAGACAATAAAAGAGGCGTTTCATGCCATTGCAGGTAGGTAATACACAGGCTAAAACACCCACAGTTCCATGAAGAATCTGACAATCAGCCTAACATTCTCATTACCAGGATTTCCAAATGTGATTGGGGCACATGGGACTGATCACAGTGGAGTTTGATCAAACATTATTTGGAAAATGTACCTCTCCTCCTGATGAATAATCAGACACAGTGTCTTCATTAAATATTTGACCTTCGTTAATATCTCGTTGGTCAAACACAGGTTTAAGGGATATGACATTCCCTGCAACTGACCCAACAAAAAAGAGGGCTATATGGAACATACCTATGGCACACATGGAGGACAAATATATGCAATGACCATCCTTTACCTGAAATGAAGTGACCACTGCATCCTGCCACTAGTTCTGAGGAGGAGCTTCCCCTTGGAATGCCCTCAGAAACTGGGCGATGGGCATTTTGCTGGAGAGCCAACTCTTCTGCAGGGGTTAGGTCTGGACCTCGTGGACCTCCACCTGTTTTTTGCTTGTCTGCCTTCTTATTAGCTTTAAAATTAATGTTTTTTATATTATATATGATTCTTTATGTCAACAATTCTTTAAATATTTATATACCAATATTTACCAGTTTGAAGTATATTCTTGTACTTCACTTTAACCTGTTCCCATGTTCTCCTTGTGCTCACGTTTGATCTGGAATTATGACATATTAAATAATAATTAATCTGACACATAGGAAATGAAACGCTGCATTCAGTAAGTACAATGCACACTACTTAGCGTTTAATTTGTCAGCCACTTTTTGGCAGCCATCTTTTCTGGTTTGGGCTGCTTTTGCAGTGTTACCCCTTGTGCATATTAAATCTTGAAATTCTTCATGTCCTTCGAATAAAAGGTCCTGCTCCGCTTGTGTAAAAAAAAAAAAAATGCACCCGTTCTTTTCTCATTTTGTTACAGCCTATCAAAAACTTGCTGATCATGTTTTCTAGACTCAATATATATGGGCTTTTCAATCAGCGTGGGCACACGCAATCATCTCGGATGATTAGATCCAGCTAAACTAATCTACTACACGGCTGCGTTTGAAAAACCGACTTATCCAGGATGAGTTTCACTGGATTTAACTTATCCAAGATGAGGCATCTGATCTTGGATGATTTAAGCAACGTATGGAAAATACCCCCCTGATGAATAACTTAGATATTTTTAACAAGATTAGTGTAAACAGAAGATTAATTCCAGCACCAGGTTAACTTTACAGAAAGGTTCTTGTGAGACTTGCCTGCAACCAACCTAAAGTGTGGATCAAATCAAATTGCAAGAATTTCTGTTGCCACTGATGGACTTATTTGTCTTGGTAAAAATAATTGGTTTTGTACTTTGATAAGATAAAGAATTAGATGACTTGTATCGGCTTAGTATTGGTAGAGGCGGAGAGCGCAGATTTGTGTGAGCTGTTTCGGTATATTCCATTAATTATTTGAGCACCACACTTTGCATTCTCATCATTTGTGACTTGGACTTGGTTTATTTCACTTTGTTTATGTGTTGGGCTTGGCACATTTGAACAGTTTTCCACAAGATTGCCATCACTAAAGCTTTTTTCAGGTGTTATCCAACTGAAAAATAAACCAGAAAACATATGGGTGCAGATAAAAACTTTTATTCCTGAAGGTCTCTCCTGCTCAACTTTGTCCAGTTCCTCGTTTTTTTTTATGTGTAAGTATTTTAGCATTTCTCCCCTTCTTAAGGCATCTGGCAGACATGCTTTCATATAATTTAGACTAGCTATATAGTATGATCTTTATTAATATGCAGCATATTCAAAACTTACAAGCATTTCACATGGTGTAAATAGTGTGTGAGATATGGCCGGCCATTCATCCTGGCCAATACCCCCACGCTGCTAGATGGAGCCCTTCCGGCAGCATGGAGGTGCCCCGAATGCCAGCAGGGAATTATGGACAGTGGACTTTTAATGCACAGCCCTGCTGGATACCATGGGGGGCGCCAGGAGTCGCTGCAGGGAGGCCCAGGGACTATTTTCCCTACACACCGGAGGTATGTCCCAGTCAGGTGGACAGAAGAAATGACGTGCTTCCGGGATGAAGAAAAGGAGTTTTACCTGACCCGGAAGTGATAGAAAGTCACATGGACTAAGGCAGTGGTCCCCAACCTTTTTAACAGCAAGGACCACTTTATTAGATGCAAATTTTTCCACGGTTGGTTGGGGGGGGGCAGTTTTATACACAATTTACATAACATTTCTATTATTATTAAGTTATTAAGCAGTTCGCATACGTTTGCAACCTGAGATTTTTCTTCTTTTTTTGCATATAACAAAGACATATGCTTTGCATTTGCCAATCCAACAGATTGCACATCACAAACATTAACACTTAACGTTTTTTTCGTGTCTGCCGTTTCTATAGGAGGGTGACAATGAGTTAAATTCCAATGGATGTTTTTCAAATGTTGACAAGCAATAAGCAAAAGGTATCACTGAAAACCACAGAAAACAAAAACAGCAAAAAAAAAAACAGTACGAGGAAAGTTTGAAGAAAGAGATTTTTTTACAATGTTTCTGTTTGGGGATCGTTGTGCAAACGTGCACAACTGAGCTGCGATCACAGATCTAACTGCTCTGTGGATGATTCGTTCAAGCATTTCAAGGTCACTTCGTTGTAATGAAAGCATCTGTTGAATGTACTTCGTAGTAACGTGATTTCTATAGACTCATGTCATATGGGGAAACTGTCGGGACCATAAAAATACTTTGTTGTAATACTCTGTCACCTCGGTCTCTCTCCTCTCTCTGCACCGCTGCAAAGCCCTGCCCGCCAAGCGTTCTGAAAAGTCTGAGTGAGTCGCCGCTGCTGGCAGTTCTCTCGCGGCCCGGCTGTCAGACGGCTGCGGACCGGTAGTGGGCCGCGGACTGGGGGTTGGGGACCCCTGGACTAAGGGACAAACACTTCCGGGTCAAGGACTATAAAGGAATCTAGGAAATCTCAGACGGATGAGCTGAGTTGGGAGGCAGGGTGGCTAAGCGTCTGGGAGCATAGAGGATTGTTATTGATTATTGTTTATTATTGAGTACTAGCCAACCCGTGGCGTAGCATACACTGCATAATTATGTATTGATGGGTGAACACTTCCTGAACGACACAGTTGTCCAAATGGGGTGGGTTTGTGGATACCACTGTGAGTGAATGAAAAGATGGACCTGTGGAGAGAGCAACATACAATTGTCTGTGACTGAAAGCGGGATCGTCTGTGACGAAGAAGGCCACGCTGGTGAAAGTTACTTCGTCGGTAGGGATAAGTGTCTGTACTTGTAGATTAAGGTGTAGCGAGTCTTCATTGTTGACGCTTAATATAGCTTGCGTACTGAGATGTTCCGGAGTCACAGTTGAGAAACACTTTGTTAATGTCTTTTAAGCACAGGGAAAAAATGAACATGTGAAACATCCGTATAATGTAACAAGCCACCAGGAAAAGTAACATTGTAACAATGCTATCTATGACCCGATCTCTGTAAACAGAAGTGATAAGAAAATCGAGCCCGGTGTATTCTTTAACTGCCTTGTGGCGCTGTAGTAGTGTTGCTGCTTTGCAGTAAGGAGACTGTGAAAGATTGTGGTTTCGCTTCTCGGTTCCTCCCTGTGTGGATAGCGCTTTGAATACTGAGAACACCGCTATATCAATGTAACAAAGTATTAACAGGAAATTGTCTTCGTGTAATAGTAAAAGGCAAATTATCCGTGACAAACTGTTTTACACGCTGCATACCAAGGGAAAAAAATGAACATTTGCAAAATCGGTAACGCTGCTTTCAGTAAGTACAATGCACACACGTTTAATTTGTCGGCCACTTTTTGCCAGCCGTCTTTTCTGGTTTGGGCTGCTTTTGCAGTGTTACCGCTTGTGCATATTAAATCTTGAAATTCTTCAAGTAACTAACTAACACCCAACACACACACACAGCTTGTGTGAAAAAATGCGCCCGTACTTTCATAATTTTGTTGCAGCCTATAGTGGAGTCAGGCACAGAGAAGGTCAGCTGCTGAGAGAGCGTCTCGACTGTTGCAGGGCCTGCATCGGTGAAGCAGGTGAGACGCTAATGAAACAGAGGCACAGGGCTTATTGGTTTTTAAAGACTGCTTCCTTCATTGTGTTTTAACCTCAGTTTTAAAGGATTGTTTTAAGGATCCCATGGGATACCCCTCGCAAACTGTTTTAGACTCTGCATTCAGCAATTCACATCCGCGACAAACATGCCTCTTCTTACATGGTCCTGCTTTGGTGGGCGGGAAACGTTTTCAGTGTTCCTGCAGGACCATCTAAGAAGACGCATGTTTGTCATGGATGTGAATTGCTGTATGTAGCGTGTAAAACAGTTTACGATGTTGCACGCGGTCGTGCATCGTAACCGAAAAGTCAATGTGGCTCAGAGCTGCATGCAGACTGTAGCACAGACAAACAGAAATGACGGTGTGTTTTCCGAGGCGTCGCGTCCAAGTTGGTGGGCGTGGCGGTGCGAGTTTTCGTCGTATCCAATGGTCTTAGAGTTGGTGGGCGTGGCTCCTTCCTGCGTGCTTTCATAGGTGTCTTGCCCGCTCTGGCGGCGGCTTAGAGAATCCATATATGGCTCCTTCCTGCGTGCTTTCATGGGTGTCGTGCCGCTCTGACGGCGGCTTATAGAATTATATATATAGATTGTAGAGTGGAGGGTGCTTTGTGCACATTATTATTATTAATAAAGTCATTCTGGACTTTTATCTGGTGTCTGACGTCTGGTCTGAGGGTTCAAGGGAGCGAGAGCGCCCTTATCTGTCACAAGTGATATCACCCATCACATTATAAGCGTTACTTAATTTCTGTTTCATTGATCATATCGCCTTACTGATTATTAATTCACATTACTGTTTATCCAAACACCTTCATTCATGAAAACCAAAGTGAATAAAAAATAATTTTGCTTTTTCATAAACTATTTTAGTGGCATTTTGTCAGTTGACATCAGACATCTGATGAGCTGTTTTGAACTTGTCGAAAATGTGCTGAGCCTTCCAGAGGCAGACATTGGCCTTGATATAAAAGACTGATGTAGATTGCTCCTACTGTCCTAAGTCCAGACACAAAGCCTGTGCATTTGCACATCTTTCTTGGGTGGATCACAGTTGTGTATATTTGAAATTCTGCATCTCCACAGATACAGTCAGAAAAATGTTTTGTCCCAAGCAGAGGTACCAACTTTTTGCATATTTACAAAACATGCAAGTGAGACAAACCAAATAAACCAGTGTAGGATTTACAATAATCACCTACACATATTCAGTATTCCATTTCACTTTTTTTAACGTTTTGTAGCTTTATGCTACAATCTTTAAATTCATGTTTTCCCTATTCAGTCACCACTCTATTGCCCAGAATGACAACGTGAAAACAGGATTTTAGAATTTTTTGCTAGTTTACTAAAGATAAAAAAGCTGAAATAACATGGTGACACAAGTATTGCAGAGTCAATGTTATGACACTTGAAATTTGGCTCAGGTGCATCCCATTGTATTGATCATCACTGAAATGTTTGTAAACCTTGGGTGATGGCCTCCTGTGATATATTCAGTTGATTAGGGCCGATCTGGAAAGAGACACACCTATCTATGCAAGGTCCTACAGTTAGCAATGTGTATCCAAGCAAAGCCCAACCCATGAGCTTAAAGGAATTTCCTACAGAGCTTATCGAAGGGATTGTGTCAAGGCACAGATCTGGGGAGGGCTACCAGAAAACATCCTGCAGCATTGAATGTTACCTTCATAACTCTTAAATGGGAGAAGTCTGGAACAGCCACAATTCTTACTAGGGACAGTCATAACTGAGCAATTGTGGGAGAAGGGCCATGGTAAGAGAGGTGACCAAGAACCCAATGGTCACTCTGGGAGAACCTGTGTGGAGATGACGAAACTTCCAGAAAAGCCACCATTACTGCATCACTCCACCAATCTGGGCCCTATCCTCACTAAGAGACACATAGAGGCATGCTTGGAGTTTGCAAAAATGCATCTAAGGAGTTTGACTGTGAGAAACAAGATTCTCTGGTTTGATGAAACTGATGTTAGCATAATATCTGGGGGAAACCAGTCACAGTTTTCTGGTAATCCACATGACCCCTGGAATATCATTACTGCAGTGAAGCATGTTGTTTGTAGCACCATGCTGTGTGTTTTTCAGAAGCAGAGACTGGGAGAAAGCAGAACGGAGCAAAGTACAGACATATCCTTAACTCTTAACTACTCGTGCTGGTGTTTTTGTACACCAATCTCAATTATTTTTGTCCATCATCCTTCTACTTGAACCTACCAGCATCATCCTCCATCTATCCTCAGCTTGATTTAGTACAAGTACAGTGTCACGATGGTTTCCCTCCATTGTGTTACCAGACAGTTTTATGAGTAGGTGCACAGTCGCAAGTTCCATATGGTGCATTTAGCACACCTTGCAGGTACTTATGTATGTATGACAACGATGAAATGTTCTTCTTGCAATGACTTTGTCTGCAAAGAACATTCAACAACTGAAGTGAAATGTGATACATGGGCACATCCTGCAGTGGACGAAAGTGTGAACAGTGCTGAATGAGCACTGGAGAAGTGGATCAGGTTTATTTTCAGATAGTCATGGATTGTGTCATACTATTCAGTAATGTGGCATTAAATTACATTAAAAACACTTATACCATTTAAAATTACTGCAATATTTTATATTACAACCTCACAGTGTGTATATACAGTTAGGTCCATAAATATTTGGACAGAGACAACTTTTTTCTAATTTTGGTTCTGTACATTACCACAATGAATTTTAAATGAAACAACTCAGATGCAGTTGAAGTGCAGACTTTCAGCTTTAATTCAGTGGGGTGAACAAAACGATTGCATAAAAATGTGAGGCAACTAAAGCATTTTTTAACACAATCCCTTTATTGCAGGGGCTCAAAAGTAATTGGATAATTGATTCAAAGGCTATTTCATGGGCAGGTGTGGGCAAGTCCGTCGTTATGTCATTATCAATTAAGCAGATAAAAGGCCTGGAGTTGATTTGAGGTGTGGTGCTTGCATGTGGAAGATTTTGCTGTGAACAGACAACATGCGGTCAAAGGAGCTCTCCATGCAGGTGAATGAAGTTGCAAAAACAGAAAAAACCCTTCCGAGAAATTGCTACAATATTACGAGTGGCAAAATCTACAGTTTGGTACATCCTGAGAAAGAAAGCAAGCACTGGTGAACTCAGCAACGCAAAAAGACCTGGACGTCCATGAAAGACAACAGTGGTGGATGATCGCAGAATCATTTCCATGGTGAAGAGAAACCCCTTCACAACAGCCAACCAAGTGAATAACTCTCTCCAGGGGATAGGCGTATCGATATCCAAGTCTACCATAAAGAGAAGACTGCATGAAAGTAAATACAGAGGGTGCACTGCAAGGTGCAAGCCACTCATAAGCCTCAAGAACAGAAAGGCTAGATTGGACTTTGCTAAAGAACATCTAAAAAAGCCAGCACAGTTCTGGAAAAAACATTCTTTGGACAGATGAAACCAAGATCAACCTCTACCAGAATGATGGCAAGAAAAAAGTATGGAGAAGACGTGGAACAGCTCATTATCCAAAGCATACCACATCATCTGTAAAACACGGTGGAGGCAGTGTGATGGCTTGGGCGTGCATGGCTGCCAGTGGCACTGGGACACTAGTGTTTATTGATGATGTAACACAGGACAGAAGCAGCCGAATGAATTCTGAGGTGTTCAGAGACAGACCGTCTGCTCAAATCCAGCTAAATGTAGTCGAATTGATTGGGCTGCGTTTCATGATACAGATGGACAATGACCCAAAACATACAGCCAAAGCAACCCAGGAGTTTATTAAAGCAAAGAAGTGGAAAATTCTTGAATGACCAAGTCAGTCACCTGATCTTAACCCAACTGAGCATGCATTTCACTTGTTGAAGACTAAACTTCAGACAGAAAGGCCCACAAACAAACAGCAACTGAAAGCCGCTGCAGTAAAGGCCTGGCAGAGCATTAAAAAGGAGGAAACCCAGCATCTGGTGATGTCCATGAGTTCAAGACTTCAGGCTGTCATTGCCAGCAAAGGGTTTTCTACCAATTATTAGAAATGAACATTTTATTTCCAGTTATCTAATTTGTCCAATTACTTTTGAGCCCCTGAAATGAAGAGATTGCGTTAAAAAATGCTTCAGTTTCCTCACATTTTTATGGAATCGTTTTGTTCACCCCACTGAATTAAAGCTGAAAGTCTGCACTTCAACTGCATTTGTGTTGTTTCATTTAAAATTCATTGTGGTAATGTACAGAACCAAAATTAGAAAAAAGTTGTCTCTGTCCAAATATTTATGGACCTAACTGTAAATTGCCAAATTTAAAACTAGTGCATAAAGTACACCGTGCGATTACTTATCAGATGAGAAATGGTGCGAGTAGTTAAGGGTTAATGAAAACTGATCTGGAGTGCCCTGAACTGAAGGTTCACCCTCCAACAAAGCAAAGACAACAGAAGTGAATTGGATTTAACTCTGGGAATGTCCTTGAGTAGCCCAGTTCCGAGCTGGGGACAATCGCAAAAAGGCAGCATTCTAGCGAGCCTTCGATTTATCACAGCGTTTTCAACTACGTAAGAGTTCGATGTTTGGTGCTAGTCAAGCGTGAGGCGGTTAGACTGCTTTCAGGTTATTTCTTTTAATACGTCTGTCGATGGATGTAAAACTGTATTTAGGCAAACGAATATCCATGAATTCTGTCCAGCGTGAGTAGTCCCATCGATGATTTGTATCTTCTCATGCCGACCTCAGCGACCCTGAAGAAATGGATTAGGAGTGTTTAAGAATATTTTAATTATGTATCCATTATACGGTCATATTCGACAAACTGTCGAAATCTGATAAACTGCTTATTATCTTATTTATAAAAACGACGTCTGTCTCAGTGAACCGAACACTTAAATATCTACAAAGGCGACATTGTATCCGACTTACTCCACGTCAGCCCCTGCGTATTACTTCACTTCCTCTCTCTGGAGACGAAACAGTGGCGACCCGCCCACAGCTCATAGTGATTGGCGGGACGTGTCAACGTGGCGTGTAGCGTGTCATTGGTTGAGCCGGAACCCGCGTAATGAATGAGCGCTTTGGCAGAGGCGCTAGTTCGGCCGCCGAGGCAGCGGTGGCGACCCTGCTGAAGACTTTGCCGGTAGAATGGGCGGTATTGTATGTAAAGTGCGAGCTTAGAGGTAGCGCCGCAGGCTATCAATCGTCATGGCTACTCGAGTGTGCGAGTTGTTCGGCCACCGGCGCATCGCTGCAGGACTGCTGGTCAACTTGCTCTCCTCCATATGCATCGTATTTATCAACAAGTGGATTTACGTGCAGTATGGCTTTCCCAACATGACACTGACATTGGTGCACTTTGTAGTGACTTGGCTAGGGCTCTACCTCTGTCAAAAGATGGACATATTCGCTCCGAAAAGTTTGCAGCCTTCCAGAATCTTCCTTCTGGCATTGAGTTTCTGCGGCTTCGTGGCTTTCACCAACCTGTCCCTTCAGAACAACACCATTGGCACTTACCAGCTCGCTAAAGCAATGACCACGCCGGTGATTATCGTCATCCAGACTGTATACTATAAGAAGACATTCTCCACCAAAATTAAATTAACCTTGGTAAGTGCGAGATCTCTTTATATGCCACGACCCTGTTTGGATATGAAAGTTGGGGACCAAGTCTATTGTGACGACTGGTTCCTTTTTTTTTCCTGTAAACTCTTTGTAGCTCACGTGTGCGAACTTTGATCGCTTACAAAGGTTGAATTGCTATTGGCAAATCCCAAGTTTCGTGTAAAATATCGTCTATAATGGATTGGCTCCTTCATCTCTAAAGACGCTCGCTATGAAATATTTGTTTGCTCGGTAGGTAGACAGCAATGCCCGCCTGCCAGAATACAGAGGGAAGGAGTGATTGCCGATGACAGACATCATTTGGGGCTAAATACAGAGCTCACTTCACTTGGAGTAAAAGTTCGGCCCTTTTTGTAACAGACTTAGATTAAACAGGGTACAGTGGGATGACATCACTGCTTAGTCGTTCTAGTTTGACTACAATGGGACAACAGTTAATATATCAAAAAAGATTCATTGGGTCAGAAACTGCACCAATGAAGAAGTTCATCTGTTCCATATTGTGAATGAGTAGGCCCCATTTTTAGTTCTTTTTCAGCCCGCCTTCTTGCCATGAACAAGCAGGCCATTATGCAGGTTATCTCCATCCACCCATTTCTTTTATGTAGAGTACAGTATTAAGTGCTACACGCATTTGAGGTGAAAGTATTTGATCTGTATCAGTAAGCACTTTCACATACTGTATTGTTTTTTTTTGTTGGAGACAGTGTGGTGTAGTGGTTAAGGCTTTGAACTTAAAACCCTTAGGGTGTGGGTTAAAAATTTTGCAAATGACACTGTGTGACAATGAGCAAGTCACTTTGCCTAAGTTCCAATCGGAAAAACAAATGAAATGTAATCAGTTGTAACTCAAATGTCGTGTCTCCTTGGAAAAAGGTGTCAGTCAAATTTGTAAGTGTACTGTACAAGGTGCTGCCATATAGCTTCAGAGTGCTGTCCCTAGATTTGTCTGTTATCTTTAAGTTTTTGTGGGTTTTCCAACATTCCACCTTATCAGTATGGTAAGATTAGTTGATGAATACACTTCCCCAGACTCGATATGTTCACTTTATTGGACTGACTCTAGTGAAAATTTGATTGCTTCTTTCTGTTTAATGCTGACACAATGAGCCACTGCAACCTTAAAAGTGAATGAAAAATGTTTGAAAATTGATAAACCAGTGACTAGAAACTCTGGCCATTTTGACCCAGTATTTGAACAAGCTGTTCCGAAAATTAAATTTAAATAGATACATGAGCAGTTTAGTTGAAGTGTTGGAAAAAAGTGTCCTGGAACAAAACTGGTTTCGATTGGGTGGCTGAATTAATGAGTTCTGTCATTTTTGACAAAATTATAGTATCTAATGTAATCTAAAGCAGGGATTCAGCGTGTTTAAAATAAAAATAGCATGTTCTGTAAATAACTGTCATCTGCAGGTTGTAGTCTTAAAATGTCCCAGAGCCACTTCTGAGTCCAATGTCCCACCAATTTTATTTGTGGACTTTGCATCTTTTTCTTAGTGAAGGTTCAGTAATTGCGATTAAACAGTATCTTATCATTCTTAGTGACATTCTTTACAATGTTGAAACCGCAATATAGAAAAAGCAAGGATAATTTGTATCCATTCTTGAATAATCCAAATCCAACTTCTTTGCCAGTAAATCATTTTTCAGTATTTTAATAGGTGTACACATAGCCTGTTGATACGTGGAGCTCAGAAGAGTTTATTTAATAAGATTAAATATAATCAATGCAATCGACTTTGTGCATGCTGTACTCTTCCACTTTGTTTGAATAATTCACACACATTCTTGGTGTATGTCTGTCTGTTTTATTTTACAGATCCCGATCAGTGTGGGTGTTGTTCTAAACTCCTACTATGATGTGAAGTTCAACTTCTTGGGAATGCTGTTTGCAGTCCTGGGTGTCCTCGTCACTTCACTTTATCAAGTGGTGAGTACCATGGGTTGTACTGTGTTAGCTATTATGGATGTAGTGAGAAGTCAAGCAAAATGTTGAGCAAATGCCTTTGTGTTTCTGTAACAACCCAATAGAGGTTTAAAATCAACTGATTTAAGACATGCTGCTCGTCAACTCTAGAGCGCTGGCCTATGCATGCCCATTATACAAGATGTCTTGTATAAAGAAACGCCCATCCTGCACTTTCCACTTGTTTTTGACCATATTGTAGAGATTGGCACCCTTATATGGTTTGGAAAGTCTAATTTAGGGTGGGTAGTAGCCAGATCTTCTTCTAATCTTTGTGGTATGCCTTCTTGAAGGAGTCCCTGAGGACTTTAACCTAATACTTTGTGTTGTAAGACTACGCTTGGTTTTGTGTCAGAGCTGGATAAAGCTTTTAGAAACCAGTAGTGAAAATTATTTTAGAATAAATAATTAAATAAAATCAGTCCTGTACAGCCCTTTGTCTCATAGCTCCATTTTAAAATCTGACCTTGCCACTTGAGCATGCCAGCAAATTGAACTGACTTGAATTGACAGCCTTTCTTGTCTTTTGTAAAATAATTGGAACTAAATTACAAGTGCCCCTTTGACTGGGTACAAAAAGAAAAAAATGACACTACTTTTCATTAAACACAACAAAATCAAACAGTAATATTATAAGTAAATATATATTATTATTATTATTTATATGTAATTGTGAATTTCCCCTTGGGATTAATAAAGTTATCTATCTATCTATCTATCTATCTATCTATCTATCTATCTATCTATCTATCTATCTATCTATCTATCTATCTATCTATCTATCTATCTATCTATCTATCTATCTATCTATCTATCTATCTATCTATCTAATTAAAGAGAAATAAAAGTAACAATAGCATCAGTAGTAATACAATAAAATAATACTATTCCACTGGGGAGTAGATGCACGAGAGAAACAGTAGTATGTATGAGTCTATTTCCCAGCACTGACAAAAAAAAAAAAAATATTCAAACCTCCTTAATTAGCTTATTTTTGCTTAATGTATTTATGGCCATTGGAAAGAGACTGTTCTGAATCTATCAGTCTATACTTTCAAAGATATATAACATATATAATCTATATAATATATATAGCTACAAAACTGCTACAAGACTGAGAGATAAATATAACTTAATACATTATTTGGAATAGTAAAGTTTTCACATTTAAAATTAAATTGTAAATTCACACAAATTTTTTTTTATTTGTTTTTTTTCTAATGCCAGAATTGTCAGCTTATAGTTCACTGAAGGATGTGGGTGATATAATAAGAACCAGCCGGTCTGGAAATTATGCCATCATCTTATGTTCACGATGACTATTGTTTGGTAGGAAAATTTAGACAATGCAGAGGAGGCATTTTGAACTAAACCACAAAAAAAAAAAAAAAAAAGAAGTTAAATGCACAATTGGAAATTTAGATTAAATAAAATTTCTTTCCATGATCAAATGAAGTGAATTTCATCTGTCACCTTCTAGGCTGCAAATGCAGTTTCCACCCTCCAGGAGTTTACAGTCAAAATTCTCATAGTTTGCATTCTAATGTATGAATTGTGTCTATTACTATCCATTTATCACCAATTGGGGGAAGACCTTAACTGCATTCCTGTCTCTCCAGCATCCCAAATGTCAGGGTTCACCATACCCCTGACTTAGAAGGAAAGTCCACAAACAATGGACTACAAACAATTACTAACCATAACTGACTGACTGTATATAATTAAGTAAAGAGCCATTGTTTCTATTGATTTAGTTTTTTTGTCTCTGGGAATTGTTCTGTATCTACTTCTCTTTATTGTCTCACATTTTAGTGGGTTGGAGCAAAGCAGCATGAGCTTCAGGTTAATTCCATGCAGCTGCTCTACTATCAGGCCCCCATGTCTTCAGCATTTTTACTTCTTATCATACCATTCTTTGAACCCCTGACTGGAGAAGGAGGGATCTTTGGGCCATGGTCTGTCTCAGCGGTGGTAAGTTTTTTTTTTTTTTTTTCTTTTCTCTCCCTACTTTGACATGTAAATATTTATTGTATCTGTATGTACAGTGCATCCGGAAAGTATTCACAGCGCATCACTTTTTCCACATTTTGTTATGTTACAGCCTTATTCCAAAATGGATTAAATTCATTTTTTTCTCAGAATTCTACACACAACACCCCATAATGACAACGTGAAAAAAGTTTACTTGAGGTTTTTGCAAATTTATTAAAAATAAAAAAATTGAGAAAGCACATGTACATAAATATTCACAGCCTTTTCCATGAAGTTCAAAATTGAGCTCAGGTGCATCCTGTTTCCCCTGATCATCCTTGAGATGTTTCTGCAGCTTAATTGGAGTCCATCTGTGGTAAATTCAGTTGATTGGACATGATTTGGAAAGGCACACACCTGTCTATATAAGGTCCCACAGTTGACAGTTCATGTCAGAACACAAACCAAGCATGAAGTCAAAGGAATTGTCTGTAGACCTCCGAGACAGGATTGTCTCGAGGCACAAATCTGGGGAAGGTTACAGAAAACTTTCTACTGCTTTGAAGGTCCCAATGAGCACAGTGGCCTCCATCATCCATAAGTGGAAGAAGTTCAAAACCACCAGGACTCTTCCTAGAGCTGGCCGGCCATCTAAACCGAGCGATCGGGGGAGAAGGGCCTTAGTCAGGGAGGTAACCAAGAACCCGATGGTCACTCTGTCAGAGCTCCAGAGGTCCTCTGTGGAGAGAGGAGAACCTTCCAGAAGGACAACCATCTCTGCAGCAATCCACCAATCAGGCCTGTATGGTAGAGTGGCCAGACGGAAGCCACTCCTTAGTAAAAGGCACATGGCAGCCCGCCTGGAGTTTGCCAAAAGGCACCTGAAGGACTCTCAGACCATGAGAAAGAAAATTCTCTGGTCTGATGAGACAAAGATTGAACTCTTTGGTGTGAATGCCAGGCGTCACGTTTGGAGGAAACCAGGCACCGCTCATCACCAGGCCAATACCATCCCTACAGTGAAGCATGGTGGTGGCAGCATCATGCTGTGGGGATGTTTTTCAGCGGCTGGGACTGGGAGACTAGTCAGGATAAAGGGAAAGATGACTGCAGCAATGTACAGAGATATCCTGGATGAAAACCTGCTCCAGATTGCTCTTGACCTCAGACTGGGGCGACGGTTCATCTTTCAGCGGCTTCTGTGAATGTCCTTGAGTGGTCCAGCCAGAGCCCAGACTTGAATCTGATTGAACATCTCGAGAGATCTTAAAATGGCTGTGCACCGATGCTTCCCATCCAACCTGATGGAGCTTGAGAGGTGCTGCAAAGTGGAATGGGCGAAACTGGCCAAGGATAGGTGTGCCAAGCTTGGGGCATCATATTCAAAAAGACTTGAGGCTGGAATTGCTGCCAAAGGTGCATCGACTAAGTATTGAGCAAAGGTTGTGAATACTTATGTACATGTGATTTCTCAGTTTTTTTATTTTTAATAAATTTGCAAAAACCTCAAGTAAACTTTTTCACGTTGTCATTATGGGGTGTTGTGTGTAGAATTCTGAGGAAAAAAATGAATTGAATCCATTTTGGAATAAGGCTGTAACATAACAAAATGTGGAAAAAGTGATGCACTGTGAATACTTTACGGATGCACTGTATGTGCAAGGGTGACAGTGGCACAGTAGTTAGTGTTGCTGCTTCACAGCTGTAGTAGGTCCAGTTATTTACAAATTTCTAATTTTAATTTGCAGCCCTGATTTTAGATAATTATTTGGCTTTTATTTCAGCTCACAAAGAGAAACAAATCAAGGATTAGATTAATGATTTGCACTTCTGTTTCAAACAAACCATTGAGAATGAAATTAGGTGGTGCGAATGGATTTAAATATGATTTCTTGTACAGTTTTCTCCAACAAAGCAGAACAAGTAATCTTACTGGAATCGTTTCCTGTTTTTGGTATTTAAAAATAATTGCAATTTTGAATAGAAATTCATAATTCCACTTTTATAAGTAATGACAATAGCATATGTAATGGGTGAGTCTATTAATGACTTAAACACAGGCATTGGCATTCTTGTCATAGCAGATACATATTTATGTTTGAAATGCAGAGATACAACATTATTAACATTCAAGATACCTGTGGGCAAAGGTGTAACTTTGCCTACAAGTAACATCCTCAAAATTTGAGATGACTGTGTCTTACCATATTTCTTTTGACTTCTGTCCAATGAAGTGAACAATGATAAAATTATTTTAGTGTAGAGATGGTGAAATTACTGGGGTTTTTTTTGACGCACTAAATAATTTGTACCAAACATTGCCTAAATGATAACTGAATGAGATGTTACACAACATATTTTAAACTGTGCAATGAAAACTTTGATTTAGATCAGACCTGCCTTATAAGTACTCCGATGTGTACCCCATGTAATATAGCATGGTTCATTTGAAACATTTGAAAATGAAGACTGTAAAAACATACAGTGTGTTTTGTGTGGGGAATGCATTTATTCACTGACATACTGTACTGTTTAAGCATGGGAAAACTCTAAGGAATAACAGGAGCTACTGAAAGTAGTTGAGCAAAGAATGTTAATTACATTCATAGTTCACTTCTTCTTGCTCCATTTAATAAGAAGACAGCCAATACACACAACATGATAATGATAGAAGAACAAAGTGTAAATTATAAACAAAGCCACAAATAACTTTCTTTGCCCCTTTATTACCACTCCATGAATTAATCATAGGGCAGTCTAACAGAAACACGGAAAATGCAAGCAGCAAACACAACTTAATATACACAACAGTCAACCATATAGGGGCTTGTTCATATTCAGATGAAGGTAAATTAAGCCAGCACTGATAAGCAAAAATTTGGGAAGTCATCTTTTCACTCTTCTTCCATCTGGTAGTTGGCTGAGGTGAATCGTTGCCAAGAATTCCAGATTTCATAGTAGCACTTATCCAGATGCTATCCACTAAGTCGCATGAACCTTACATCATAACCTCAGAAGTTATTTACGTCATCATGATGAATATGTCTAGAAGTGGTCATGTTAAACAGATTGTGGGTTTTGGAGAATAATTATTACTTTTTTCTTATGTTGTTTGATGTCTATATTGTGTGTGTATGTGTTTATAAGCTTCACAAATTCATCTTGTTTCAAAATTTTTGTTGTCATGAACATAGATTCAAAATGCATTGCATTTTTTTTGTTCTACTGGAAACAGTGCAGCTTCTAAATGTACATATTTGTAGTTTTAGACCTCTACCCCGGCCTGTGGACTACTTTTATTAAAGCTATATTGTAATTTATCCTTAATTACTTTTTTGAAGGAATGATCCAATCAATCAGTCACTGATGTAAATCGGCAGATTTTCACTATAAAATGACTTGATTGGTGATCAGTAAATTAGCCGATCATAAATTAAAAACCATTTTTTCAGCCCATGCTTTTCTGTGCTTTATGGTAATTTAGCTGCAGTGCAACTTTACACGAGGTATTATGGTAGCTGAGCCAGCCCGGCAAACTTCCTGCATTGTAAGTACAGAGTAGCACATCGAGGCTTGTTTTAACAGAAATCAAGAGACAAATGGAATATTAGCCTTTACATTAAATGAAGTGGATTAATAAACTGAGAAAGAGGAATCTGAAAAGTCGTCCTGTGCAATTAGACAAACAGCAAGAAAAGCTACTTTGATTAATTTGTACATTTTCAGTTTTAACAGTGAGCTTGTTTTAAGTCCAGCAGCTTACACTTTCAATTGGAAAAAGAAAAGAGTAAAAATGAATTTGAAATTGCATCTTAGTAAACAATAGGCCTGTTAGTGTAACAGTAAAATATTTCTTTTACTTATAAACCTGTTAAGCATGTTAGTATTGTGTCTTCTTGATGAACATTTCATACATATGTGTTTTACATTTATATTTAGAAGCCATTCTTAAGATTTTAAAGTTTAAGCATAAAATAAACATATGTGGTCCTTACCACTCTCTGTATTTAGAAGTGACATATTGCATTAAGTTTCATTCTCAGATCTGTCATCGGAATACAAAAAAAAATCTGTAAAGCATAAACATCTTGAAATCAAAATGTTTAATTTCTATCATGAAAGTTAGTTTTTCACCTTTTGAAGTTTGGAATAATAGCGCTTAAACAATTACGATTTGCTGAATTTTTCACATTCAACCTGTGAAACATGTTTGTCAGTGAAGAAGGACTTTTTCCTCCCTAAAAATCTTGTTCAGTACAAACTTTGAGTATAAAAATGAAAGAAATGATTTTGCATTTTTATTCAGTCTTCGCATAGCCTATACATCTGCCCATTACACTCTGCAGCCACTGATTAGTTAATCAGCAACCTACTGTGGTGTTTTGTTTTTTTTCCCCAATTTTATCAGAACAGCATTGAACTGATGGGCACTGATTAAACACACACTAATACTTTGGGAGTGCAAGTGGATTGGTCACTAATACAATCAGCCATAATAGCACTGCAACTAGAAGAGAAGGCATAAGTTTAGATACCTAGGGGTAAACATCACAAGTAAACATAAAGCTTTTTATCAACAAAATTTTGCCGTCTATATGGAAAAAATTAAGCAAGACTTGCATAGGTGGTCAACCCTTCATCTCACTCTAGCTGGAAGAATTAAAGTTGTTAAGATTAATATCCTTCCTAAGCTTCTCTTTTTATTTCAAAACATTCCAATATACATCAATAAATCATTTTTTAAGCAATTAGATTCAACCATAACCTCATTCATTTGGAACTTAAAACATTCACGAATCCAAAGGGTGTCCCTACAAAGACTTAAGGCAGAAGGTGACATGGCTCTGCCTAACTTTCAGTTTTATTACTGGGCAGCAAACATAGAAGCTATAAAAATCTGGACACAAATAGATGAACATACACACGTTGGTCCGCAATAGAAATAAAATCCTGCAGTACTTCTTTATATTCCCTGCTTTGTGCCCCCATAATTGCAAGTTATTGCCAATATACTAACAACCCAATTGTGCTTCACTCACTCAGAATATGGAACTAATGTAGGAAGCATTTTAAGATAGAGAATCTTTTATCTGTGGCATCTCTGCATGAGAACCACCTTTTTCAACCCTCACAAACATATGCAGTTTTTAATATCTGGAAAACGTTTGGGATTAAATCACTTAGAGATCTTTACATAGACAACATCTTTGCATCCTATGAACAATTACATTCCAAATGTAACTTTCCAGCAACATATTTCTTTCATTATCTTCAAATTAAAAACTTTGTTAAACAGAACCTGCCCGATTTTCCTCATTTCCCACGTTCCTCTATGCTGAAAAAAATATTGCTCAGTTTTGAGGACTCAGACAGCATTTCTCCAATACACAAAACCATTTTATAGTCCCTCCCTTTCAAAGATCCTAGAGGACAGTGGGAAAATGATCTCTCACTCAACATATCAGAAAAGGAGTGGAAGGTAGCAATGCAGAGAATTCACTTGAGCTCCATATGTGCAAAGCATACAATTATTCAACTCAAAATTATATAGAGCACATCTGTCTCGCTTAAAATTGTCCAAAATGTTTCCAGGGCAAGATCCAACCTGTGAATGCTGCAATCCAGTTGCAGCCTCACAGGGTCACATGTTTTGGGCCTGCACCAAATTAACATCATTCTGGACAAAACCTTTTAAGTGCCTTTCAGACAGCCTTGGTGTCACAATCCCTCCTAACCCATTAACCGTTGTGTTTGGTGTTCTTCCAGATGGGCTTAAAGTGGAGAAGGACAAACAAACTATGATTGCCTTCACTACACTATTGGCACGTGGACTTATCTTGCTCAACTGGAAGAATCCTAAGTCTCCTCTTTTAAGTCAGTGGGTAACTGATGTTTTATATTATTTGAAATTGGAAAAAATCAAATTCTCACTTAGAGGATCTGTACAGTACTTTTTCAAAACCTGGCAGGATCTAATCAATAACATTTTAGAATAAGCTCTTAAAGCACTGAGGAAGCAGATTATCTTCCAATTTCTTTTTGTTCTCTATTTATCTTTATCTGCTTATTAAACTCATCAATTTACATATTTTTACTAGCTTTAATTTTTACGCTGTTGGCCATGCTCTCTTTCTCAGGGGTGGGGGTTGATTTTTTTTTATCCTATTTTTTGTAAAAATGTGTCTATTTGTATGAAATGATTACAATAAAATCAATAAAAGTAAAAAAAAACTAGAACTGGAGCCAGTCTATTACGCCACCGTGGTGAAGTTATGTTTATTGTTTAACCATAACTGGGTTATGTAAGCAAAGGTGTAAAATTTTTAAATTAGTACAGCTGTTAGCTTTTTTAGAGGTGTGTGTAAAATTTGAGCACTTATCATGTACACTGCTATTTGTCATTGATGCAAAAGGAATTGGAGACAGAACAATAGTCTTTGAATTTCTACACCTGAAACCACCACACAGAATGCAACATTTTATTTCTGTTTGATCTAGCAATTTCCTTATCTGTGAGCAAATCTAATCTGGCAGGCTATTACTGCATTCTCTCCAGCATGTTTATATCGTAAACAAAATGTTGGTGATCCCTTGCTACTTATATTTTAAGCCCTGCCATGTTTTGGATTACTTTACTTTTGCTGAGGGTTAATGAATATTCAAAGGTTAATGGTATTTTTCTTTTTAATTTTGCCACACCTGATCCTTATAAATTAAAATACCCAACATTTCTAGTGTGGCATGGACCATAATGGTTATTCTTGCTATTGGTAAGGCCTCCCAGCTCTGAAACACTAGGTTGTTATCCTTGTTTTGTCACAGTCCAGAAGATTTCTCATTCTCTCTGTTTAAACATTAGTTGTTTGTTGTTTTTTCTTCCACATGCTAGGTTATTGGGTGACTCCTAGCTTGCTCTCTTCTACTAATTCAGTCTTTAAAATCAAGTATATTGTGTGTTGGAATGGCCGATGTTCCCAGAATTGTTCCCTGCTTTGCAATGATTCTTTTGGAATCTACTATAGTTGCTTACTTTAATGACTTCAGGAGATGGATTGATGGTTGGGTTTATAAAACTAGGTAAACATTGCTTTTCTTTCATTCTTTTTGCCCAACTTAATAAGATGAAATAAAAAATAAATATTAAGTCAGTCACTTCCTTCTATATTATGCTTTTCACAGCCTATTTTCTTTTTACCTGCTTTGTTTTTAATATGGTTATGGGAAACCGGATTATAGTTGAGCAGCATCAAACATAAAGCACATTTCTCCAATACCTTCTCTTTCTGACAACACTATGTCATTATAGACCAAATACTGATATTTTAGAATAAAATGGTAATGGTAACAATTCTTCATTTATTTGTCCTGTGTTATGTCAGTGACCAATTTAGGTTTACTGTTGTGTGTGGCTTTAATTTTCTTCCTACATTTTACAAGTTTTTGCCTTTTAAGGCAGTTTATCATAGTGTTTACTACGTAAAATACATTATGGGTTCTGAACAGAATTGCAGTGTTTTTAAGTATCATGTTTGTCTTTTCTTCAAAAGGTTACCTTAACAACTGCTGACTGGAAATCCTTTTAGTTTATGGTGTGTGCATGTCACACGTAATTACTTGCAATTTACCAGTTCCTATTAACTATTCAGGATCCAAGCATATTAACAGTCCAGTGTTTTATATTTCTGTTATGTAGCATGGAGTAAAAACACAGGCCAAATATTTGTGAATCAAATTTAACATGAAATTAGTTGTGATATGTCATAAATGTTGATGGGACTACAAAGTATTTCCCACTTTGGCAAATGTTGTTGTATTTTTTTTTGTTTGTTTTTTTACTTCGTCCATTTACAGATTGTGTGCAAACTTGGTTGAGCTTATTTAATCACATAAGCTAAATTTTGTATTTAACTGATTTTTATAGCTATGTTTTTTTTCCAAAATGTTTGCATATACTGTATGAAAAAGAAAAAGAATTTAATTGAAACCTGGTAACAGGCCTTTCCGGCTCCCTTGTTCAGCTAAGAATAGCAGTGCAGTATCTTCTACAGGATATAAAAGCACTAAATGCACCAACAAACCTTTTAGGAGAGCAATGTAGAATTCCATTAGTACTGGATTCCCTGAAAAACCAGTGCAACTTGTTCTTCAAATAAATTATAAGATTAGTTTCAGCAGAAACTGACTGTTTGTTCGATAGAAAGGTCAGATCTGGCAGAATAATGTCCTACATATTGAAAAGTTTTTGTTTTAGTTTTTTCCTCTGGGGAAAAAAAAAAAGATATTTCTTATCTAAAAATGGCACTGTCATTAATTGGACTCATTGTTTAAACAACATTTGAATAAGGTAACGAGAGTTTCCTCACTGTCTCACTCATAGACCACCTGTCATTGCAGTGTTTTAAAGTGCAAAGTCATACAGTTTTTGGACATTTCCTTTAAACTGTGCCACCTAGACATAGCCGAAAAGCCAAAAGTCAGCCACAGACAAGTTTCTGTTGTACTTTAGAGACTTGATGCTACGCCTGTGCCTCATGGTCAGTCAACGGTAGGAACTGAACGGGCAGACTTGTGAGTTAATGTTAACTGCCAGAGGCACTATGTCACTTTTTAAAATCATTTCTTTTAGTGATACTGTAACTGCTATGCTGTAGTCCCTAAACAGAGTGTTCAATATTGTGTCAACTTTTTCCACAAATTTATTTCTCAACATTTTTTTTTTTTCTTTACAGGTTATGGTCCTGTTCTCTGGTGTTATAGCATTTCTAGTAAACTTATCTATTTACTGGATTATTGGAAATACCTCTCCTGTTACGTATCCTTTCATTTACTCCCAGACAATGTTGTAGGGATGGACCCTGTTGCTGCACCTATTGTATATGGTATGATGAAGTTCTTTGTGCTGTTCACTCAGATTTCCTGTTTTTTGGGTTTATACCGACTCTCCATAGTAGAATAGCGGTTGTGTTAATGAGATAAACTGCCATGGCAGTCTGCTGACTGGCTGTCATGTCCAATGTTTGTTTTCCTTGGTGTATTATTGTGCTGTACACATGGTCTAGGGTGCCCTATTGTTTTTATAAGGTAATGAAGGTATTCATTTTTTTTCCTTCCCTCTTATGAAAGTTATCTTTGCGATGAAAGGTTGGATCTGTGACGTAATAACTGAATAATTAATCAGATCTATTAGTAGGAAATGTAGTAGTAGTGCAATGCAGTAAATTTAGCTGGGAACTATCTCTTTTTAGGCCCCCCACTTTTTTTTTTTAAATCACTTGTGAAAGAATAGGTTTTTAGAATTTTATTAGATTTTAGTTTCTGCTGATATATTATTGCAAAATAAACTTGGGTGTATTCATGACTTTTGCAGGGTGCAAGTTATGAGTCATCATAACATATAAAAGAGACATTTAACTGTTAACTATTAGATATGTGTTTCACCATTGTTATGCTTTCATATGGCATATTGCAGGCACTCCCTACCAGTTTTAGAGTTTATAATGAACTGGTGTTTGCTTACCAATGTTTTGTTTTTTTTCTGTCTCTCTTAAATTGAGGCAACTTTAATATTCATGTCTATTGAAAACCGTTGATTGTCTACTTAGCCGCATTTATGATAGATTATACTACTGATAGTGAAATCATTTTATGGCTATAGTCACTTAAAAACAAAACAGGCCATTCATTCTATTGGCTCTGAGTCAGCCTCTTATTCAGACATTCTCCTACTTTGTCCAAATGGAGAGGAAAAAAAAAAACCAAAGTAATTACTTCTTATTGGTACTTCATTATAGAATTTATAAAAATGTATGCAAAAATGTGTTATGACTTGCAGAAGCAAGGCTCAGAATGTCTTTCTAAAAATTTACATTGTTGCTAGCTGCAGTATTGGCTACTTGTTGACTTGCCTGCATTTCTTGCAGGGATTGTCTTTATGTGGCCATGGCATAAAAGATGCACACCTTTTTCTGTTGTTTCAATTTACTTTCATTGTGTTTAGTACATTCTTGTTTATCATGCCATCAGAGAATGGTGATGTGCTGCAACTTGGTTGGACATACAAGTACAAATTTCACTGTACTGTGTACATGCTACATTTCTATTACTACTGCTACCACCACCAGTAGAAGATACTTGGGAGAAAAAATACCATGAATGTGCTGTAGGAAAACAACATAATTTTGGGAAGTGTACATACAAAGGAGTAATGCACATAAATTCAGATTCTCTAAAAGTAAGCACAGTGTTTTAATGTGCACATCGAAGTGCAGAGGACATTTGGTACGCACTGGATTAAGAGTGGAGAAAGAGCACTTTCAGTGGCTGAACTTCTTATATTAGATTGGAGTATCACAAACACATTTGCATGATTGTACAATATCTCTATATTTTAAATTTAAGATTATTTTGGAGGTAACTTTAAAGACATTAAAATTTTTATAACCAGAAATATACACTGAATGTAGTAAAAACCTGAAACCTTGTGACTCGAAGTCCAAAAGACACTGGCGGATTTGAAGCCTAAACCCAAAATAGTTCCCCACAGAGGAAGCAGACACACAAGGAGATGGATTATAGATGCTCCTTTGTTTTTCCCTGCTTTTTTGTGTATAGAATGGGGAGCTAAGGAGCTGTTTGCCTAAAGTGTTTGGAAAGTTTTTATTTTTATTTATTTATTTATTTATTTTTACAAATAAAAAAATATTTTATATCAAACCTATCAATCCTAAGGCACATTTATTGGTTGTGCAAAGTAACTGCATGCAGATTCAAAGTAACTCCTTCAGATATTAATAGTTTGATGTGAAGAATGTAATAGATTACAATGGCTTTATAGGTTATATAAAATGTAGCAAAAAATTCTAGCAAAAATTACCAGAAAAATAGCCTTGGCATATATTAATTAGTCACTTGCCTGTCAAACTATAAATTCTTCCATCTATATTTTACACCCTCCTTTTCCCACGCTTGTCATATTGATCAGCAGCAAAGCATATATCCAGATATACCCAGGTAACTTCTACATAAACAAAATTTATTCCTAGAAAAAATATTTAATCAACCTTCTATCATTATAGACCGATATAATCTGCTAACTTGATTATTGTGCTTAAGGTACAGATGACAGAAGTAAAAGCAAGCATTTGCTAGATTTGTCTCATAGCTTAGTACGCCATCTTGTGGATGGAAAAGATTTTACATTGCAACCCTCAAAAAGAAAATCCCCATCCACGGAAAATTGGGAGCTCTGATGTCTGCATGCAAATTATCAAGCAGCAAGTATGGTATGTGGCTGTAGTGGCTATGTGTTGTTGTAAGCTGTAACCTTTACTTTTTTTCCACCTGTTTAAATAATTGTCTAAAATAACCAGAAGTTAGAGAATATATAGTTTATTATTATCATTTAACATTAAATGCAAATAGAAACCTTGTCATACTTGCTTGCAAGTTTTTAGTTGGTTGTGTTTTTAGTACATGGAAGACTAAAAAGACAAATGCTGGATTATTGTTCGGGAATCTTAAATGTATGTAATTATGTGTTTGCAAACCATTTCTAAAAACCTTCAACATAAAGAGGGTTTACCCGATAGCAGTGTGTTTGCCTGTGCAATTGGGTTATAGGTTATATTGAAATACCACAGATTGATAAAAACACAGTTAACATAATATTGTGATAGCCATAGTGTAATTATGTTGTTTTGGGTAAAGATTACAGTTTGTTTGTGACTGATGTTTGGGAGTTTACAGTTTGTGACTACAGGTAGTTACATTGAGTCTTCTTAAGATCTGATCAGGCTATAAAGCTCTCAAATGTTTATGGTTGTTATATCTTGTGTTTATGTTAAATGCAGTAAATAGCTATCTGATAGATTAAGATCACATGTCTGCTAATGATAAACATTTTCTTTAACGTTATAAATTATAGATACAACATGTTTGGTCATTTTAAGTTTTGCATTACTCTCCTGGGAGGTTATATGCTATTTGAAGATCCATTGTCTTTGAATCAAGGCTTGGGTATTTTCTGTACAATGTCTGGGATTTTGTCATACACACATTTCAAACTAAGTGAACAAGAAGAAGGGAAGAGTAAACTAATGTCAAGGCCATGATATCATCAGAAGACTTTTTTTTTGGAGTTGGAATAGTAAAATGGATCTGCAACACAAGGAAGAATGAAGAATACACAATGTGAAAAATATATAATGCCATAGTTTTATTTATAGAATATATTGTGCCATATCCTGTATTCTTCTGCCAGTTGGCTTTTTCATTTTCTTTTTATACTGCCGAGGAGGACAAGAAAACTACTTGATTCAAACCAAAGACAATTTAAAGTTTTCTAGGGCCACCCCAGTAAAGCAGTGCATTAAATGTACTTAGTGTATATGGTAAAAATTGAAATGAAATCATGAAAACAATGTGCTTTTATTATAATGTTTGTGTTTGTGTGGGTTATTCCTCTCTTCTAAAAATAAGGTATGTTTTTGTAGTCAGTAAAAGATGATATAGATGATAGCTGAACTATCAGTATCTCCACACAGACTTAATAACCTAAGAATGGGAGTACTCCAGGCACCTTTGTCTGTTGAGACTCTGAAGAATTACAGCCTGACCCAAGCATCCTGGCTTCTGTGAGCTCAAAAGACATCACTGCACAAAGGTAAGGGTGACAACTCATGAAAATAATTAAGCCTATGCTAGACATAATCTAAATCTCATTTTTAATACTGTAAGGCAACAATGCAAGATATATAGTCTTTTTATTTAAAAACAGTAGGTCCATGTTTTTTTTTCTTTCAAAATGATCAAATCACAGACTTTGTGAAGATGTATTGAGTAGTGTTTAAACAGGAAAATGAAAGACTGTGAAGTCTTAACAGCAGACATCTCATGTTTTATTTTATTATCAACAGTTATCTTTTGGTGAATTACGGTAGTAGACCCAACATAATAAAAATCAGTTGTCTGCAAGTTAATATAAGGTAAGTAAAGTAGTCTGGTATTTTAAGGCATTTGTGCTACCCTCTTTGCAAATCAGTAGTAAAGTTTTATACAGAAAATGATTTCATGTTTGAAAGGAGCCTCTGTAAATGAGTTAGTTAATCTCTGCCTGTCTCTGTTCAGTCAGCATATCCTCATAAATTATCCCAGACATTTCATGAAGACTTGCTCTTGGCAGAGTGTCTGCTTTGAAGTTCACAGTTCAACAGAGGAATGTAGTGGGAACTTCCTGATTTCTTGCTTGAAGCCATGTGACTGGCTGGAGTGCACAGAGTGGCATAATTAGATTTGTCATTTTGAAAGTGACATGGTACACCTGAGCTCATTTAGGATTTTTCAAAATTTCATTTTGCTAAAATGTCTTAGTGTTTTCTTATTTGAAAAGTTGAGAGGGAAGATATTTAGAGTTTTACATTTATTTGCTCATAGTGTCACAATGGTAAGCTGCTGAATCATGGATCTTGGATTTTGGGTTCAAATCCTGTACCTAGTCATTTTCCACATGGACGTTACTCATACAGCGGGTTTAGAAAATAAGCAAACTGCTTCACTTTCTGAACACTTAGTGTGTTGTAGATATAATATTCAATGAATAAATTTGCCATTTTTACCTACCTGTCTGCACACAGTAACCCATAATGACAAAGTAAAAACATGTTTTCAGAAAGGTTTATAAATTTAATAAAAATGAAAAACTACAATCTCTTACTTGTGTAAATATTCAGGCCTTTAGTTCAGTACTTTGTAGAAGCCCCTTTGCCAGCAATTACAGCTTCCAGTCATCTTGGGTAACTCTCTACAAGCGTTGCACACCTGGATTTGGGCAGTTCATCCCTATTCTTCTTGGCGGTTCCTCTCAAGCTCTTTTAGACTGCATGGGAAATGTCTGGAAACTGCAGTCGTCAGGTCTCTCTACCCATGTTCTCTGGAGTTTAAGTCTACTCAACGGCTGTTGGTGATTTCTCCCAAAGCCACTCCAACATTGCCTTGGCTGTTTGATTCAGGTCATTTTTGTGTGGAAAGGTGAACTGTTCTGCAATGTAGTAAATGTCGGCTCTAAGAGAGCTTTGCCAGTGCTGTAGTTCTTTCAGGATAAATGACTGGAGCCAGTAAATGAAGAAGAAGACCAGGACATTTCTAAACTTCTCAACTTCCATGACATTTACAACGTGCAATAATCAACAAGACTCTGTGATAAAGGCACTATATAGCGCCCGACCCAGCACAGAGTGACACAGAGGCACGTGTAAAAAGACACAGGCTTTTTTCTTCAGCTGGAGGGCACATCTTCCCCGTGAACCCTCCAGCCACAACACAGTCCCAAAAGCACTTAATATACACAGACTAAACACTTCCTCAGGCACCACCACTCCTCATCGTCCTCTTCCTCCCGATTCTGGCCCCTTTTATATCCACCCGGATGTGCTCCAGGTGCCTCCCAATGAGCACCTGCTGGCACTCCCTGGTGTGGCAGAAGTCCCAGCTGTGCACCCAGAAGCACTCCAGGTGTCCATGGTCTTCTTTCCCCCAGCACTTCTGGGTGTGGCAGAAGTGCTGAGGGCCAGGGCTCCTCGGGCATCGGGGCACCCCCTGGCGGTGACCATGGGCCCCTATAGGGTTGAGCTTCCAAGTTCTTTTCCCGTAGTGCCCATAGCCATCAGGGTGGTCGCCCCCTTGTGGTCTGGAGGAGGCGTAATCCCTCTTCTGGGAGTCCCGCCTGGGTACCACCCCCAGCCGCTTGCCACAGTGCCCCATAGCCAGCTGAGACCCCTAGGGGCCAGTGGCCCATCTTGCGAGGGCAGGTCTCCAATGAGGCGGGTCCTACAACACAAAAGGCAGACACAGGGGCGGAGATGCTGCCTGGACACCACCACCTGGTGTCTGTACATGCTACACACAGGCAGCGCTCCCCCCTCCGACCGGCACCACTGGATTTGCTTCTTCGGCACCCCCTCCGAGGATTCCGTGCCCCCCTACTTGGGATAATACATGGGACCTCTCGCACCCCTGTCACCTCAGCCGACTTTGGGGTTTCCCTCTGCCTCCACAGAGGGCGGGCCTTTTTGGACGTGAGCAGCCTGCCTCACGTCCACCCTTATCGGAGGAACTGGCTGTCTTCCTTTGGTTCCTCCTCTTTCTCTGGGACGTTGTGACAATTTGGGTCTCCCTATGGGAGAGGTATAGGCCCTGTCCCGTCTATGTCCCTGTAGAGCGGCGCGAGACCGATGCTGGCTCAGGGCATAGAGCACTAGGGCCCATGGCACTCATCAGCCGGTGTCCTGCCTGCCCTCTCGCTCTCTTCCCCCTCACCACAAGCTTGGCTCTCACTGCTGTGTCCACGATCGGAGCCCCCGCTACTTGAATCCAATCACGTATTATCTGCAAACACGACTCTGCTGGCTGAAGGCACTCCTCCAGCTTGCGCAGAGCCGCGAGCAAACACAGTCCGTCAGCTGGCAGTGGACTTATCTCTTGCTCAGCCACACCCACCGACTGTGTGCTGTTGGGCCTCTCCCTCGGCCCAATCGGGTTCTTCCCCGGCTCAGGATGGACATTAATTTGTCCTGCCTTCAATGAATATTTGGCGGGCACACAACACACACCGTCCAATCCCTTGCCTGTCTCGGGGAGGGACTTCCGGTCCGCGGCCATCTTGTTTCCCCATCTCCTGGTGCAGTGGCGTGCCTCCAGGCATCCTCGCAGCTGCCGTGGCCTTTCAAGCTGCAGTGATGACTTCTCCACAGTTCTTCCTGCTGCCGCCGCGCTGACGAAGGCAGTCCCTGCCTGCAACACAAAACGCAAGTCCGGCCACCCAGGGCCAACTGCCGTTGGGCTGGGCACTTACCCCCCGGGTCCCATCAGTCTGAGGCGCCAGCCTTGGCATAGCTTTTGTAGACGCGATGCCATCCTGAGCGTCCTCAGTGACAGTGCGATCGTGATAGCCCTCTGCACTCCAGCTACGCCTGTTGTCGTCACTCCGCACCAGGGGCAAATGGCCCTTCTGTGGACTGGTGGCGGTCCTTGGGGTGAGTCGCTCCCGCAGGGTTGTTTGCTCACCGCTCCCGCCGTGCGTACGTGGGCTCACCTGCTGCGCCGGGCTGTCCACAAAATTATTTGAATAGACTGGTCCTCGCCTTGTACCAGGCAGAGAGTCCCATCTGGGATGCCATTGTGGAGACTGACACAGACAGGTGGACATCGTAGGTACAAAACCCAACAAACATTTATTATACATTTTCATAGTGACACAGCACAGAACCCACTTTCACCCCCAAAGTCCAGGCCTCTCTTCAGGTTCGCTGACCTGGGCTTCCTTGCCGACAGCTCGCAATTTGGCATCCGCTGCTTTGGGACCCTTCCTGGATCTCTTCTTCCCCATGGCTGGTGCAGTGTATCGCTGGGGTATCGCGGGGTGCCTCTACTGCGGCTCACTGCTGCTCGTGCAGGCTGATGCTCGCTGTGGCCTCGGCTGCGTGCTCTCCGTGCTGGGCTGCACGTGCTTGTCTTCGGCTGTGTTGGGAGCATGCTGTCCATGCAGCTGTGTCGAGCACGTGCCTCGCGCTGCTGCACTTTGCTATGCCGGGTCTTCACACAAATTTTTTTAAACAGGTCCTGGCCCAAATGGACGGACCGGAATCCTGCCGACTACACCAATGTGATAAAGGCGCTATATAGCGCCTGACGCGGCACAGACTAACACTGAGGCACATGTAAAAAGACACAGGCGTTTATATTACTTCAGCTGGAGGGCACGTCTTCCCCATGAACCCTCCAGCCACAACACAGTCCCAAAAGCACTTAATATATGAAGCACTAATATATGAAGTGCTGGCTGTGCACCCAGAAACACTCCAGGTGTCCCTGGTCTTCTTTCCTCCAGCACTCCTGGAGGTGGCAGAAGTGCTGAGGGCCAGGGCTCCTCAGCCATCGGGGCGCCCCCTAGCGGTGATCACGGACCCCTATAGGGTTGAGCTTCCAAGTTCCTTTTCCGTGGTCTCCATAGCCACCAGGGCGGTCGCCACCCTCGTGGTCTGGAGGAGGCGCAATCCCTCCTCCAGTCCTACCGGGTGTCCCGGCTGGGTACCGCCCCCAGCCGCTCGCCACATCTCTTAATTATTACTGCCAGTAACTCTAAAACATTTTAATACAATTCAATGTGGGGAAACAAAATTGAGGTATTGAAAGAAACCGCCTGAACATATTAGTATATTATGTGTTATTTACCTTTGACTTTAAGTTAACGTTCATTGGAGTCTATAAGCACTACCAATAATGTTGTCTAATTGATCACTCACAGTAGGCTAATCGACCAGGACATGTTGGGAGTTGGTGGATGGAAATTTTTTAAACTATTCTGCTGAGAAGCTTTGACCATTCCAGCCTCACCTGATGCGGTGTATGCAGCCATTGATGCAGTGGGATTGGAAGAGCAGCCATTTCTCAAGTTTAGCCAATCATAAACTGAACTGAATTAAAGCAACTTAAATGGCAAGCAAGAATATTGTGTACATCATTTAGTTAGAAAGTGTTATTACAACAATGTTAATCATGATTCAGACAACTAATGATTCTGTAACACCTTTTAGGGAATGCAATTATCACTACTTTCTCAGGAAAAAATACTGAAGAAAATATTTCTAGCAACCAGCTCATATTATTTGGAGATCTGATCTTGCACGTTGATGTTTTGGGAGTGTATACGTACATTTGGATCAATAATTTTAAATACTAGGGGGTCGCGCTGTATATCGATCATTTAAAAGCCTGTACAGCAGCTGTCCTTTTGTCTCACTGCCTTGTCTCGCGGGACGTTAAAGTGTCTCCAAGAAAATCCTGTATCGTCTCCTTCCAAGCCTTCCAATATTTTTTTTTATAATAGAAGAGATGTCACATTTTAAATACATTAATTTCAGAAAATAGTTTGCAATTAATTTCCAGTTATAGTTTCACAGTTTTTGTGTGCTATTGTTTTGCTTTGTTTCTTCTAACATAATCATGCAGGAATGCTAGTCATATTTATTTCTAATTACTCATACCTTATTTTAATCTGCTTACCCACTATTTAGCTTAAGTCAACTGTCTTTTGCTGGGGTTCTTTAAACTGGCCTGGGTGTGAGAGTAAGTTGGTGTCTTGTTATGTCCATATAATAGAAAAAAATAGTTGAGGATATGGATGAATAAAAGAACGCATTAAATAGAATGTTTTTTTAAAAGTTAAACAGTATTGGGACATATCCCATATTAGGTTTGGTTAGAATGAAATTTTGTGTTATCAGGCACCACACCTGAATTAATGCTCTTTTTCTCTTACCTATTTTATAGCTATGTATTAATTCTGTAATGATCTACAAAATCTGTAGAACAGAGCTCATGTATTAAATGTTCTTTACCTTCAGAACATCTGCAAAGATAAAAGAATGAAGCAAGGACCTGAATTAATCTAGAATGAGGAGACCTGGTAATATTTTATGATAAAACATTATTTGTAGAGTTTTAACTATTTTCTAATAATGTCTAGCATGGCTATACAAATTGTTAAGTATTCAATAATGCAATACTAGATAATTAGCAACTTAATCAGAATCACATAGGTTAGCATTACCCATCTTGTTTTTATAATGTGTGATTGTTTACCTGCAAGTACCAGTTTAAACTGCATTTTCCAAGTGTTTGCTCAGTTTTAAATATAGTATAAATGTTTTATCTCTCTTTCCACTTTAGATGTTTTCCGCCTAGTTCTATTTCAGTTCCTTGAGAAATGCCACCCCTGCCTAGTGACTTTCCACTATTCTTTCTCTGTCATATTCATCAGAACACACTAAGAACTTTTTAGAAATACATTAATAATTTCATATTTTTATACTTGTATTTTTTGGTTACGGGTATCAGCAAGAGTGAAAGGGAAGGTCTACAGGATGGTAGTGAGACTAGCTGTGTTATATGGGTTGGAGACAGTGGCACTGACCACAAAACAGGAGACAGAGCTGGAGGTAGCAGAGTTAAAGATGCTAAGATTTGCACTGGGTGTGATGAGGATGGATAGGATTAGAAATGAGTACATTAGAGGGTCAGCTCAAGTTGGACGGTTAGGAGACAAAGTCAGAGAGGCGAGATTGTGTTGGTTTAGACATGTGCAGAGGAGACATGCTGGGTATATTGGGAGAAGGATGCTAAGGATAGAGCTGCCAGGGAAGAGGAAAAGAGGAAGGCCTAAGAGAAGGTTTATGGATGTGGTGAGAGAGGACATGCAGGTGATGGGTGTAACAGAGCAAGATGAAGAGGACAGAAAGATATGGAAGAAGATGATCCGCTGTGGCAACCCCTAATGGGAGCAGCCGAAAGAAGAAGAAGAAGATACTTGTATTTTTTAGTTCCTACATTGGCTTGACTTAAGTAACCTCAGCCTTAATCCTGACAAATTAACATTACTACAGTATTGGTTGTAAATCAGGACATTAGTTACAAATCCAGTTCATGAATAGCAGAGTAGCCAATGAGCCTGAAAACAGTTCCTAAAGTAGAAAAGAGTACAGAAAATTCAGTGCCTGGGCTGCTGTCAAGATGGTTCTGTTAAAACACACAGGATATTCGGTGACATTATTGGGCACATTAGATGGACAACTTTGAGACTGCTTCAAAGTAAAGTTCATTTGGTTACACCCAGGCTGTACATGCATACCTGTGTATACAATACATTTACACAGCTCTGGGGAGTTTACTCAACAGCTTTTGATAGTGTTTAATAAGTTATTTTATTTCTATGTTGTGATTAATACTCCAGTATTTGGATTGAAGTTTTTGTCATTGAAAGGGTATGAGAGCATACAGAAGTTGGTTTAAGTTTATCCATCAAACTGATGAACTTGAGCGCTGGGTGGTACAGTAACAATACAATTAGTGCTGCAGCTGCCTTTTGAATCCAGTGTTCTGCGTTCAAATCTTTTGCCTGTGTGGTTTACATCCATCCATCCATCCATTTTCCAACCCGCTGAATCTGAACACAGGGTCACGGGGGTCTGCTGGAGCCAATCCCAGCCAACACAGGGCACAAGGCAGGAACCAATCCCGGGCAGGGTACCAACCCACCGCAGGACACACACAAACACACCCACACACCAAGCACACACTAGGGCCAATTTAGAATCGCCAGTCCACCTAACCTGCATGTCTTTGGACTGTGGAAGGAAACCAGAGCACCCGGAGGAAACCCACGCACACACGGGGAGAACATGCAAACTCCACGCAGGGAGGACCTGGGAAGCGAACCCAGGTCTCCCAACTGCGAGGCAGCAGCACTACCCACTGTGCCACCGTGCCGCCCTGTGGTTTACAAGTTCTCCCCATATTTGAGTGAGCTTTTATCCTACATCTCCTAAGACATACAAGTTCAGTTAATTGTCCATTCTAAATTGGTCCTAGTGTTGGTGCAAACATTGATTTTTGGCTGTGTGTAGACCCTGTGATGGATTGGCACCCTGTTGTGGGCAATTTTCTTTCCTTGCACACAGTGAGGCCATGATAGACTCTGACCCTGCCGAACCCCGCATTAAGTGGGTTTAATTATGACTGACTGCTTTGAGTAGTTGGCGCTTCTTGAAGTAATGCTTTGCACATGTTGAAGTGGGAGTCCCTAAGAGGCAAAGGTACTGTGCATGCGAGTGCCATGCCTCCAGTGGTTACAATGCATGCCTGGGCATGTGGAATGTGAAAGAGGTGATTAGCAAAGCCACAAGCACCTCTCCCCTGACGACCGCTGCTAGTTTTGAGCTTTTTTTGTGACATGTTCCAGACAGGCCTGGTGATTCATCGGCATGGGGACGTCCAGTAAAAACAAAATCTGGCAAGGGTGGTTGTAGTGGATTCAATGAGATCTGAATGCAACAGTTGTTTTCTGATGCCAGCTGACAAGGGAAATGAAGCTGGCACACTTACCTCTGATGGTTCCTGATCATGCTGATCCAAGACTGCAAGAGCAGCAGCAGCCCAGACTTGACTTTCCGGTAAGGCTGTTCTGACCTATAATATGTTTAATTGTTTCAAAACACTGCCAGCTTTCTTTTACATTTAAATTCTTTGCACTCCTTGTTATGAACTGTGAAAGGCCCTACATTAATGCATACCGACATCATCATCCGTTTAGATTCTGCAAAAGAAATTAATGTCATTCTTTCTAATTTGTGAGTCATAAATAGTGAAGTAAAAGAGGTGCTCTGCCTGACCATGATAAACTGGAGCAAAAACAAGATGTCAGTACTTACGTCACAGAAGAAAAGTGCTGAGTGATCATAATCAGACGTACACAACCCTGCCTCGGCCACAGGCTAATAGTCTCAATTTCCTGACTCACGTTGTCACTGACCTGGCACTGTAGCTTCAGTTGTCATCAGGCTTCTTTGCTTGGCAGGTGGTCACTCGTGTCACCATTTTCAAGTTGCTCTCCAACTAACTAGTTTTCTAGGCAGCACCAGTCTTATCAAATCAAAGAAATGTCTTCACCGTTTAGCTGTCCAACCCCTCTTAAGCACAACAGTGACTTTAATGCTAAGCTGAGTCTCTCAGTGAAACCTGTTGTCCCTCAAAACCACTGTCAGCCTTATGCCAGGTTCCACGAGCACTACGCCCAAAGAAACAGACTTCTCTTCCATATCAAGGATTCCTAGTACCTTTCTGAACCAGAATTTTTCAATAGACTTGCTGTAATATTCAGTACATCGCTGAACTAGCACAGATCAGATCTACAAGTGGGTTTAAAGTATTGCAAACTTAAGGAGGGATACTTTTATGTTTTAAATCCAGTTCTAGTGTTTTTTGTATTGCTTAACTCATCCCTGTCACTCACATTCACACTGCTTTAAAGTCCTTGTTACCTGGTGACTGGTAGTTCTGTCATTTAAAAATCATATTTTAAAACACTATTTTCCTCAATAAATTAACAACTATTTTTGCTATTTGGTCTTTCTGCAGCAACGTCAAATAAATGTATCCTATACTAATCTTTCAGGTTCTTCTTGAAATTGATCCATCTTTACTTCTTATACATAAACTACTTTATTTCAGATGTATCCTCTAGACTAGTGGTCCCCAACCTTTTTGACAGCGAGGACCACTTTATTAGATGCAAATTTTTCCACGGACCGGTCGGGGGGGGGATGGCGGGGGGTCAGTTTTATACACAATTACATAACATTTCTATTATTATTAAGTTATTAAGCAGTTCGCATACGTTTGCAACCCGAGATTTTTCTTCTTTTTTTGCATATAACAAAGACATATGCTTTGCATTTGCCAATCCAACAGATTGCACATCACAAACATTAACACTGTTATCGTTTTCTTTGTGTCTGCCGTTTCTATAGAAGGGTGACAATGAGTTAAATTCCAATGGATGTTTTTCAAATGTTGACAAGCAATAAGCAAAAGGTATCACTGAAAACCACAGAAAACAAAAACAGCAAAAAAAAAAAAAAAACAGTACGAGGAAAGTTTGAAGAAAGAGATTTTTTTTTTTTTGCAATGTTTCTGTTTGGGGATCGTTGTGTAAATGTGTACAACTGAGCTGCGACCACAGATCTAACTGCTCTGTGGATGATTCATTCAAGCATTTCAAGGTCACTTCGTTGTAATGAAAGCATCTGCTGAATGTACTTCGTAGTAACGTGATTTCTATAGACTCATGTCATATGGGGAAACTGTCGGGACCATAAAAATACTTTGTTGTAATACTCTCTCACCTCGGTCTCTCTCCTCTCTCTGCACCGTTGCAAAGCCCCGCCCTCCAAGCGTTCTGAAAAGTCTGAGTGAGTCGCCGTTGCCAGCAGTTCTCTCGCGGCTGCGGCCCGGTAGTGGGTCGTGGACCGGTGGTTGGGGACCCCTGCTCTAGACTTACTAACAGTTCTCTTGCTTTTCTCTAGTACTTCCTTATATTTCCTTATAAGGTTGCCAAAATTGATACAGTATTTCCCATGTGACCTCAGCTGGTGCCACACAACTTTACAATGGCCTTTTCTGACTTGTGCTCCTCCTGGCAGTGCATTATCCCTATTAGCTCTCTTAATCATTTCTACACTGTCCTCCATGATGTTTGAGACAAAGACCCAAATGTCTGCTTGATTTTTCCCTTCTGTTCCACAGTTTAAAATTACAAATCAAACAATTCAGATGTGATTAAAGTGCAAATTGCAGAATTTTATTTAAGGGTATTTGCATACATTTCACTCACAGTATGTAGATATGGCACCACTATTTCCACATGGTTCCCCCCATTTCAGGGCACCATAATGTTTGGTATATTAAATCAGTCATATTTAGTACTTTGTTATATATCTCTTGCATGCAATGACTGCTTGAAGTCTAAGATTCACAGACATCACCAGGATTGCTGAGGATTGTCTCTGGTGTTGCTTTGCCAAGCCTCTTATGTAGCCATCTTCAGGTCCTGCTTGTTTTGGGGGCTTGTCCCTTTGAGTTTTCTCTTCAGCATATGAAGGCCATGCTCAATTGGATCTAAATCAAGTGACTGGCTTGGCCATTCAGGAATTTTCCATTTTTTATCTTGAAGAAACTCCTGTGTTGCCTTAACAGTATATTTGGAATCATTATCTTATTGTAGGAAGAAGCACAGTCTAATGAGTTTGGAGGAATTTACTGGAACTTGAGCAGATAAGATGTTTCTATACGCCTCAGAATTCATTGTGCAACTGCTGTCAGCAGATACCTCATCAATGAAGACAAGTGTGCCAGTACCTATGGCAGCCAACATTCCCAAGCTTTAACACTCCCACCTTTTCGTCTCGACACTTTGCTTTTGGCATCACTTTATCTCGTCTGTCCACAAGACCTTTTTCCAGAATTCGGTAGGCTCTTTTAAGTGCTTTTCGCAAACTGTAATCTGGCCATTCCGTTTTTATGGCTAACTAGTGGTTTGCATCTTGCAGTTTGGCCTCTGTATTTCTGTTCATGAAGTCTTGTACAGATAGTAGTCTCTGATACATCCACATCTGCATCCTGAAGACTTTCTGATCTGTCAGACAGGCGTTTGGGACTTTTTCTTTACCATAGTGAGGATTCTTCTGTCATCAGCAGTGGAGGTATTTCTGTGGCCTACCAGTTCCTTTGCGATTACTGAGCTCTCCAGTGCATTCTTTCTTAAGGATATTCTGGACAGTTGATTTAGGTAATCCTAAGGCTTTACTGGTGTCTGTAATGGTTTAATTCTTATTTCTCAGCCTCATACTGCCTTCTTTGCCTTTCATTGGCACAGCTCTTGTACTCATGTTGAACAATGGCAACTACAGACTCCAAAGGGTAGAAGCACACCGAAGTATTTTAAGCAATGAAACACACCCGAGTAATCACAAACACCTGTGACACCAATTGTCCTGATCATTATGGTGCCTGAAATGGGGTTTGGGGGGGGGCCTTGTAGAACAAGTGTTGTCATTTCTACACGGTGTGACGAAAATGTATGCAAATACCCTTAAACAAAAGTCTGTGATGTTCACTTTAATCAAGTCCGAATTGTTTGATTTCTAATTTTTAATTAAAGAGCATAGGGGTAAATCAAGGAAAAATTTCCCAGACTTGATGCTTGATGACATCTGGTCATGGACAGTGACAAGTCAACAAAGACTTCCACATTTGTTAGGACTAACAGAGGTGCTATAATGCTCCCAACTCCTGACAAGCTGTCACTGCTGGACAAGGCATCAATCGGGATTTTCCTAATTCTCCTTCCACACATATATGTGAACAACCCCCTGAGTTACTTCAGCTGTCTCTCTGAATAAATGACACTGAATTTCACAGCCCATCAGTGGGTCAGTAGCTGAAGAACCTAAAGAAAGCTATGTCCTGACAAGTTAAAGAAGCACGATACATGCCTAAACATGTGATCTGGAAGGTGAGCATGAGAAGCTAAACCAGGGAGGAGAGGCCAGTCTGAGACATCTAAGGCATGTGCTGTGGTTTCCTTTTTCTGAAGTACAAACTGATGACTCATCATTTAAAGCTCTGCATTGAGGGCTGACTCATGGATTTTTTCCAGCTGTCTTAACTTAACACTGTGTTCTCGTCTTTTGCAGTCAAATAAATAAAAACATCACAAGGTTGCTGTGCATGGACAGACTTCTTTGCTCCTGCATGTCGATCTGCCTTTCTGAAAGATCAGTGTTAATGATGCTTTAAACCTGAAGTTCGCAGCTGCTGCCAGCTGCTCACACACTAGGTAGATTTTTATTCACTAGTCTAAATCGCATATATATTACATTTTCATCTCTAGTTGATACATTCTTAAAGACACTTCCCAAATGTGTGGTACCAAAGTGCTCCTTTCAGGCTAGCAATTGTCTGAATGAATTGCTGTCAGGGGCCTTCCGGTGTGAAGTTGTCTGTAAAAGATGCTTGTAAAGGATGTCAGCTACAATATTATGAATTCATCTCATTGATAGTTTTAGCCATTTGTTGAAGAAATAAGCTGTAACCTCTGATTCAGCAGGCCTGTTTTTAAAATATCAAAATGTTGGAACAGAGACGTTTATAAGAGTTTAAAGTAAGTCCAGTGCTGGATGTTGTGCTTTTTTAATGTCAATAAATGAAGGATTCAATTAATGTTGTAGCACTATAACAAATCTGTGGATTGCCACAGTTAAGTATGATACTGAAATATCTCCAACTGGCAGCCTAAAAGTTTTTTTTTGAATGGCAACTTAAATCGTGATTTGGCATTGCAAAGGACTGCACTAATAAGGGCAGTAATAGTGGCATATCTGCCATCCTATGTAGCAATCTCAATGCAAGGAAAATGTTCTACCTTGATAACTTAAGGGCATGGGTAGCTGCAGAACACAATAATACAATTGTGTTAGTAGATTATAGTTACATTTTAAAGTGTACAGTGAAATTCTTTCTTACATGCCAGAGCAATGTGCAACACATTCCTGTTCTACAGCACAAAAGATAAACACGAAGGTATTAAATTAATAACTATTTAATTTAAAAGAAAACACAAATTATCTTGCCTGATGTACTCCTTCCTTCCTATTAGACAGATAAATTTCCACAGATGGATAAGAAAGAAGCTTTATAATCCACCTTAATTAAAGGATGAGCATTTGTGTATCTGTGTGTCCATCAGTTTGCTATGTGTCTGTCATTCCAATAGATGGTACATCTCAAACATGAATTGTAATAAAATGCATTGCATTTGTCATTCCAACAGATAGTGCATCACAAACATTGTTCATATAACAGAGACATATGCTTTGCGTTTTTTTTTCTTTCAATAGATAGTGCATAACAAACATTGGCAAGCCAATATCACTTTAACTCTTCCTCCTGCCGCTAATAACACAAGCGAGATGAGCATGTCTGCAAAACGAAACCTCATAAGAGAAACAATCACTTAGCCACTAACATCAGCAAAATGGTATCGCTTTTACTTTTCCTCCCACTGTTAATGCACAAGCGATGTGAGCATGTTGGCAAAATTAATCCTTCTAGGAGAGAGATGCCCAGAGTAGTTCCTTTCAATTACATGACATCTCTGCATTTCAGTTTATTTTTTGACGATTTCAATAGTTTCTAGGACCCCGAGCTTTATACAGCACAGGCTTACATGGCTAGTAATATTATTATATTATTACAAGCATTGCAAAATACATTCCAATATAGGGTGCACTGCAAACATTAATAATGATTTCCACATTAATTACTTAGATTGCAACCTGTCTTAGAACAGGTAGCACAGTTAGTGGACACATGAATTAACAGGAAAGGTACTATGTAATAGACAGATTTATAACAAAGACATTATACTGCATAATATTACCTTTGATTATACACGTAGAATTGTCGCTCTGTGTTTCTAAGTATCACAATAAGGTGTTGTGGTGGATGGCCGGCTAAATATTCCGGCCCTCACCCCCAGGCCGCCAGGTGGAGCTCTCCCGACAGCATGGAAGTTCCCCGAATTCCAGCAGGACCTCATGGACTTTGTACTTTGTATGCACAGCCCTGCTGGATACCATGGGGGCCACCAGTAGTCGCTGTAGGGAGGCTGTCGGACTGTTATGTACCCTATAACCTGGAAGTACGTCCTGGTCACATGAACAGGAGAAATGACGTACTTCCAGGTTGAAGAAAAGGACTTTTACCCTGACCTGGTAGTAATAAGGACTTGTGGACTGTTGGGCAGGAACACCTCCGGGTCAGGGGGTATAAAAGGACGCTGGGAAAGCCCAGACACTGAACTGAGCTGGGACGTAGGGTGGCGAAGTGTCTGGGAGAGGAGGATTGGTATTTGTAGTGATTAGTTATTATTGTATGTGTAGTGTGGAGTGGAGGGTGCTTTGTGCACGTGATTATTATAAAATAAATAAGTCTTGGACTTTTACCCGGTGTTTGGCGTGGTACCTGAGGGTTCAAGAGGTCGATAACAGCCTCTACTGCTACAGTGTATACTTATGTCCTTTGCTTATATAGGATATGAATGACTGAAACTGTTATCAGGTCACTACTTCAAATGCCACATTTTACATTATTTCATAACTGCCTTTCAAACATTATCTGTGATAAGGTTTTTGAACACAATTCATGGTTGTCTCTCCTACTGTATGTGTCTACACCCGGGAAACTGAAGTTAAGTGAGATAGGAGGCAGTTCTTCTGACATGTGGCCATGGTTTGACTCCTGATATTTGTTAGTATTTTACCAAACACAGCGTTAAAAAGATGGGCTTCCTTTACAGATTTGATCACAATGTATCTATAAACTGAATACCCAAAACAATGTGTTTAAGCGTGATTTGTGCCAATTATTTTATGGATTGCTACATATCTTGAGTTAGAATTTTATTAAAAAAATAAAGCTGCATGGTGTTAGTATAATGACAAATAAATAATAAATTTGATTCTTGTTCATGTTCAAGAATGTTTACCTTAAATTACTTGTAGGTTGCTATCAGCTTTCCCAGGAAAGTTAAATTCATAATGTTTAGTACAATCTGTACTTGTTGAACATCACTGATAATATTCATATTCCTGTGTGCATGTTTTACAGTTTGAATATCCAGAAATCCCACCATAATCCATTTCTCTACATCCATATCTCGTACAGAAGAATGAGAAACATGAAACTATCCTGCCAACAGTGGGGTGAGTACCCCCTCATTTCTGGTGTGATACTCTCACTCTTATTAAACAAATTGTGGCTGCAGCTGGACGTTACTACCTACCAGTAGACAGACTATTGGTCCACTGCAAAATGAACAAAACCAGGATTAGATTAGATTAGATAAACTGTATTAATCCCATGAGGAAATTCAGATGCATACATCAGCAGAAGCATAAAAAAAGGATAGACTCACAGGACAGATAATATAACCAATCAATCAATTAAGTAAATAAATAAATAAATAAATAAATAAATAGAAGCAAACTTAACAAGTACAGTGGGTGAAAGTATTGAATTGCATGAGAGCAGTGGGCAGAAAAGACCCTCAGAGGTGCTTCTTAGCTCATTGTGGTGGAGTGAGCCTGTGGCTAAAAGTGCTCCAAGAGATCGACTCCTGAAGGTGATGCATGGGGTTTTTCATGATGACATGCAATCTTGCCACCGTCGTCTTTTTCTGGAACAGCTTCTAGTGTGTCTTGGGTTCGCCTTGTGATGGAATAGGCTTTCCTGATTTTATTCAGTCATTGGGCTTCTTCTGAGCTCATGTTGCTTCCCTGGGAGACCACAGCATAGAACACTACACAGGCTACTATGCAACTTGCTGCACACATCAAATGACTGGAGTCTCCTTAGCACATACAGCCTGCTCTGGCTCTTCTTGTACAGAACCACTGTGTTGTCAGACCAGTCCAGTTTGTTGTTCAGGTGAACACCCAGGTATTTGTAGCTCTGCACCACTTCAATGTCCTCCCCCTGAATGGGCTCAGAGACTGCTTGACATGCCAGAAGTCCACCGACATAGGAGAGCATTCACACCAGATTGTACAAATGGGCAGAACCTTCAGACCTCACTAGAAATATAGTCCAATTCAATATCAAAGCTGGCCCCTGAGCATCAATGTGCCTGATCATCATCCTCCTCCTACTGTGATGCCTATCAGAAAAGTTTTATAATTGGTTAAATATGTTGAGTACAGAAAAATTAGGAGTCATTCTTTGTATATTATTTGTAAAAGTGTGTTTGGCTTTGATACCTCAGTGGGACTCCTGGAATGGCGATTGAATGTTCCCTCTGTGTCCACATGACTTTTACAGAGGTACTTCTGTTTCTCCCATATCCTCAAGATGTGTATGTTTGATTCATTGTTGACTCTAACTTGGCCAGGTATTTGTGACTATACACTGAAGAGTGTTCTTTGTTGAGCTAATAGGTTCCTGTCTTGTGCCTGAATATACTCCAGCTCCTTAAGACCTTTTAATAAAAATTGTGAATTGAGTGAAGGATGTGTAGCTAACCCACACACAGGGGATGCAGAAACCATTTTGTTTCTTCGTGCCGGTCCCAAGCCCAGATAAATGCGGAGGGTTACATCAGGAAGGGCATCCGGTATAAAATTTTGCCAGATCAATATGCGGACAACAACACAGATTTCCATACCGGATCGGTCGAGCCCCGGGTTAACAACAGCTGCCACCAGTACTATTAGCCAACAAGGTGCTGCCAGAAATTGGGCTACAGTGTGACTGGAGAAGAGGAAGAAGAGGGGGAAGGCGTGTCCAGAGGCAAGGGGAGAAAAGGAAGGTAAAAAGAACACGAGTGAGGGTAGGAACTTTGAATGTTGGCAGTATGACTGGTAAGGGGAGAGAGTTAGATGATATGATGTAGGGAAGGAACTTTGATATATTGTGCGTACAAGAGACTAAATGGAAAGGGAGTAAAGCCAGGTGGATTGGAGGTGGGTTCAAATTGCTCTAACATGGTGTGGATGGGAGGAGAAATGGGGTAGGAGTTATTTTGAAGGAGTGAGTTGGATACCCAAGGGACAGAAAGTGGTGATTGGAGCGGATTTCAATGGACATGCTGGTGAAGGGAACAGTGGAGATGAGGAGGTGATGGGTAGGTATGATGTCAAGGAGAGGAGGTCAGTTGGTAGTGGATTTTGCGAAAAGGATGGACATGACCGTGCTGAATAATTATTTTAAGAAGAGGGTGGAACATAGGGTGATGTACAAGAGTGGGAGAAAATGTACACAGATAGATTACATCCTATTCATGAGGGTCAATCTAAAGGAGACTGCAAAGTGGTGGCAGTGGAAAGTGCAGTTAGGCAGCATAGGATGGTGGTCTGTAGGATGATGTTGAAGAGGAAGAGAGTGAGGGCAGAGACAAGGATCAAATGGTGGAAGTTGAAAAAGGAAGACTGCAAGATTGAGTTTAGGGAGAAGGTGAGACAGGCACTGGGTGGTAGTGAAGTTTCCAGACAGTTGGGAAACTGCAGCAGAAGTATTAAGGGTGACAGCAAGAAGGGTGCTTGGCATGACATCTGGACAGAGGAAGGAGGAAAAGGAAACGTGGTGGTGGAATGGGGAAGTATGGTAGAGTATACAGAGGAAGAGGATGGTGAAGAAGAAGTGGGATAGTCAGATGCAGAAAGTAGGCAAGAGTACAAGGAGATAAGGCGCAAGGTGAAGAGAGAGGTGGGGAAGGATAAAGAAAAGGCTTATGATGAGTTGCATGAGAGGTTGAAAAGGACCTGTACCGATTGGCTAGACAGAGGGACCAAGCTGAGAAAGATGTGCAGCAGGTTAGGGTGATAAAGGATAAAGATGGAAACATACAAGCGAGGAGAGTGTGTTGAGCAGATGGAAGGAGTACTTTGAGAGGCTGATGAATAAAGAGAACGAAAGAGAGAAGAAGTTGGATGATGTGGAGATAGTGAATCAGGAAGTGCAACAGATCAGCATGGAGGAAGTAAGGATAGCTATTAAGTGGATGAAGAATGGAAAGGCCGTTGGTCCAGATGACATACCAATGGAAGCATGGGGTGTTTAGGAGAGATGGCAGTGGAGTTTTTAACCGGATTGTTTAATGGAATCTTGGAAAGTAAGAGGATGCCTGAGGAGTGGAGAAGAAGTGTACTGGTACAGATTTTTAAGAATAAGGGGGATGTGCAGGACTGTAATAACTACAGGGGAATAAAATTAATGAGCCACAGCATGAAGTTATGGGAAAGAGTAGTAGAAGCTAGGTTAAGAAGTGAGGTGATGATTAGTGAGCAGCAGTATGGTTTCATGCCAAGAAAGAGCACCACAGATGCGATGTTTACTCTGAGGGTGTTGATATAGAAGTATAGAGAAGGTCAAAAGGAAGTTGCATTGTGTCTTTTTGGACCTGGAAAAAGCATATGACAGGGTGCCTAGAGAGAAGCTGTGGTATTGTATGAGGAAGTCAGTAGTGGCAGAGAAGTATGTAAGAGTTGTACAGGATATGTACGAGGGAAGTGTGGCCATGGTGAGGTCTGCAGTAGGAGTGGCGGATGCATTTAACATAGAGGTGGGATTACATCAGGGATCAGCTCTGAGCCCTTTCTTATTTGCAATGGTGATGGATACATTGACAGATGAGATTAGACAGGAGTCCCCATAAATAATATTTGCAGATGACATTGTGATCTGTAGCGACAGTAGGGTGCAGATTGTGGAGACCCAGGAGATGTGGAGATGTGCTCTAGAGAGGAGAGAAATGAAGGTAAGTAGGACCAAGATAGAATACATGTGTGTGAAGGAGAGGAAGGTCAGAGCAATGGTGAGGAGGCAAGGAATAGGGTTGGATACAAGTGATTGAGTTTAAATACTTGGGATCAACAGTACAATGTAACGGGGATTGTGGAAGAGAGGGGAAAAAGAGAGTGCAGGCAGGATGGAGTGGGTGGAGAAGAGTGTCAGGAGTGATTTGTCACGGACGAGTACCAGTAAGAGTGAAAGGGAAGATCTACAGGATGGTAGCGAGACCAGCTTTGTTATATGGGTTAGAGATGGTGGCACTGACCAGACAGCAGGAGACAGAGATGGAGGTAGCAGAGTTAAAGATGCTAAGATTTGCACTGGGTGTGACGAGGATGGATAAGATTAGAAATTAGTACATTAGAGGGTCAGTTCAGGTTGGACGTCAGAGAGAAAGTCAGAGAGACAAGATTGAGTTGGTTTTTACATGTGCAGAGGAGAGATGTTGAGTATATTGGGAGAAGGATGCTAAGGATAGAGCTGCCAGGGAAGAGGAAAAGAGGAAGGCCTAAGAGAAGGTTTATGGATGTGGTGAGAGAGGACATGCAGGTGATGGGTGTAACAGAAGAAGATGCAGAGGACAGAAAGATATGGAAGAAGATGATCCGCTGTGGAAACCCCTAACAGAGGCAGCTGAAAGTAGAAGATGATGGAGAAGAAGCAGTGTTACACAATATGTTTATGGTTTTGTTAACTACAAATGGAAATATGCCAAATATTGTTACACAAAATCTGAGGAAATTGTACGTAAGTTTGTCATTTAGATGTCACGGCATGTTATAAAGCAGGGCCTGTATATTTGTGTTCCTGACAGTCATCTTGATTGCTGTATTTGTTGCAGTATTACAGTATTCCAAAATCAATGCTACAAAACTGTTGTTGTCTTCAGTCTCAAGCTGACCATTAAATTGAGCCTGATGTTGTCACCTTTGCTGCCCGCCTCTTAGTCACCTTAGCCTAGCATTGTGGATTTGTGTTATGTTTTGCCATGAAAAGAGTTTTGAAGTGTGTATAGCCCTTGAGTTAAAAGCTGGGACCATCAGCCTCTGTATCGACAAAGACACTAACCTGTTTGAGATGTGAACCCAGAGCTGTAGAGCTGGGAGATGGTGGCAATAATCATTATCCTTTAAACTAATTCTAAGAAAAATGTTGTTTCATTCTAGTGGCACATTTTTCACCTTTTGTCAGCAATTTGGATAATTTCCTTTGTCACATGATGTTAGGTGAGCAAAGTCTAACAGGGCTTAATTTTTAAGATAAGATGCTGATATCTTCTTTTGTGTCATTGTGAAGGATAGAAAAGATAATTATTTAACTTGGTCAGTCTGGGATGGGAGAAGGTCAGAACTGAAAGGTATTTTTATTTTATTGACACAAATTGACCTTCTTCTGCAATTTAACATTTCAGTTCCAATTCATCTGGTGTTTCTGGGAAGTCAAGTAAATTGACACCTTTTATTGGCTAACTAAAAAGATTACAATGTGTAAACTTTCGAGGCAAGTCAGGCTCTTTCTTCAGGCAAGCTGTATTGGTCTGAGCTGCCTCAAAAGTTTAGATATTGTAATCTTTTTAGTTAGCCAGTAAAAGGTGTCATTTGGCTTGACTTCTCATTTCATCCATTGTAGCTAACACAGTACAACACCCTACTACAGTGCATCCAGAAAGTATTCACAGCGCATCACTTTTTCCACCTTTTGTTATGTTACAGCCTTATTCCAAAATGGATTAAATTCATTTTTTTCCTCAGAATTCTGCACACAACACCCCATAATGACAACATGAAAAAAGTTTACTTGAGGTTTTTGCAAATTTATTAAAAATAAAAAAACTGAGAAATCCCATGTACATAAGTATTCACAGCCTTTGCTCAAAACTTTGTCGATACAGCCTCAAGTCTTGTTGAATATGATGCCACAAGCTTGGCACACCTATCCTTGGCCGGTTTCGCCCATTCCTCTTTGCAGCACCTCTCAAGCTCCATCAGGTTGGATGAGACTCGTCGGTGCACAGCCATTTTAAGATTTCTCCAGAGATGTTCAATCGGATTCAAGTCTGGGCTCTGGCTGAGCCACTCAAGGACATTCACAGAGTTGTCCTGAAGCCACTCCTTTGATATCTTGGCTGTGTGCTTAGGGTCGTTGTCCTGCTGAAAGATGAACTGTCGCCCCAGTCCGAGGTCAAGAGTACTCTGGATAAGGTTTTCATCCAAGATGTCTCTGTACATTGCTGCAGTCAACTTTCCCTTTATCCTGACTAGTCTCCCAGTTCCTGCCACTGAAAATCATCCCCATAGCATGATGCTGCCACCACCATGCTTCACTGTAGAGATGGTGCCAGGTTTCCTCCAAACGTGATGCCTGGCATTCACACCAAAAAGTCCAATCTTTGCCTCATCAGACCAGAGAATTTTCTTTCTCATGGTCTGAGAGTCCTTCAGGTGCATTTTGGCAAACTCCAGGCGGGCTGCCATGTGCCTTTTACTAAGGAGTGGCTTCTGTCTGGCCACTGTACCATACAGGCCTGATTGGTGGATTGCTGCAGAGATGGTTGTCCTTCTGGAAGGTTCTCCTCTCTCCACAGAGGACCTCTGGAGCTCTGACAGAGTGACTATCGGGTTCTTGGTCACCTCCCTGACTAAGGCCCTTCTCCCCCGATCGCTCAGTTTAGATGGCCGGCCAGCTCTAGGAAGAGTCCTGGTGGTTTCGAACTTTTTCCACTTACAGATGATGGAGGCCACTGTGCTCATTGGGATCTTCAAAGCAGCAGAAATTTTTCTGCAACCTTCCCCAGATTTGTGCCTCGAGACAATCCTGTCTCGGAGGTCTACAGACAATTCCTTTGACTTCATGCTTGGTTTGTGCTCTGACATGAACTGTCAACTGTGGGACCTTATATAGACATGTGTGTGCCTTTCCAAATCATGTCCAATCAACTGAATTTACCACAGGTGGACTCCAATTAAGCTGCAGAAACATCTCAAGGATAATCAGGGGGAAACAGGATGCACCTGAGCTCAATTTCGAGCTTCACGGCAAAGGCTGTGAATACTTATGTATATGTGCTTTCTCAGTTTTTTTATTTTTAATAAATTTGCAAAAACCTCAAGTAAACGTTTTTCACGTTGTCATTATGGGGTGTTGTGTGTAGAATTCTGAGGAAAAAAAATGAATTTAATCCATTTTGGAATAAGGCTTTAACATAACAAAATGTGGAAAAAGTGATGCGCTGTGAATACTTTCCGGATGCACTGTATATCTTGAGTTTCTCAAACAATCGTCTGCTATTATCCATAGCTCTGCCAGGCAACTGGTTCCATTTCTTTACTAAGAATTGTGTGAAAACTCTGCTTATACAGTATGTATTGTTCTCTTTAAACAACTTGTTTAAAAGTAATACTTATGACACTTTCCTCTTTTCATTAAAGCTGGTGTTATTTAAGCTGTTTATATTCTGCATAACCCAAGTTAACTGATCTTTAATTTTCTTGATCAGTATACTGTCACACATGTGCGAGTAGGAGGCTGCCAAAGGGTCTGAGTAATTGTAATAAAACATCCGACCAGGGGGCGACGGAATGTGCTGACTGTCTTTCTCAGTTCCCTACAGACCTTTCTTGGGAAATCCTGCAAGGTTCCGGCACCTCAGAAGACATCACTTCTGTTGCCGGTCCCTTTTAATGACGTCACTGCCTATACAGGCCTTTAAAGCCTTCATCTTTGTCTCTTGTGATCAGTTCTGTTCTATGCACATCGTGCTACTTATTTCGACTTTTGCAGCGGGGAAAAACAATATATGGGTGGCTGCCCCAAACCTTTATGATGTCTTGGACTCTTTATTGTCACAATACCCATATTAAAATTTCAGCTTTTGGTGATGTGGCTGTTTATATCAAGACAAATAATTTTATATTTTTTCTAACTATAATAATTTCTGATAATCAACCACATTAAAATGAATAATTATTTGATACTAGCCATGTGCGCCCAACTACGTTGCGCGTGTTAAAGTTGTCTGTGAAGGGCTCCCTGTTTAAACGCGGCTGCCAGTCGTGAACTGGGCCCTTCGTCGCACAGCATTATGATTTTTTATAAGGGAAACAAAATTACAAAACAAAACCCTTGGACATTGATTCAATAGGAACGGCCTACTTGGAATCACTGTCCGAATAGTAATTATGAAGTGGTGGAGGAGCATTTCTGCTTCTCTCCATTCACAGTCCGTCTCGTTTTCACGACGCTGTCGTTTCCTCTCACGATCTCTTCTCAGCCTTTCTCCAATCTCGCAGGTTGCTTTGTGGCAATCCAAAGAGTAAGGAAGAAGCAATGCTTCTTTCTTGAACTCCAAATGCCGACTGATGGAAAATCACAGAAGTGTGTCCGACTTATATACTCTGACTGCCAACTCCAAGAAGTGGGTGAACATTCAATTTGGACGAAGTGCTGCCAATGGTGGTCGATAGAAACACAAAAAACCACAGTCTCGACAACGAAGCAGGTGTCGACGCCAGATCTAAACACAAAGCACGGTGTTGACGCCAGATATAAACACAAAGAGTGGTATTGACAGTGTTTGTAAACAAAAGTAACAACCAAGGCAGTGTCAGGGGAACATGAATTCGCGGACGAACAAAGATCAAGATCCAAATGAAGATTATATATAAAGATTAGTTAATTTAAAGCACAACAATTTGTTTAGTTTGAATGTCTGTGTTTTGAGGTGTGACTGGAGTACTACAGTCTTCAGTACTATAAGCCTGGAGGAGATTCTTAATGCAAAGCCTATGTTTTAGCTGTCTCTCTACTGCCATCTAGTGCTTCTTCTTCTAATTCATTCGCGGACAAACAAAGATAAAGATCCAAATGAATATTATATATAGAGATTTTTGATTGCATTATTCAAATTTAAATGATTACCCCAACTTTCAGATTTAATGCATGAAAGGCAAAAAAGAAATCTGTCATGATCTGATGTGATGGGATCACAAGACTGACAAATAAATTCAGCCTTTTACCTCATGATGTGATTCTGGGTAAATTAGCTATTCTGTAGTGATACAGTTGTAAAAATAAAGAAGAATGGTACTATGCAAATATAATCTGAAAACTCTTTTGTAGAACTGTAAATTAAGTTGCAGAATTACAAATGGAAAGGCAAATTTATTTGAATTATGATGCAGATGGGAAAAGAAAGACGAGACAGTGGATGTGAATTGTTGCACAAAACTGTTGAGAATATCATAATTCATAGTAATAGGGTGAATAACATCTTGAAAATAACAGGACTGCTGAATGTGAACAATAAATTGGATAAATAATGTTGAAAGTGAAAAAGTGACTAAAACTTACTTAAAGTTTCTTAAATGTGGAGGCCACTGATGAAGAAAATTAAAAAACCCTAAAGCAGCAGATTTAGGATGGAGTGATGCTGGAAATGCTGAAAGCTTTTCTGAAATTCTTGTAGCTGTGTGGCTAAAAGACTTGTGCCACTCAGTCATCAGGGAATGGAACATTTTTCCAGATTTGAAGAGAAGTGTGCTTTATTCAGTCTACAGAGGAAAAGGTGATTCACTACAATGGGGGAAGGCAATGAAGGGAGCTGAAATAGTGTTAGAAAAAAGATTCAGATCAGATAAAACTTCATTAAATTTAGCTTATTCAGGAAACATATTGAATCTTCTCCTTGGACAAGTAAAATCGTCTGTCAGCTGGAGCCGGTTTATAGGATTATTATTGTCACGTGTACAGAATACAGTAAAATTCTCACTTATGGCGCAGTAATAGTGCTGCTGCCCTGCAGCAAGGAGATCAGGATTCACGTCCCAGGTTCTCCCTGTGTGGAGTTTACATGTTCTCCCCTTGTTTCTTCCGGGTGCTCTAGATTCCTTCCACTGTCCAAAGACATGCAAGGTAGGTAAACTGATGAAGCTAAATTGGCCTCTGTTTGTGTGTTTGCCCTGCACTCTCTGGTCCTATGATTATTGAGTCTAACCATCTTACCCTGAAACTTGTGACATCCTTACCTTGAAGTAGCTAACTTACCTCGAAACGTCTGTCTTCCTAATCAGATATACATTTGATTTTGCCAGTAATGCAGAAATAAACGTTAATTGTACCAAACAGGAAATCTGAAAGCAAACACAAGACTGTAGGCTGTGATTACATTTTAAAATTAGTTAATTGAACACGGGGCCCACCATATACAGTATGTGCATGCTTAATTGCAAATATATTTAAGAAAGTGCTAATGTACATTCATGTCGGTTTGCCATCTGTAAATTCCTTTGTATTTTTGAAGAACTGTAATAAACGCCTGTAAGGAACCGAACTTTTTCTGTAAATATGGGTAACTCTTCAACTGCCTCTACCTTTGTAACTTTTGGATCAGTTTTGGGTTTTGTAATTTTTTTTCTTTGTATATGCCAGCTAGAAACAGGAATAAAGATTGCATCAAATAAGTTGACTATATTTTAATTAATAGTATATATTAAAATACAGGATTTCTGTTTGTGAGACTTTGGAACAGGCGGGAAGTCCCTGTTCAGGCGCCATTGTGAGACTTGCCCGGACACCACCAGTCGGAAACCACATCTTTATAAAAAGCACATGTTTATTTCTCCCAAATAAACAGGTTTTCAGTCCCAAACACCACACAATGCACACAGCAATTAATCACCCCAAATAATCTCTTTCTCAGTCCAACCCTTTGCCGCCTATCTCCTCCTGGGAGCTTTGTCCTACTCCCACTCCCGACTCAAGCTCCCAGATTGTACGAAGGCGGTGCCTTTTATTCCCGCCCGGATGTGCTCCAGGTAGCTGATGACGACCTTCCGGCAGCACTTCCTGGTGTGGCGGAAGTGCTGCCCTTTGCACCAGAAGCACTCCAGGTGTCCCTGGCAGGTTCATCCGCCATCTTGCCTGGTGTGGCGGAAGTGACAGTTCTCCGTGTCCCACGAGGCTCGAGGCGCCCCCTGACGGTGGCCATGGGTCCAAACATGCCAGAACCTCTTTGTTCCTCTCCCGTGGTCCTCTCCTAGTCCAGGGCAGTTGCCCCCTTGTGACCCGGATGCTATTCATGTCCTTTTCCGGTCCTTCCAGGCATCCCGGCCAGGTAAGAACCCCAGCAATCTGCCACAATATTTATGCATTACTAGTTACATTAACTGTCGAGGTAATAGAAAAAACTTTGATATCTCTTACCTTATGTGTTCCTTTAGTGTTCTTTTTATGCCTTTCCTCGGTGTCCTTGTGTGTCTCAACTTCTCTTACCCGGCTCTTCCTCTCTCAATTGTGTTCCCATAAATTCTGCTTCTTAAACACCTTGCTCCCCACCTGTCTGCTTTTTGATTATCACCAGTGGTGATCCACCTTGAAAACATCATTTGGATTCTTGTGAATACTTCCTGGGCTTGAAGGCGAATTGTAACGTCCCTCCTATGCCTTTCCTTGGTGTCCTTGTGTGTGTCACCCTCCCTTGCCCAGAGTTTCCTGTCTCATTAGAACTTTAAAACACTCTAGACAATTCAGCCCAACAAAGCTTGCCAGTCCTATCCACTTATTTCTTCCAAAGAAACATCAAGTCTAGTTTTCAAAGTCCCTAAAGTCTTACTGTCGACCACACTACTTAGTAGCTTATTCCAAGTGTCTATCGTTATTTGTGTAAAGAAAACTTCCTAATGTTTGTGCGAAATTTACCCTGAACAAGTTTCCAACTGTGTCCCCATCGTCTTGATGAACTCATTTTAAAGTAAGTCTTGATCCACTGGACTAATTCCCTTCATAATTTTAAACACTTCAATCACATCACCTCTTAATCTTCTTTTGCTTAAACTATGTAGGCTCAACTTTTTTAATCTTTTCTCATAATTCATCCCCTGTAGCCCTGGAGTCAGCCTAGTCGCTCTTCTGTGGACCTTTTCTATAGCTGTTATGTCCTTTTTGTAGCCTGGAGACCAAAACTGCATACAGTACTCCAGATGAGGCCTCACCATTGTGTTATAAAGGTTGAGCATAACCTCCTTGGACTTGTACTCCACACATTGTGCTATATAACCTAACATTCTGTTAGCCTTCTTAATGGCTTCAGAACACTGTCGGGAAGTCGATAGCTTAGCATTCACTATGACTCCTAAATCCTTCTCATAAGGTGTACTCTCAATATTCTGACCGCCCATTGTGTATTCTAACCTAAAATTTTGACTTCCTACTTGTAATATTTGTAATAATTGTAATAATCATTTAATGACATTAAATTTCATCTGCCCAAGCCTGAATGTTGTCCAAGGCCTTCTGTAATGATATAACGGATTCCAAATTATCTGCTAATCCACCTATCTGGGATCTGCAAACTTAACCAGCTTGTTACTTATATTCCTATCTAAATCATTTATATATATTAAAAATAGCAGTGGCCCTAGCACTGAACCCTGTGGAACACCACGCTTAACATTGGCCAATTCTGAAGAGGTTCCTCGCACCGTCACCCTCTGCTTTCTGTGTCTGAGCCAATTCTGCACCCATCTAAAAACATCACGCTGAACTCCCACTTCTTTTAGCTTGATGCCCAACCTCTTATGTGGCACCTTATCAAATGCCTTCTGACAGTCAAGATAAATAATATCATATGCTCCACTTTGAACACGACCTCCCTCTTCTGAACCCATGCTGACTGATCCTAATAGCTCCTGTCCTTGCCAGGCGTTTCTCAATCTTATCATTAATAGTTCCTTCCATTAATTTTCCTGTGATGCATGCCTTTGACTGAGTAATTACAGTGAATTTGACCAATCAGATTGCTGGTAGGGACCAGAAACACACAAGACATTAGCATTTTATTACATAAATACAAGTAAATAAGAATCCCATAGTATTCTTTCACATCACAATATGATTAATATTAACACTATTACACCTTCGCAATACACTGATGACCCACCACTTAAAATGCAGCCTGTTACAGCAGTGTACATCCTATCGATTCCCAAAGGCACCCCAATGTCCCATAAACCTGTACCCCTCTATCCTATACCAAGATCTGAGCCACATATTAAACCTTCTAATCTGCACATATCTTACCTGGCCTGGTTCATTACATGGACATAGATTCTGAAGCGACCACCTTGCCAGTTCCGCTCCTTCCCTTAGCACCTGTTTATTTTGGATCACAGAACTGACTGTCTCTACCATTACTTATGTTATTTGTTTTAGTGTGGACAATGACAACTCAACAGGTTTGGGTTCCCCATTACCCTGTAAAGATAAATTCAAGTTTGTGATGGACTTCTGGCATGTCAAAAAGCTACAAATAACTGGAGGTTCACCTGAACAACAAACTGGACTGGTCTGACAACACAATGGTGCTGTACAAGATGGAGTAGAGAAGACTGAACTTCCCAAAGAGATTCAGCTCCTTTGATGTGTGCATCAAGTGCTGCTAGAAATGTTATACCAGTCCATAGTAGCCAGTGTGGTGTTCTATGCTGCAGTCTCCTGGGGAAGCAACATGAGCTAAAAATTAGCACATTGTCTGAAAAACTTATCAAGAATGCCTGTTTCATCACATGTGAACCCATGGAAAGGAGGATGGTGGCAAAACCGGATGGCATCATGAAAAATCCCCTTCATCTCCTTCGGGAGGTGCCTTCTTGGAACACTTTTAGTCACGGTCTCATTCCATCACGATATTTCTGCCCACTGCTATCAGGCAAATCAATGCTTTCTTCCTTCCAACGTCACAGACTACTTATAATCTTATATTTAAATGTCCCCCTGGGATAATAAAGTTTATTTAATATAATAATATCAGATAATGTATGACCGGAAATGTGTGCAGTAGGTTGTGTTTATGGAAAATGTGTGATTAATAAATCAAAGCAATAAAAAATTAAAATTATACAAAACACAGAATATATTGATTTAAAAGGAAATATCAAAATAATCCTTCGGCGTGCCCAGTGTTCACTCAGGATGGCAATCTGATTGATGGTGTAGTTTCTTATTTTGGCCGCCCGCCGTGGTGGCGCTGTAGACACAAACTATCCCACTCTATTGTTAGTTTGTTTCAAATTGGCGCTACATAGAATGCGCATGCGCTCCGCAACGTGCGAGGTTGTAAAACTTCCCATTAAATGTAGGCCTCTCAATATGTTGGTTGTGCCTTTCGACTGACGGTTTTTCTTCCTTTTTTTTTATTACTATTAGAGAAACGATAGCAGATGTGTGCGTATCTGTGATTATGATTCGATACGACCTATCAGTTGCGCTTGAGCTACAAAAGAAAAAGTGAAACGACGTGGTTTGGATGTTTGCAAGGCCTATGAGACCTTAGAATTTCCCAACACATCTCGGCCAAGCCGAGGGAAAACGCAGGTACGAGTTTGCTCTGGGTGCCGATGCTTTAAACATTAGAGAATCCGGAAAGAAGTTGCCAAAGTGAGTGTTATTTATTTTTTACATGTATTTGTTTGTTGCTTTTACAAGCGGATGCATACTTTCGTTTGATCTGACGATTTTGATTTAAAGGAGTGCTTAGAAAGTACTTTTCAAATGTATTTGGAGACCAATTAAGATCGGGTAAACGATAAATGCACCCTGGGGTGTCAAAGGAAATAGTTTGGGAACTTTAGGGAGTCCAGTCTTCATGCTGCACACATATTGTCAGCGCTGGTGTTTGCGTTATCAAAAGTCTCTGTCTTTACATTTGTTTTTCTCCTTGTGCTTTTGATTTCCCTTCCTTCTTATACGTGTAAAGGTTAACCTTTTCCAAACTAAAAATCGGGTATAATTTGAAAGTAGTTGGATGAGCATTTTAGTATTGTGTGATATACGTCCTCGACCCGTTCGAGGTGGTCTCTTGTTAACGACTGTTGCTCGGATGGCCCCCGGCTGCCCAGCACCCTAGAATTTAGTTGTGCACATTAGAAAATTGCTAGAGACCGGCTTGAAAGAGGTGCGAGAAACAACATTACGTATGTTAAATCAAAGGTGGCACCTCGAAGTCCTCAGTATTTCCTTTGAAGGCTAAGGCGATCTTTGGAAAGTTAACCCCTTTTTCCTCTTAGTGTGAAATTCGTTCTTATTAAAAAATTATCCCCTTAGGCGACCCCTGCAATGTTTTGCTTCGTTTATTATTCCCCTAAAGAGATATGTAGCACACGTTCTCTTTTGTCACATGTTTATTTTTTAGTTTAGAATCTTTTATCGACTACTGACTGGCCGAAGTGCTCAGGGTTTGTGGCAGGTTTAGATCGCAGCTTGGACCAGCGTATGACAGTGACAACCCCACTTTTGACGCGTACTCTCCACATTATGCGCTTTGTTTTCTCTTGTTGTTAGATGTACAGTTTATTTAGAATGGTGGACATTATAGATAGATAGATATTATAAATTGTGTTTTCCAGTCAAGTCCAACGCTACTGATTTTTTATTAAAATTGAAAGAAGCACGTCAGGGAAGCGGCCACGTGGCCGATGCTGTCAAGTTTTGAAAGGTACCAAATATGCCTCATTATTTAAAACTTGTTACTACTATTATTTTCGCTGACGCTTTTCACCAAGGCGATTTACAGCATTTGAGATGCAATTGGTTATATTGTTTTTTTCAATTGAAGCACAGGCAGATGAGGTGACTTGCTTATGCTCTCAGTGTCCACAGGAGGATTTGGACAAAGCATCTCGGGGTTTGACTGTGAAAGCCTTAGCCACTGTGCCAGACTACCCATCTTACTTCAGTTGGCGTCACGGGTTTTGTTTCAGTGTTACAATAAACTGCATGACTGTGTGGTGTGATGGCTACGGTAATGAGGTTTAAGTACGATAAGTGTAAGTAACCAATCATCGATCAAAATGGTAGGTAGTGCTCAAATTGGGTTAAATATTTTGGAAGGTAAATTAGCTTTATTGCTTTCTTTATAACCAAATCCTGTAGCTGTTAGTGGCTTAGAAGGTTGTATTAAGTGTCTAACGGTTACAAGAACAGAACTAAGATATAGTTGTGCACTTAGACTGCATGTCCTGTACTCCATCCAGTCAAAGTATGTGTCTCGCCCAGTCGGTCAGACTTGTACATAAACTACAATGGACAAAAAAAGATTTCACCAGTATAAAGGGGTGCAAGTGCCAGAGTTGGACATTTCTAATTTGTTTTGTGTTTGTGCATTTATATGTATCTTGGGATTAATAAAGTATCTATCTATTATAACTTGCACTGATTGTACTGCCAAGGCATTCTTTATTATATTTTCCATTTGTGGTGTTTGCTTTTTTTGTTAAAAATATAAACTGTGCCTCATTCATGAAATAATGAAGGCGGCAGTTTTTGGCTACTTAAGGGATTTTGTCTACCTAGTCGCATTTTGTGACTGCATGCTTATAATTGATGGCAGTTTTTAATCTCAAGGTACCTGGTCCTCCTTTGGATGTGAAGTGTCGCCACTATTGTACAGTACTTCCAGACGTCGCCGTGTTCCCTTGATGGTTGTAGACAGGTGTGTGTGTATATAAATTAGGAGACTGTCTTGCGCAACGGTAGGAGGGCCCCGTTTTGTGAGATTAGTAGTCCAGCCGCCGATTCCCGAGTTTCTTGGCATTGTCTGCCTGCGGAGAACAGCGTTGACGCGGGCAAGTCGAGGCACGGCTCGCCGTGCACGCGCAGCGCGTGTCCTTTGGTGTCGTGAGTCAGCGCTTCAAGCAGCTACATGTCAGACTCCGCCCCCACGCCGCCGAGTAGGCAATGAGCGCCCAGCCCGGAGAGTCGCCCTGACATGCCCCGTCTGCAGCTTTAAATTGCACACTACTCTTCGTCGGGGCCAAGTAGACTGTCAAATTAGCTACCGTCGTCCTGATGCACTTTATGTACAGTTCAGATTAAGTTATATGTATTTATATGTAGATATTCTATTTACTGCACAAGGTAAGAACGTACTTTATGTATTGAGTATACATTAAGTATAGAAGTGGATTATGCCTATTTTTTTAAAGGATTCCTGAAAACCTCAGTGAGATTTCATAGGAATTATGCTGTGTTTTCTTATGACCGAATTTGTTTGTTTGTTTTTGACTAAATGTATCTATTTCTGGCAGACAATAAGAATGTCAGACTCTGCTGGCAACTGTTTAAGCAGCTCTCCAATGAATAGCATGGATGGTGAAAAACTTGTAAGTTTTGACATTCTGGTAAATTGTTGAAATGTTTTTCTGCTTGCTTTCCATTTGGGATAAACTGATGAATCCATTGCTTGTAGGTGAAACCAAAGCAGCAGCTTCACACACTATTGCAGCAAGCTGGGGCAGACAAAGAGATTTTTACAATGAAAGAGGTAATTTAGATGGCAGTGACATCTTAATCCCTGTTGTTTTTGATAGACACATCTCCTGGTGGCCTCTCCTTATGTTTGCTTATTTTTTCAATTTATGTGTGCATTTTAGGTCATGTTTTACCTTGGGCAATACATCATGGAAAAAGAGCTGTATGACAAGAAACAGCAACACATAGTCCACTGCTCTAATGATCTTCTTGGAGATGTTTTGGGCGTGCACAGCTTTTCTGTTAAAGAACCACGGTACTTGTAATACACAAATGAAAAATGGCATATTGTCTGGAATATGCAATTATATAAGAGCAAACATATCAGAAAAGCTTGTAAATGTGATTAAACATACAAGATTTAAAATTGACACACATTAATGTATAGTATTTTTGTTTATTTGGAATGTGCTGTGAGCACTGGAATGAAAGCAGCCCCTAAGCCTTAAAATATACATTTTAAAATAGCAATCTGAAAGTAAATATTTTTAAAAATAACTATTGGTAAATTGCACATCAGAATCATATCAGTCCCTTTACCTTCAATACTCATTTGTCAATTAATAGATACACACAAGTTTATCATTAGGGCAAGTTTTTTTTTTTTGTAAAAAGTTAAAAAAAAAAAAAAAAAAAAAAAAAAAAAAAAGTAACCTGCTTTTTTGTATAATTTTAGTTGAAGACACTTACACATTGTTTGTCTTTTAAAGTTATATGTTTATTGTTTATGCCTTTTATTTATTATTGCTTTTACTTATTTTAGTGGTTGACCCAATTGATGGTAATATTTTAAAAACAAAAACTTAGTAGTACAAACTTTTTATTTTGCAGAGTTCTGTATGCAATGATTTCAAAAAACCTGACAACTGTTAAAAACACAGGTAAAGATTTAATACTGGTTTCTGAGAAAAAAAGAAATGTTTGCATTAAATTATCCAAGTTTGTGTATAAAATGTAGGATAGTTGTAGTCGTTGTTAAAGTGATGGGTTACATAATTTACATACTTTTCACAGGGAGACACCCAAGTTCTCCTAGTCATTGTGTGTATACTACATTATAATGCAAGTTTTCTGTTGAAGACAGCATTGGGTATTGCCATTTTAATGTGTTTTTTCCTGAATAATAAGGAGAATGGTTTGTTAGGTTTAACTCCAGAGTTTTGATGTAAATCCAGGAGTATTATAATTAATTAGTGAATCATTGCTGCTGAGCTTATCCCCTTGTTGCTTTTTGACCTCTGACCTGGATGTTGCCACATCTTAATTCCTTGTTTCAAAGCTCTTAGTAAATATGCTTTGTGTTTCCTTATTAAATGTTTTATTGTCAGCATGGTTAGACTGTTGAACGTTTTAATTAATGCATTTTTAGTACATGGATGTTTTGTTATCTTCTGTAGATATCTCCAAGCCTTTAATAAATGCTCACCAAAATGAAAAGGACAAAGGACCAGAGGTAAGCATGTACTTTTACGTTTTTCCTACCCCTTTCTTATGACCAGTGGAACTTGCACCAGTAGATTCATGAATAGTTCTATTTTTGTCAACTGTTTTAAGGAGACATGCAAATAAAAATTGTACCATGTATACATAGCAAACTTTGTTTTCTTTGCATCATAAACATTTAACACAGTAGCTTTAAATACTATTGCTTTTAAATGTATATTTAATCCCTTAAGTAAAAACCAGTTCCAGGTATTACATAGTAAAATACTTAGTTCTGAAAAATTAGAAGTATATCTTGTGTTTTCAAACTTATAACTCTTGATAACAATTTGCAGGACATTCCAGCATTGCTGCAATGAGATCCTGCAGGCACTAAAGTCCTGTGGGATGTGGTCACCTTCAAGTATTGAACCTATTAGATGACAATTAGTATCACATCTTTTAATTAAATAATAATTTCATATCAGGGTGAAAAAAAATTAGTTTTCCATTTCACATTTTAAAAATGTTAATGCTGTTGGAAGTATTTGTGAATGTAAAATATTTCTCGCTTTCATTTTAATTTGTGAAGACTGAAGCTGAGCAAGGTGCCTCCATGCCAAATATTGACACTCCTACAGAGCTATGCAATGAAGCTGCCTCTGGATGGAGACGCCGCAGGAGTAGTGATTCAGGTGAGCAATTTGAAAAGCCCCTTTTATTTTTGTTCAGAACAGTTTTTGTACATGTAGAAAATAAGTTAATATTTTCCTGGGCTTATTATGGTTCAAAATATTCTAGAAGCTAAATTGCACTTGACATACTTTGTTGCATTTTATTGCATTGCATATAATGATGGGCAACATATATTCCGCTGTAATACAGTATTTTCTTTCAATGTAGGTAACAAGAAGACTGCCGGTTACACACACTTCACATTCATTATTTGACTTATTTTATGCCTGTGTCAGAATGAATATTTATTTGTTCTCCAAGGGTTATCCCAGTGATGGATAAAATACCCTAAATATTTGGGAATGTGAGTAAGTGATGGCTTAGACAACATGATAGCCTATTACACAAACTAATTCTCTTTTTGTGGTGAGCCATTTTGTCCTTCCAGATCCCTCTGAGTAGACAGGGCATCAATTCTCCAACCATCGTCCTGTAAAATGAGTATATCTGACATTTGGGTCACCCATAGACCACTGTTTTTTTGTCACCATTAATTGGGCAATATTGGTGTGCTCTATCACCAAGTCTCCAGAGATCGCAGTCATTGTTTGAAGGGCAGTTGTGACAATAATAGTTGTGAAACCTTAATCATTTGCATATATGCCTGCTTTCATGTTGGTTTTAATGCAAAGTACATCTTGTTTCTGGTTGTAGCCTTGTGGGGGAGGGGTTTGCCATTGAAATGTAAGAAAATTAGTGGCAATGGTATTTCCTTTTGTGTTTTTGTATGTGAAATTGTTTGGCAAAATTGCAGGATGTTATAGGCTTACGAAAAGCAAGTATCTTGACTTTAGCTGTTTCAGTGTCCGAACTGACCTGTTTTCAGAGCTGAAATGTTTAATTATGTGATTTCAGTCTGTGTCAATTTTTAAGTGTTTGTTGTTTCAGTCAGTCATTGTCATATGAAATAATACCATTTTAGTTGGTCATGGAAGGAAAAAAGCCTTGTGTATCACGGCGTTGCTGCTTGTGATTTGAGATAACAGAAAATGCCATTAGTTTTAAAAATTGGGCATTCATTTTCCTCGCAATATAACACTAATTTACAGCTGTCACTGTTTTTACACAGTAACAGTGTTTTTCTTTATTCTCGTGGTGGGTTATTGCCACATTCCTGTTTCTCAAAATAAAACCCACAACAAAGAAAGATGGATTATCAAGTGCTGTAAATATAGATGGGACTTGACTGGCAATGTAATTATAGAGAACATCAATGCACACACACACAGTCTTCTCTAGGCAGATTTGGCTAACTGAACATTATTTTCCAGCCTCCTATGAGAACAAAAAGCTGAAGTCTGACTAATTTTTAGCAACAGGCAGAAAAAATAGTGTCATCCTTGTAACATGTATTGCAGTGTGATTTACCAATGTTTGCAAATGGCTTTTAAACCAAAATGGTCATGTATAGAGTATTAATATTTTTGTTAGTTTACTTTTACATAATTTTTATGTAAATTGGTTTGACATCTAAAAAGTGGTCTACCACAGAAAAAAATGGCCTATAGCCATGACCAAAATAAATCTACCTCCAGAGAGTTAATAAATTCCATAATACCACACTTTAGTTGGATTTGGATCACATTATGTGTCAAACTTAATTTCTTTTAAATATTGCTGGATAATTTTTAAGCCTCTGAGTAATTGTGTTAAGGTGTTAAATGAAAAGGGATGTCTTATTGATATATCAGAGTTGAAATATCTCAAACTAGAAAATAAAAAAAAATCAGTAGTTCGAATCTATGGTAGAGATGGGAATCAGGACTGGGATTCAGTGGACCACAACATGTACATTGAAAGAATGAGACATTTTCCTTTTTATGCAAGTAGGTGGTCAGGACCGAAATTGAGATGACAAATCACCTATAATCTTTTGTAGAACTCTGGGGAAAAATTGCATTGTTTTGAATATGAATATAAACAATTATATTATAAAAATATAAATAAATAAATTGTCTTAAGTCATTCCTAGTTGCCATACGCTCAAAGCATATTGAGAAAAAGTAGTTGAAAGATGTGCAAGAAATGCAATGTCTAGCTCTGCTTAAATCCAGGCTTGGTGGATACATCAATGTTTGTGTGGTCATTTGAGTATTAATATATAAATACACAGTCTAAAATTTTATGAAAAACATTTGGTTTTGGAATAGGTGGCATTGAGGTACTTTTTATGTATTTCCAAGATTGTTAGTACTGTGGCTGAATGCAGGGGAGTCGATACTGAGACCACATTTGGTGCTCCTAAAATGCTGTTTTGTTTTTACTAGATGCCTTAAATTACAGTTAAAGGGTAATAGTAAAATCCTGTTCTTGGTTTAATATTTTAGTGTTTTTTTCTTCAGTTTAATCTTAGGTTAGCAGCCTACACATCCCTGTATGCAGGAATAGCATTTTTGGAAATCATAACTAGTACACATTTTAAGTTATCTGAAATAACTAGAAATTCATCTGGTGGATCGAACTGAAGTCCTCCATATCGGGGCAGGTGTGTATAGGGCTCTGTTTATGTCAGAATGCGCTGTCTAGCATCATCGCATACCATCTGATCCAACTCATTACCAGGGAGGGATCAGTAAATAGCTCAGCCCTTCAGTACACCCAAGTGTCCAAGACATATTGTCATAGATCCGATGATTTTGTAGTTGTGTCAATCGCTTATGAACACCCTCATGCTCGAACATGATATTCATTCTGGACTGACTAGCACAGAAGTCCAATAACAAAGCATAAACTATGCTATAGGAGAGGAGTTCAGTAAGGCCATTTGAAAATACCTTTGTCTGGACTCCAAATGATTCTGGCAAACTGTAAAGCGACACAGGAGAGGGAAGCACTTTGCCCATGTGGTTTATAGCAGGGATGGAGTGAGGGATTTGGAGAGGTGGACTTGCCCTTCACTCAAGCTGGTTACTGAGGTTTGTTTGTTTGTTAGTTTATTTATTCATTTTTTGGCGGAGTTCTTTAAGGCTCTGGATGATGTTTGGCTGACATACTTCTACAACATTGCATGGAGGTTGGGGACCGTGCCTCTGAAATGGAAAACTGGTGTGGTGGTCCCTGTCCTTATGAAAGGGGACCCAGAAGGTGTGTTCCAACTTTAGGTGGATTACACTTCTCAGCCTCCATGAAAAGGCCTGTGTCAGGGTTCAAGAAAGGAGGATCTGGCTGTTCATCGAGCCTTATATTCAGGAGGAACAATGCAGACTTCATCCTAGGTGTGGAACACTGAGCAAGCTTTTTTTTTTTTTTTTTTTTTTTTTGCCTTCACAAGGATTCTGAAAAGTTCTTGAGAGTATGCCCAACAAGACTACATTTGTTTTGTGGCCTTCGAAAAGGCATATAACCATTATCCTTTGGGGTGTCCTGCTGGCAAGCTGTTTTGTGCTATTTGGTCCCTGTACAACCAAGAGCAGTATGTCAGATTCATTCCTGGTGGTATGGGACTCCCCCAGGCCTGCCCTTTGTCATCGATTCTGTTCATAATTTTTTATGGGCAGAATTTTTAGGAACTACCAAGGAGTGGAAGGTGTTTAGTTCGGTGGCCTCCGTATCACATCTGTTTTTTTTTATGAAAGATATGATCTTGTTGCTTAACAGCCTTAAATGAAAACACACACACACAAAAAATATTCCTTCCCAGCTTTACTTACTCAATGTGTAACAACCTATAACATCCAAGTGAAAGGTATCACAGCTACAGTTTAAAAAAAAAAATTATAAAAAATCCAAAACAAGACATACTGAGATTAATAAAAGATCACCCCCAATGTCAATATTTTATTGAACCACCTTTTGCTTTAATGACAGCCTGGATTGAGTCTTTTTGGATACTTCTCTAACAGCTTTGCACATCTAGACCAAGCAATATTTGCCCAATCTTCTTTACAGAACTGTTCAAATTCGGTCAATTTGGATGGTGAGTGTTGGTGGACTGCTGTCTTCAAATTTTTCCACAGATTTTCAATGGGATTTAGGTCTGGGCTCTGACTGAGCCACACCAGGACATTCACTTTTTTCTCCTTCAGCCACTGTGGTCAATTTTGCTGTATGTTTCGGGTCGTCATGTTGAAAGGTGAACATTCTGCCCATCTTCAACATTCTGCCAGAGGGTAGCAGGTTTTCCTCAAGAATCTGATGGTATTTTGCCCCATCAATTTTTCCTTCTACCCTAATGAGAGCCCCAGGCCCTGCGGCAGACAAACACCCCCACAACATGATGCTGCCACCTCCATGCTTTACTATAGGTATGGTGTGTTGTAGACGGTAAGCTGCATTGGATTTCCGCCAGGTGTACTGTTTGGTATTGAGGCCAGATAATGAGACCTTTTCCCACTTGGCATCAGAATCTTCAAGGTGCATTCTGGCAAAGCTCAAAAGAGCCTGAGAAGTGGCTTTTTCCTTGTGACCCTCCTGAACAAGCCACAATTGTGCAGCGCTTGTGAAATTGTTGTCACATGCACACAATGACCAGTTTTTGCTGTTAAAATCCTGTAACTCCTTCAAAGTGTCCATTGGCCTGTTGGTACCCTGTATTACCAGTTTCCTCCTTGCTCTTCCATCCAGTTTGGAGGGACGGCCGGATCCAGGGAGGGTTCTAGTAGTACCAAACACTTGCCACTTCTTTATTATGGATTTTACTGTGCTCCTTGGAAAGCCTTTTGAGATTTTTTTTTTGTATCCATCTCCTGCCTTGTGTCTGTCCACAACTCAGTCCCCGAGATCTTTTGAAAGTGGCTTGCCACCCATAGTCCGTTGTTTGCTGTCAGTTGCACTACCAAGCAAGGGAATGCTCCAGGAGCAGCTGTTTTTATGCTTCACTAATCACACTGATTACAGTTGATCACCAGTGGAAGCAATGGAAATTGTGGTTACTTACACCTGATTGAGTTTACAAATATTGTTTGGGGGGGGGGGGTGATCCTTTATTTAATCTCAGTATTTCTTGTTTTTTATTTTTTTAAATTCTTCTGTAGCTGTGATAGCTGTGTAGCTGTGATATCTTTCACTTCAATGTTATAGATTGCATTGAGTAAGTAAAGCTGGAAAAAATATTGGTTTGTGTGTTTTCATTTTAGGCTGTAAAGCAAAAAAAAAAGGGAATATTTCGAAGAGGGTGATTCTTTTCTATACCCACTGTATACTTGGGATAGACCCAGGGCAAGCTGGAGAGATTATATCTCTTGCCTGGCCTGGGAACACCTTGGTATCCCCATGTATGTAGTTGAAAGAAGTGACAGGGAAAAGTGATATCTGGGAATCATTGCTTAGGCTGCTGCACCCGTGACCCAGACATAAGTAGGAGAAAACTGATGGTTGGATGGATGAAATAACTAATGCAGTCTTGTCTGTCATGGTGCTGGAGAATGGTGACGTGTTGAATGTTTGTATTACATGCAAGGAAAAAATTCACTTTACTCAGTACATTTGACAACTGTGATTATTAAAAACAAAACCTCTAATTAATACTTGCAAATGCTGTAATGAGCAGGCAAGCAATATTAACTGTAATGCCCTTAAATGCAACACAAATGCATTACTGTGCATGACAGAATTTGACAATTTGCTGGCATATTACGTGCTCTGCTTTGCTGTTTCTCCACAGTCTACCTTTCATTGGTGTCAGATGGTCTTTGTTTTTTCAGAAATGTCACAAAGGCTAAAGTACATACACTGTTGGTCTTTAGAACGCCTGTTTTTACAGTTTGCCTTCAAATTTAATTAGTTGAAATGAATAATGAATGACCTAAAAAGATGAAAAGGTAAGCAATAAACTCCCAGAGGTTTAAATTTTAAAGTTTTGATTAGCAAAAAGTGAAAAATTTCAGAATTTTACAAATGCGCCACCTTCAGGGAACAACTAGTAGGTTACAACCTACAGATGTTCTGCAGCAATTAAAGTAAATTAAGCCTTGCAAATTGAAGTAAATGATTTGCACTGGTGTCGCAACTTCTCTAGTTTTCTTAACATTAGAATCACCAAAGCTTATGAAAAAACTGTTTAAGTCTGCTCGCACCTCTCGGTCACTGTCTTTTATCTTGTAAATGTGTTGATAAGCCCAGGCAGCAAGCAATCTGCTATACCCTCCCTCATATATCAAATAAGCACTTTCACAAAAGGTACAAATAGAACAAGTGCGCTTTTATTCAAGACTATAACAGAAGAAAAAGAAATCTGGTTAGTGTGGCTTTTTGTTACGGTTTCTTTGGTAGTACAGCGGTAAGAACTGCTGCAACCTATTTAAAAGGTCACCGGTACTACCATAGAAGCCGTGACAAAAGGCGCAGTCTTCACACATTATACACTTCATGTCAAAATTTTGTCGTTAGTACTAAAACATGAAAAAAGTTTTTATAGATATGTGTTCAACATTTCTTGCATTTTCTGTCATCCTACACTTACATAGATCTTTGTAGACACACATGAAATGCATGTGTTCCAAATAATGACATATTTTTTAGCCTATACAACTCTAGGTACCTGACGCCCTGATAAACGAGGCTTGAGCTGGGAGAGGTTTTTGCCGTTTCTATGGCGGTGAGAGAATGGGATAGCAGGCTGCTTGGGTTTATCGACATATTTATAAGACAAAAGACGCTGATGGAGTGGTGCGAGCTGATTTAAGGTGGTACGGATTTACAAGTTTTTTCGTAAGCTTTGGTAATTCTAGTGTTAAAAACCCTCTTTCTTAAAGCGTAGTTTGGAACAGACTGTGACACTTACCCAAGCATTTTCTTCATTTTTCCTCCCTTATATGTCAGTTTCTTTTTTTAAAGGTAAATAGAATGTGTCATGCATAGCTTTATTTTGAGCTGCAGTGTTTTGTTGTACCTTTTTTCTGTATAAATTGATACATGAATATTCAGTGATACTTGAACATTTATGTGTTTAATTTTTCATTCAGTTAGAAATGGAAGGTTTAATGTGTGATTTTCATTTTTTTTCGCTCATGTTATGCCTGGTATAGTATTGTGTATTGGAGTATAGCAGTGTTTCGCAGAGTATTTTCATTATTTAAAAAAATTGCTTAACAGACACCTCGGTAAATGATGAGCAGTGTGAACCCCATAGAAAGAGGCATAAATCGGACAGCATCTCACTAACGTTCGATGACAGTCTCTCATGGTGTGTGATTGGCGGCTTGAAAAGAGAGCATGTGAGCAGCATATCTTCTTCAGATTCTCACTTGGAACCGGTACGAAAAACTAAACAGTTCACCTTTATAAAACTCAGTTTTAATTGTTAATTTTATATATAAAATCTAGCATTTTTTAATACTACCATTTTCCACTTAGATGTATAAATGTCCTGGTTTATTTTATTTATTCCAGAATAGTATTTTCCTTTGCATTCTGTTCCTATAGAGTGTTTATTAGTTTATTTTATTTTGGATATCATGCACAGTACAGTTTTTGTTTTTGGCCTGGTCATTAATAGTTTGGTTGTTTTACACACTTTTTTTATACAATTTTTTTTTTTCTCTCTCCTAAACTATAGGATGGTGAAAATGCTTCTGGAAGTGAGGATTCTGATGAGACTTGGTTTAGTCAAGACTCAAACTCTGATAATTTTAGTGTGGAATTTGAAGTAGAGTCCATTTATTCTGACACCTATAGTCAGGATGAGGAGGATCAGGACCTAACAGATGCAGATGATGAGGTATTGTGGTGTGTTTTTAGAAGCTTAAATAATACATTAATCAAATATTTGGCTTGTTCAGTCATAATATAAAATATTCCGTGGTGAATCCCTTTGTCTGTACAAAATAGTATTAACCTAAAAGACTAAATTATTTAACAGTAAGAATTTGTCCTGGTATTGCCAAAAACAGTATTCTAACATGGTAAAGTTGCTTATAGTTGTTATAAAATATTTAACCACCAGTCAAAGACATTGAATAGGCTGGTAGGATTCACAAAACCTTTTTTGAGACAAAGTATTGAAAAATTTAAATACTGTATATTAGGCAGCCACTGAAATGCAGTTAGCATCAAAGACCAATGTTGGTTGCAATTTTTAATTACCCCCCAAAAAACACTTCACAAGGTGAGTGCTGTCTATCATTTATTTTATCTCTTCTTTTGTACCACTATAGTAGCAGTTGTCAACTGACAAAGACAGCCTTCATGGATGTCAGTCTGCAATTTCCACACACTTTCTTTTCAAATATCTATCATACAATAAACACAATTACTCCATTGTATGTGGAATTGATAGTGATGGACTTTTATCATCTGTACAGACTCATACTCAAATGTTCTAATTAACAGGGTTTTGTCAGAGGCTGCTCTGATGTCCTCTTTATTAATTACTAGGGGACTTTTCCCCCTGCTCACTTTGCTCTCCAACCAACGCCACTTTGCGTCTGCCGCTCGCATATGTGGATTTCACTTTCACCAAACAAACAATAAGTCTTTTAATTCACGTGAATACGCCTCTACATTGGAAAGAAACAATACTTTTCCCTGATGGCAACACAAATTAGACAATCTACAAATCTCCATCTTAAAGTTTAAATCCAACCAATATATTCGATCTCGTTTCACTGTTCCGTTATTTCACCAAGTAATAATTTGTTTGTTTGCGCTAATGCGATCTTTACTATCATTTTTTTGAGACTTTGGTACTTTCATTGTCTACCCTGCTCTGCATGTGTATTGCGCCAACGTTTTGAATTCTTTACGACATTTTACTTTGTCATCTACTCTTTGTCTTTTTATTTCCAGACCCGAGCGTGGTTAAATCGCGTCTTGTCTCAGGCTAAAAGTCTTGTCTCATCCCAGGATTTTTTTTTATTATAATAGAGAGATTATTTTAGGAGTGACCTTTTCAGTTACAGCTTTGCTCACACATAAATAGTTGGGATAAATTCTTGGACATTTTACTTTACCTGGAAAATAAGCTTTCCAGGATATTAGATTCTGGGTTTGCTCACTTGTATAGTTCATCTATTGTAGGATATTTCTGGTTTATGCAGTCTACAACACTCAATATTAATTTACTTAAAAATAAGAATTCAGCTACATTTCCTTAGTTGATTAGTAATCTCAATAAAAATATTAACCTTTCATAAATTTTTGCTGTGCATGTTCTGATGTAATTAACTGTTTTACAATAATGAGATAAAGAACTGACTGTCTATAAACTCTACAATTGCTCTAAAAGATAATGTATTTTATGGTTTGTACTATATCTTTACAATCGAATTGTTTACAAATAAATTAGAAAATGCTGCAGTATTTTGCTCAGTATGCTGTATGTTTAGAAAAGACTTGAGGTTTGTACTGATTACTGCGCTGAGATTCTTTGTAATTCGAAACTAAACTAATACGTGTTTCATACATCTGGTTTTAGAATTTTTATCTAATACTAGGGGGTTCCCCCCGCTCGCTTCGCTCGCCAGCCACTTCGCATCTGTGCCGCTTGTGTTTTAAAGTGGGGGGCTGAACACACCTCCGGGAGATGCGGTCAGTCATCCGAAACCCCCTCCTAAACGTTGATACAATGTGAAACAAATAGAGGGTTTTTTTTTTTAACTTCCTCTTTGCTCGATCAGCTACTGGCTTGCTGCTGCTGTGCCATGTGATCTGCATCTTGTGTGATGCTTCGAACATTTAAAAGCCTGCACAGCAGCTGTCCTACTCTTTTCTTTCCCGTCCTGGGCGTGGTTAAATATTTTGGCACAAAGTCCCGTCTTGCAAGACGTGAGTTCTTGATATTTTTTAGTTTAGAATTTAAAAACTGAATAAGAATCTGAAAATCTAACCACATCACATTAAAGTGTGATAAATTCTTGAATGATTGATTGATACCAAACATGTATACGTAGGTTTTAAAATAAGCCCACTATAAAGAATGACATAAAAACATTGCACAAAATTGTTGCACTTTTAGGCTTAGGATTTTATATATATATATATTATATATATAATACACAGTGGAACCTCGGTTCACGAACGTATCAGTACACGTACAAATCGGTTTACGACCAAAAAGTTCGCCAAACTTTTGCCTCGGTTCACGACCACACACGCAGTATACGAACAAGCCAGTTTCCCTTTCGGTTTGTACATGTTCAGTCTCTCCCTGTGCATTTCCGGTGCAGCGAGAAAGAGAGCGAGAGAGCTTGAGACACACACACACACACACACACACACACAGAGGCACGCGAGAGAGAGAGAGACACACACACTCGCAGGCAGCGTGAGAGAGAAAAGTGGATGCATAAGGTAGGAAGGCAGTTAAAGAATGCACTGGGCTTGATTTTGTTTTCACTTCTGTTTACAGCGATCGGTTCGTAGCGTGCATTGTTTCAATGTTACTTTTTCTTGGTGGTTTATTAAATTACGGATTTTTTCAAATGTTTATTTTTTCCCCTGTGCTTTAAAACTCATTTAAAAAAAAAAAAGTTTTTAGCCAGCGGTTGGTAGCGCTATAGCACGAACTATTGCAGTGTTAACCTTGCACAACAGAGAAAACTTTCTCAGTGTTCAATGTTTTTACATTTAGTTTACTATTACGCTGTGCATTTTATGGAGTAATCTATACTAATTAATAAAAGGCAAAGCCCTCACTGACTCACTGACTGACTGACTGACTCATCACTAATTCTGCAACTTCCCGTGTAGGTGGAAGGCTGAAATTTGGCAGGCTGATTCCTTACAGCTTACTTACAAAAGTTAGGCAGGTTTCATTTCGAAATTCAACGCGTAATGGTCATAACTGGAACCTCTTTTTTCACAATATACTGTAATGGACGGCAGCTCGATGGCCATGGGAGGAGGAGTTGAGTGTCACGTCATCACGCCTCCCACGTAATCACGTGAAAAGACTGTGAACGCAGTAGGGAGAAATGACGGAGGAGCCGCAAACAGCGAAGAACAAAAAATTCATTAAACAATTGAGAAGGGAGCGAAACAATAAGAAGTGACCGAGTGAACCATACAAGCATGTTCATAAGGGAAACAAAGCACGGTGTAAAACGTAAGTTTAAATTAAGTTTATAGAAACGCTCCCGCTGCGGATTGCAATAACATATTCGCAAGATAAAAGTTTAATGAGAAGACACGAGGTATAAACGAACCACACGCCGTAGCGCAACGTTAGGGGCTTCACCTCTGACGATAGAGATTCGATTCCCGAGAGGGGATGCAGTGAGTGTGTACGCCTGATGAGCCCAGAATTAGTGAGAAACACATGTCGCATACTCTTTGCATTATTTGAAAGTAAACTATTAAAACCATTCTATGATCTGCTTCTGGGAACAGAAAGAGGGCACGTGGCGGACGTAAGGCGACTTGCTGACAAACCACAAGCGTGACCTGGCAGGTAACCACCCATACAATCAGATTGTGATTCAGAAAACGAATGCCATGAATGTAATTACCACGATCTACATACTGTCAAATAAACGAAACACACGCCGTAGCGCGACAGCTGTGAAAAGGGAGCTTCACAGCTGGTGGTTCTTAAAGCACTGACTCCAGCACTGACTCCAGCTGCAGTCCACTCTTTGTGAATCTCCTCCACATTTTTGAATGGGTTTTGTTTCACAATCCTCTCCAGGGTGCGGTTATCCCTATTGCTTGTACACTTTTTTCTACCACATCTTGTCCTTCCCTTCGCCTCTCTATTAATGTGCTTGGACACAGAGCTCTGTGAACAGCCAGCCTCTTTAGCAATGACCTTTTGTGTCTTGCCCTCCTTGTGCAAGGTGTCAATGGTCGTCTTTTGGACAACTGTCAAGTCAGCAGTCTTCCCCATGATTGTGTAGCCTACAGAACTAGACTGAGAGACTATTTAAAGGCTTTTGCAGGTGTTTTGAGTTAATTAGCTGATTAGACTGTGGCACCAGGTGTCTTCAATATTGAACCTTTTCATAATATTCTAATTTTCTGAGATACTGAATTTGGGACTTTCATTAGTTATCAGTTATAATAATCAACATTAAAAGAAATAAACATTTGAAATACATCAGGCTGTGTTTAATGAATGAATCTAATATACAACTTTCACTTTTTGAATGGAATTACTGAAATAAATCAACTTTGTCATGATATTCTAATTTTATGACCAGCACCTGTATGTGTGTGTGCGTATATATATATATATATATATATATATATATATATATATATATATATATATATATATATATATATATATATATATATATATAAAATAAATAAAAATAATATGAAAGAGAGAGTGTTCTCATTACATAGTAGAAATGCAGCAATGCCAATACTGGTATCATGGTTTGGTCCAATATAGTTCTCATATACTCCTAAAACTGATACTATTAATATGCACATGTGATTGTGTGGATGTTAAGTAGCAAAAGAAAATGAGAACACAGAATGTCTGTGGTGTGGAAGTTCTTTGCTAAAAACCATAGCCTAACATACTGTAAACTGTGCTCTGCTAAAATATCAAGAGGAGATATGGAAATAAATTCATGTGACACTTCTTTTTGCTGCTCCTGTTAGGGGTTGCCACAGCGGATCATCTTGTTCCATATCGTCCTGTCCCCTGTATCTTGCTCTGTTACACCCACCACCTGCATGTCCTCTCTCACCACATCCATAAACCTTCTTAGGCCTTCCACTTTTCCTCTTGCCTGCCGCTCTATCCTAAACATCCTTCTCCCAATATACCCAGCATCTGTCCTCTGCACCTTTCCAAACCAAAGCAATCATGCCTCTCTGACTTTGTATCCCAACTGTCCAACTTGAGCCTCTAATGTACTCATTTCTAATCCGGTCCATCCTTGTCACACCCAATGCAAATCTTAACATCTTTAACTCTGCCACCTCCATCTCTGTCTCCTGCGTTCTGGTTAGTTCCACCATCTCCAAGCCATATAACATAGCTGGTCTCACTACTGTCCTGTAGACCTTCCCTTTCAATCTTGCTGATCTGTCACTAATTACTCCCGACACTCTTGCTCCACCCATTCCACCCTGCCTACACTCTCATTTTCACCTCTCTACCATTATCCCCGTTACTCTGAATTGTTGATCCCAAGTATTTAGACTCGTCCACCTTCACCAACTCTACTCCCTGCATCCTCACCATTCCTTTGCCTTCCCTCTCATTCACATATTCTGTCTTGTTCCTACTGACCTTCATTCCTCTCCTCTCCAGAGCATATCTCCGCCTCTCCAGGGTCTCCTCAGCCTGCTCCCTACTATCGCTACAGATCACAATGTCATCAGCAAACATCATAGTCCACGGGGAATCCTGTCTAATCTTGTCTGTCAACCTGTCCATCACCATTGCAAATAAGAAAGGGCTCCGGGCTGATCCCTGATGTAATCCCACCTCTATGTTGAATGCATCCGTCACTCCTACCGCAGATCTCACCAATGTCACACTTCCCTCGTACATATCCGGTACATCTCTTAACCTAATTAAACATGTCAAAAGTAAACATAAGAATGAGCTTGGTGAAATTGCCCATGTAATAGGCTAGGTGATGCACTTCATTCAAAAGCAGCACGTGTGGACGTGCCACTGTTTACTTTTTCTAGGTCACATACTCAACAGGGAAACAAAGCAGTAAATGCAATGATGACTTGCTTAAAATTCTAAAAAAAAAATTAGCTTAATTAAAATAGTAATAAATTTTATTAATCTGAAAACGTTTCATTACCTTCTAAGATTTTTGTAATTGAAGAGTTTGGTTTGAGACATGATAAATGTTTGGTTATCATTTTGTTTTAATCAATGAAACGAATCACTCAAGGGTCACTTAATATGTACATACTGATTTTGGCTGATCATATTTCAAGTAAATAAAGTGCGTTTCTTTGCTAAACACTGTATCCAATGCATCCGTTTTCTGAATAAATGTGATGGAATAGAATACATGCTGTGCTTCATCATTGCTTCATAATACAGTATGAAGCATTATTGGTGTAGAGTCTTTCTATTTAAACAAGCTCTGAACATAAAACTTGCATGTTGTTTTTATTGGTGTGTGTGTGTGTCTGCATATTGACAACTCTGCATTCAAATTTATTATTTTACTGGAGCGATGCTATTTTTGGTGTTGTCTAAGAAAGATCATATTTCTATCCTAAATCATAATTTTAATGTTTCATATACTCACTATTAAACATTTTGTTCAGTGGGATATACTGCATCTCATTCTCACATACAGTGGAACCTCGGTTCACGACCATAATTCGTTCAAAACCTCTGGTCGTAAACCGGATTGGTCGTGAACCGAAGCAGTTTCCCCCATAGGATTGTATGTAAATACAATTAATCCGTTCCAGACCGTAAGCACAAATATAGTTAATTACACCATAGAATGCACAGTGAAATAGTAAACTAATGTAAAAACATTGAATAACACTGACACAAACACCCAGGCTCCCTGCTCAGCTGCAGTGCAGACTCGCTCTCAGCTGCACACTCTCTATCTCTGTAACATTGCAGCAGTTCGCGCTATAGCCTTACAACCTGATCGTTGTATAAACACTTTTTTTTTTTTTTATGAGTTTTAAGCACAGGGGGAAAAAAGGAACATTTGAACAAATCCGAACTTAATTTAAAACCCAACCACAAGCAACCAAGAAAATAACATTGTAAGAGTTCACGCTATAGCCTTTATGACCCGATCGCTGTATAAACACTAAGCACAGGGGGGAAAAAAGGAACATTTGAACAAATCCGAACTTTATTTAAAAACCAACCACAAGCAACCAAGAAAATAATATTGCAGGAGTTCGTGCCTGATCGCTGTATAAAATTTGTAAAAAATCTGTAATACAAAAACTAACCATAAACCATCAAGAAACTAACCTTGCATGAGTCGAGTTCTGACATGAAGTGAGGAGGGACTGGGGGGAGAGGCGGTTACAATTTTGAGGGAGAGTCTGGCTCCGCGATGGAGGGATGTTTTCCTTCAGGTGTTTTCCCTCTTGTGATTTCTTGGGTTTTTGGCATTTTTATCTGTTTAGCTGGTGAATCAGACTTCGTGAAATAGCGGTCTAATGTGACTTGCCTTTTCCTATACATTAAAAATTTTTCGGAAATGCGAGACGACATTGTCGTTCATCATGTTTATCACTCTGTTCGTAACGCTTTGTCAGGGTGGTTCTTTTCGAAAAAAATCCTGGTACTTGTTCCATTTTTCCATGATGGCTTTTATCTCATCACTTTTTATAACCGCCCTTTCCTCTTCTTCCCCGGAGGTCTGCTCCTCGGTGAGCAACCTAAGCTGCTCCTGCTGGAGTTCAGCGAGTTCCTCCGTCGTCAGCTCCTCCTTGTGATCCAGGACCAGCTCCTCGATGTCCTCATTGTCCAATTCAAGACCCATGCTCTTGCCCATGGACACAATCTCATCCACAACAGGAGGATCAAAGCTTTATAAAACCTGTTCAGGAACGCATTCAGGACAAAGTTTCTTCCAGGCCGAGATCAAGGTGCGGTGTGTGACGTCTTCCCAGGCTTTATCAATGAGGCCGATGCAATGAACGATATTAAAATGGTTCTTCCAGAACTCTTTCAGGGTTAAAGACGTCTCCTCGGTCACATTGAAACACCTGGTGAATAGTCCTTTGGTGTACAGTTTCTTAAAATTTGAAATAACCTGCTGGTCCATGGGCTGCAGAAGAGGAGTCGTGTTGGGGGGGAGGAACACGACCTTAATAAAGTCGTACTCCTCGACCATATCGTCAACCAAATTTGGAGGGTGTGCCGGTGCATTGTCCATCAGAAGAATGCATTTTTTAGGCAGGTTATTCTCTTCAAGATATCGCTTCACGGCGGGAGCGAAAGCCTCGTGCAGCCATTCCAAAAACAAAGTCCTTGTGACCCACCCCTTCGTGTTTGCCCTCCACATTACAGGCAGTCTGGCTTTGTTTACATTGTGCTGTTTGAAAGCACGAGGGTTCTCAAATTGGTAAACAAGTAGCGGCTTGATTTTTACGTCGCCACTAGCGTTAGCACACAGCAAAACGGTTAACCTGTCCTTCATTGGTTTATGGCCGGACATAGCCTTCTCTTCCTAGGTAATGTAGGTCCTCTTCGGCATCCTCTTCCAGAACAATCCGGTCTCGTCGCAGTTGAAGATTTGTTGCGAGATGTAGCCTTCGTCCTCCACTAATTTAATTTTGTGAAATTTTTCACGAATTCTTTCGCAGCTTCAGCGTCTGAACTAGCAGCCTCTCCATGACTTACCACACTATGAATGCCACTTCTCTTGCGAAACTTTTCAAACCATCCTCTACTGGCTTTAAATTCCTCACTTTCGCCACTCGTAGAAGGATAGTTTTGCAGCAAATCACCATGAATCTTCCTGGCTTTCTCGCATAACATCGCCTCGCTTACGCTATCCCCTGCAAGTTGCTTCTCGTTCAGCCACACTAGCAACAGTTTTTCCACCTCTTCCAGCACTTGAGGCCTCTGCTTGGTTAACATTGTAACTCCTTTTGCAACATCAGCATCTTTTAATGGATTCTTTCTGCTTTAGAATAGTCGAAATCGTAGATTTTGACTTCTTGTACTCGGCGGCAAGATCAGTAACACGAACGCCACGCTCATACTTTTCAATAATTTCTTTTTTACTTCAATTTCAATTTTCTGCAAAACTTTCTTCTGACCACTCTTCACTTGCTTAGAAGCCATGGTTAACTGCAAAAGCACATGAAATACTGTAGCGCACAAAGAGTTCACAGGTAAAGCACGCATGTCTGACAGAGAACAATGAACAGGGAGAGGCTGAACACGTGCTTAAATACAGTAATTGGCGCCTACGAACTGGAAGGGAAATGAAATAGAGCAGAAAGAGTTCACAGCGAAAGCACGCATGCAGGCACGTGCAAGCATGCACGTCTGACCGAGAACAATGCAACACATGCGGAAATCATCGGCGCGCACAAACCGAAAGGGAAACTGGCTTGTTCATATACCGAGTGTGGTCGTGAACCGAGGCAAAAGTTTGGCGAACTTTTTGGTCGTAAACCGAGTTGTACGTGTACCGAGGCGTTCGTGAACCGAGGTTCCACTGTATAGATATACTGTATATAAAGTACAGATCAAAAGTTTTAAAACACAAGGCAAAGATCAATAAACAATGGCAAATAAAAACATAAGTCAAAGATTCATCAAGTGTACATAATTGTATTTATATTTTTGATTAGTCAAAGTAGCCACCTTTTTGTTGATATGACATTCAATCTATGCAAGTCACAGACTTGCAAATGAACCCCAAACTGTCATACTTCCTCCTCCATATTTGACAGTTGGTGTCACATACTGAGGAGCCATCCTTTCACAATATTGATGGGGTACAAACACCCTGCGTGGTTAACCAAAGATTTCAAATTTTGATTCATCAGTCCATAAGACCACCTTCCAGCCGGTAGTGATCCAGAGCCGGTATTTCAAAGTACTGTTCTGTCCTTTAAGGAATGGCTTTCTTACTGCCACTCACCCTGTCAGATCTGCAGCACAAAGCCTGCTCTTCACAGTAGAAACCGAGGCTTCCTTTTTTCGACCATTGTTAAGCTGTCCTTGAAGCTGTTGTACTGTGAGGCACCTATTACACAAGCTGATGACCCTTGGAAACTTGTTTTCTGACTGGGTTGTGACTTTGGGTCTGCTAGATCTCTTTATATCAGAGTTTCTTCCAGTTTCCAATTGCCTTTGGATTGTGTAGGACCCCATGCTCACTGACACTTTGATTTGTTTTTGTAATTTTCTAAGTGAAAGGCCTACTGTTCTAAGGGTAATAATGCCCTGTCTCATATCATTTGTTTGTTGCAGTTTTTTGCCATTATCACTAGAATTTACAACTTTCTATAGTGTAATGTTGTCCAAGTAATACTTCTGAGGGTGTAGTAACACAATACAGAGCTCCAACTCTGCTTTAAGACAGGGTTTTTAATAATCAACAGAAGTTGTGACACCTGTGCATATTGTTGTTTTCAACTTGCAAGGCTTAATTTACTTTAATTGCTGCAGAACATCTGTAGGTTGGAACCTATTAGTTGTTCCCAGAAGAAGGCTCATTTGTAATATTCTGAAATTTACTTTATTCAATTGTTTCTAACCTAAACTTTAAATTTAACCCTTTGGCAGTTTACTGCTTACCTTTTCACCATTTTAGGTCTTTCATTACCTTTCAGCTTGATTTAAATTTCAAGGAAAACTGAGGTGTTCTAAAACTTTTGACCAGTATTGTGTATATATGTGTGTACGAATATCGTCCTTGAGGACTTCAAGGTTTGGAGGTCGGTGTGTGTATACCTTTGACTTGAGACAGCCCAGTTCTTTAGCATTTCAATGTAACCTTCTGAAGTGATGGCGACTGTTGCCAAACCCCAACCCCCCCAAAGTAAGGGCCTACCAAGGTTATTGTAGGTTTGCCTCTTTATATTTATTTCTATATTTTTTTCTGACCTTTTGTTTTAGTTCTCCTTTGTGTATTTTTAGTTTGTTTTTATTTCACAAAGACATTTCTATTTTCTCTTTATATATATATATATATATATATATATATATATATAGATATAGATATAGATATAGATATATATATATATATATATATATATATATATAGATATATATATATATATATACTATATATATATAGATATATATATATATATATATAGATATATATAGATATATATATATATATATATATAGATATATATAGATATAGATATAGATATATATAGATATATATATATAGATATAGATATATATATATATATATATATATATATATATATATATATATATATATATAGATATATATATAGATATAGTTTTAGTAATTATGGCATGGAGCGACTACGGAGTTTTGTTTCACAATCAGACAGAACTGTACACTGAACAGATTTGGATATGAGTTTAATGTTAGTGGAAGCTTACTACACTGCATGCTTTACTATCTGGTTTTGTTTTTGTCTGATAAAAACAAGCATAATCAAAACTAGACTCTGAGTATGAACAATTTTATACAATTTTATAATTTAAAAAAAATTCTCATGAAAATCACAGGGGCTTAGGAAGAACAGGGCTCTTAGACTTGAATGAGTGTGCAGACCCCACCTAGCTGTATTGAAGGAAACAAGGAACAACAAGCATGTAGTGTCAAGGTTAGGGGCAGTGAGTCTTGAATAGACCATCATAAAGGACAGTAAACCCATAATGAGCAGAGCAAGAGCAGGTAATAGGAGTATGGACAGGCATAAAACAACAGAGACAGCATCTGAGATTAAGAACAACATATACATTATCTAAACATGTTTATCCAGAGTAGGATTACAGGAAATCTGGAGCCTACTGCAGCAGGTTTGGATGCAAGGCAGAAAAAATCTCTGGTATGCAGTATGTATGATAAGGCTGATGTTAACAAAAATATGATATTTCAACAATCTATTTTGAGAGAGAGAGAAAAACATTGAACAAAGGGAGACAAATATTTTAAAATATAATTCTAGTCTCATGATCAATGCCGTTTTATTTTCAAAAACCGGGAGTGCTCTCCCCTCGACTTTCTTGTATACTCAGATATGGGGATGGATATTTGAGGAGTAAACCGCAAGACAATGATGGTTCCGTAACGTACATGATATAAAAATATAATCAACAACAAATCAAATTAATAATATATTGAGCAATTATTATAAAAGTAATGTTGAATAAATCGGACCTCTGCAGCTGTATTTATAAAAAAAAAAAAGTATATGTTCAGGTACAGTACCACTTCCGGGTGATGGATTTGGACCCAAAAATTAATACAGATCTATAATTGTGGTGTAACCAACCACATGCCGAATTTCATTTCATCTATCTAGTTGCGTTTTTTGAGTTATACGTGTTTACACAGACACACACATACACGCGGCGGGTCACACACAAATTCCAGAAAACAGTATTGTTAGACACTAGTTAGTCTATAATGTCAAGATTCATAAAAATATCGAGGGTCGAATTTTTTCATGATTACTATACTTTCTCTATACTTCGTATATGAGAAAGTAAAAAACGGTTTCTATTGTGCGAAGTGGCAGGTGAATTGCTGTCAACAAAAAGCAGGACACCTGAGAAATATACTGGAAATGTTACTCACTCGTCATTTTCTGTCCATATGGTAAACGTTTTGTTGACCAGCACATTCTGATTTCAGCCGTTTGAATTACATCTTGATATACAACAAGCACAAAGAAAGGTGGCACGCAAATCGCTTTCTATTTCTCACGCACTTATTTCTTTACACACCCGCACTCAGCTTGCTCTGTCACTGCAAATGCTGTGTGAACAGCTGCTGTTCACTGGATGAATATATGTGGGCGGCTCGTGGTGGATGACTTTCTGTTTTAGAGAAAACTTACAAGGGTTAAAGGACTAATGGCAAGAATATTCAAAAACGAAAACTAAAAATATTTTAGTAAATTATTTTATTTCAGTTAGTCTTTCCAGCTACTTTAATAGTTTCGTTTAGTTTTCGTTTTTAATTTCGGTTTTGTTAATTTTATTTCAGTTTACAAAAATATTTTTTTAATAATAGTTTGTTTTGATTTTAGTTTTCGTTAACTGTAATAACCTTGGGGCCTACCATGCCAAATTCTGCAGTGGCACACCAAAGTATAACACACTCGCTATGCAGGCGTCTTGGTTTCAGCCCAATAGCGAAAGTTTTGCTTATTTACGCGACCATTCAAATGGAGATGTGACTCATTGCTGCACATGATGATGGCACCTTGGTGAATGGTTTGCAGAATGTTTGTTCACAAATCTCTGGGCTCTGCCAGTCTTTCTCAGTGAGCTCCTGCACTACCATCATTTTGTATGGATGGAAATTAAGTTCCTCATACAAAATCCTCCTCAAAGACCATGCCTAAGGCAGAAGCTTGTTTGCATGCTGAGTTGTGTAGTGATGATGGATTTGTTGTTTTTAAAGAACACTTGATAGCGAAAGCATGGCACAGGACCAAGGCATGTTGCCGACTAAAATCTACAAGAGATCACCTATCAAAGGACCTCCCCCCAATCCTATCCCATCCCACTCAGTTGCCTCTACCTTGCACAATGACCTTAAGAAATGTGGTACTTCATTTTGGCTCACCCTGTATATGTATGTGTGTGTGTTTATAGATATAATGCAGTTTGGGTAAAAAAAAAAAAAAAAATTCTGTTACTTATAGATTTTCAGTACTAGGGTGTTGTACTGTGTTAGCCATTATGAATGTAGAAAAAAGCCAAGCAAAATGACACCTTTTATTGGCTAACTAAAAAGATTACAATATGCAAGCTTTCGAGGCAACTCGGGCCCCTTCTTCAGGCAAGATGTAATCCATTGTAATCATCAATCTTGTAATCAATCAAGATTACATCTTGCCTGAAGAAGGGGCCTGAGTTGCCTCGAAAGCTTGCATATTGTAATCTTTTTTAGTTAGCCAATAAAAGGTGTCATTTTGCTTGGCTTTTCTTTATAGATTTTCAGAAATTTGCATCCCAACTCCTTACCATGACTATTTATATGTAAATAATTTTGAAGAATTTATTATGAATTACTTCTCCAGGCTGCCTAATTTTAAAAAAAAAAAAACAAAAAAAAAAACTCTAACTGCCAATTTCTTAAAATATTTATGTAGCATTTTGGAACAATCTCTACACTTTAATGTCTTACGTATCAAACACTTTGTCTATTAATTGGACATAAAACTGGTATGCATATCAATCAGAAAAAACATCAGTACAATCAAGAGGCCCAATACATGGTGGTGTTGGAGCTACAGGAATTTTGTGGCCAGAGTCAGTTGGACAGGATTATGCAACACCCCCTACTAAAAGTCCCTGGAAGGACCAGCCTCAGTAGTAGTTAGGGAGTGTATATTTAATGAGATCGTAGATGAACATGTAGTGGCATCATTGAGCTATGTTCCAGTAGCTGGTGCCATACAGCTGGAGACATACCTGGGAGAGACTTGTCTGAACAAGAAACTGTAACCACTTAAGTACTGGTCAGTTAACAAAGTGCAGTTCCCTACTTTATCTTGGGTGTCAAGAAAATACCTTTAACCCCCATGCAGTACAGATTAGTGCATTGATACATATTGTTAATGAAACCAGAAACAAGTTTACAGCGGAGCATGCAGAGATGCTTCTATTTATCAAAAGGAATCTGCCACTTTCCTTCCCAAAAGTGACCTAGACCTTTCCAGTGGCATGTGTTCCCCAATGACTTTTGAACTGTATGCCTTTACACCAGAGAGCTAGTTATCCTAAAAAATGGAATGCCAGTAAGGGAAATGCATTTATGTTTAGCCAAATCCTTGTGAAATCTGTGTTGTATTATTACATCCCATGTTGAAAACTTGAAACAATGTTGGTTTGGTTTACATACATTAATTACATGTGATTTTTGTCCACGAAATTTGAGCTATTTTAAAAATGACTGAGGAATTTTTTAAATTTAAATTTTTATTATTCCACATTATCAGTATTATATTTGATGTTTAACAGTGAAGTTGACAGATGATGGACGTTTATTATCTTCCTGCCTTCATTTTCACTACAGTGGTATCAGCAAATACAAAAAGCAAGTAATCGGTAGTTACACTCGGCACCAGAAAACTGGTATTGGTGCATTCCTACTTCTTACCATAATCTGTTTCAGGTTGTGCATTTTTGAACTGTGTTTAAATTGTGTGTCAATGTCTATACAGGTTTATGAAGTTACAATTTATGAAGCTGAAGATGATGATTCTTTTGATGAAGATACAGAAATATCTGAAGCAGTAAGTTTATACATTTTAAAAGCTGTTTTATTCTATTTATTTTTTGTTGCTTTTTTATCCATATATCCATCCATCTGTCTAAAAAGGTGCATTGTGGTTGGATAAGGGTTTACTATTACAATCAGTTTCTGACAGACAGTACCAGTCAAACGTTTGGACACATCAGATGGAACATCGTTTTTTTGTTAATTGTGAAGACATTTTGATCTAAAGGCTTAGGCTTAAAAACTTAAAATTTGTTTCTAAGGTAAATGTAAATAGTGAAATGTCCCAATATGTGTTGGCATTTCTTTTAAAAAATTTTTTTTCTTTTTTTAATCTCACCCATCTCTTACTCAGCAAATTTAGTTTTCATTTTGAACTTTCATGAAATTTAGAGTTAGAAAATGCTGAACGACTATCATTAAATCATTCTTATTGCTTTGTGTGGAGTTTTTTTTTTCCTTGTCAATGTGTTTGGAGTTAGTTGTGTTGTGACAAGGTAGTGTGGGTATGAATAGTGCTATTTAGTAGAAGGCTATTTATTCTGACTGTAGCGGTACATAATATAGGAAGAACAGGTCAGTTTAGCAGGGAGAAAATGACAGTCTGTCATTACTTTAAGAAATGCAGGTCAGCCATTATGGAGTGTTTCAAGATCATTGAAAGCTTCTTTAAGTATAGTTAACAAATACATGATGTTCTATGATAACGAACGCTGTAATGAAATATGCTAAAGTAAAAGTAGGACTATCAACTTACCTTGGCTACAGCAAATAATTTTAGTAAAGTCACCAGCCTAAGAAATAACCTATTTATTTTATGCCGGATTACAGCCCAGATAAGTGCTTAATGGGGGCACATGGATTATGTCTGAATCTACAGTTCCCAATTTATGGCATGGGAAGAGAGGTGTAATGGTTTCACGGTACTTTGCTGGTGACATTCTGTTATTCAATTAGGATTGAAAGCACACTTGACACTAGAATTACCAGAGCCTACAAAAAAACTCGTAGATCCATCCCACCTTAAATCGCTTTGCTCCTCTTCATCAGTGTCTCTTGTCCTGTAAATGTGTCCACAAGCAGCCTCCTATCACATCCCCTACCACTGCAGTTTTCTCAGCTCAATTCTGTTTGCCTGTGTGTCAGTTGCTTGGAGTTGTATAGAGTGAGAATTCAAGCAAAATGACACCTTTTATAAATACTATATCGTTATTTGGAACACATGCATTTCATGTGTGTTCCGTGTCTACAACAATCTATATAAACACATCATTAAAACAGAAGCTTTTTTCATGTTTTAGTAATAATTGACAAAATGTAGACATGAAGTGTATAATGTGTTAAGCCTGAATTCCAAATATCAAATAAACACTTTCACAAAAGGTACAAATATAACCGAACAAGTGCACTTCTATTCAAGAATATAACTGCAGAAAAAGAACTCTTGTTAGGGTGTGACATTGACCCGCATTTGCTATGAATTGCTATTCTTTAATAGAAGCGCACCTGTTTTATTTGTACCTTTTTGTGAAAGTGTTTGATATTTGGAATTTGGGCTTCACACATTATATACTTCATGTCTATGTTTTGTCAATTATTACTAAAACATGAAAAACGTTTGTTTTAACAATGTGTTTACTGTACATAGATTGTTGTAGAACACACATGAAATGCGTGTGTTCTAAATAACGATATAGTATTTATAAAAGGTGTCATTTTGCTTGACTTCTCACTCTATACAACTCCAAGCAACTGACAGCGCAGGCAAACAGACTTGAGCTGAGAAAACTGTGGCAGCAATGGGGGATGTGATAGCATGCTGCTTGCTGCTTATCGAACACATTTACAGGACAAAAGCCGCTGATGGAGAGGTGCGAAGCGATTTAAGGTGGATCAACGAGTTTTTTCCTAGGCTCTGGTAATTCTAGTGTTAATCAAAATGGCTATAACAGCATTTTTCAGTGATGGCACTATCCTGTCTTGTTTGCACTTAGTTAAGGCGTCCATTTGTTTTTTGAGCAGGACAGCTGCCCACAACAGGGGCTCATGGCTTTGCAAGACTTATTTGTCCAAAAATGAGTGATGGAATTGTACCACAGATGACCTGGCCTATATAGTCACCAATAATAAACCCAAAACATATGGTCTGGGATGAGTGAAGAAAAAACAGCCATGTGTGCTTGCAAACTATTGAAAAAGCATTTCAGGTAGCTACCTAATGAATCTAGATGTGAGATTGCCAAGAGTGTGAAAAGCTGTCATTAATTGGTGACTACTAAGAAGAATTTCAAATAGGAGTTTTAATTTAACGCAATTTTGATCACTGCATAATTCCATATATGTTTATAGATTTGATGTCTTTGTGTAGGTGTGTTCAAGCTGTTTGACGTGGTACTAGCGCATTCAGATTTAATGCTTTTTGGCTGAGATTAGTTGTCTAATTCTGTTTTTTTGATCAGGTGCAGTTTGATAACTAGTACATTGATGTCATTCGTTCATTCATTCTTTTGGGGCAACAGTTTGAAAACAACCTCTCATTGTAGATCAATGGTTCTCAAACCTTTGAAGAATAAAGGTCCCCCCGTATACCACAATATGGGAGGGCACCCTACAATTTTGCTGCAGTTTTAACAAAGCTGCTTGTTTTTGAACTTATTTATTAACCAAAGAATATTTTCTGCTAGTGGTACTACAGTGCCTGGTTTTTTAAATTTTAATACAAAATAGCCCATATCAAAAACATCCTTAATTTTTTTATTAACTGTTATTTTTACTAGAGCCTGAATTTCTTGAAGTACTCTTTTTTGAAAATGATTTTGTTACTTACCCCCATGTGTTTTGTAGATAGTACTTTATCCTCTGGGTTCAGAACTAGAGAGCTTCCATCATGCAACTGGCACAATGAACATAAATGAAATGCAAATGTGTTTTCTCTTTGTGTACATCAGTGAAGTTGTCAGAAGAGACCAAAGCATTGTGTAAGACTGTGGCAACAGTCCGATAAGCCACAGACCAGGCGACCAGCCCTGACAGCTTGTGCAGCTTTAAAAAAGTTGTGCAGTGATGGCAGCGGCAATGTTTGAAGTTGACCTGCTATGTCCTTCATGAGACTGTCATATCTTTGCTAAAGTGTTAAAAGAGAAAAATTAGTCTATGGCCATCTGTGGTAGTTTTTACTTTTGGGGGGTCATCACATGCAGCAATATAACTATGGGGGGCGCAGATAAATGTGAGCAATGACCTGAAGGTTCTGTGCCTTTGTAAGGAGCCGTCCGATTTTTATCTGGACATGATGTTGAACACTGGAGACATATTTTCATTCTAGGTGTAAATGTTGTCCAACTAAACTATATTAAAGAATACAGGTCTATGTGAAATGTAGTTTTAAGGGGATCTTTAAGAAAATATGGTCATTGCATACTGTATATAATGTTTTGAATATTAATGAAGCAGGCCACTTTAAAGAGAAATTTGACACTCCTTATGTAGCTTCATTTTTAGTGACTCAGATATTTTGCTGCAATTTTATAGTTATTTTCAGTCATTATGCAGACCTACTAAACTACAATAGGACCTCTTAGTGGGCCATGGCATCCTGGTTGAGAACCACTGCTGTAGAACTCAAACTAATCACTTTCTCTAAAGAGCATCCTCCTGCTGTTGTAACCATTTGATGTAAAAACTAAGGATGCATATTTTAATAATGTGTTTTGGATACTTTCACATTCCTGTTCAAAAGATTTTCAGAAATATTTCCCCGGGGGGGTGGGGCTTTGGCAGTACTACCTTTTTTTGTAATCTTGTAATTATAAGAAGCATTTTGTGGGTCTTTAAGTCTATATCCTTTGGACTTTATACTCTCCTTGCTTTTTTCAGTAGCTATTCTCATATGCCAATAGCAAGGTGGCAAAATAATTGCAATGAATTGGTACTTGTACATGCACATTTCTAAGTTAAAAATAAGCACATTCTAGCAGTGATATTTATGTCAAAATCCAACCATAGTCTTACATCTACTTTGCTTTATGGTAAAGGAATCAGAAAGCAAAACCTAATTATAGTTGTATATCACATGAAAAATAGGTGGGTTAGGTCTCTCTTATGTTTGAATTTAAATTGCAGATTTGATGAACAGTTTTACAAATCTTAACAGGGTGCTAGAAGAGACCTTCGCCTGTACTTGCTTATGAAGGTTATTGAATTAGCTTGTTGTTGAATAAAAATGCAGTTTCAGACACAGTGCTGTTGTAGCTTCTTTGTCTTCTGTGTGAAATAAAGAATTTGCCTCTAGAGACCATACATAAGTTGCCCTAAACCTATGTGAAGGTCACCTTTTGAAGTATTCATCAGTGCCTACCAATCACCTTACTTCTAGGATGTCTAATAGCAGGTGATTTTTGTTTTGTTTTTTACGTAAATAAAATATGCATTTACAAATGGACGTTTTGAATATTCCATTTTTCATGTTTCTTTAACTGGTACAGCTAACAACGTACAACAAAACAACTCCTAGAAGTTTTCTCTCATAAGAGCACCATTGATGAGCTAAGATTGACACTTCAGGTAGACCAGCAAATGTCCAACAGTGAAACAAATAGTCAGGTAGAGTGACAGAGACTACCATTCTTCAAATCGTGGTGGACACTCCAGTGTCAAGTTCGAGCCAGGTAGGCAAGCTACCTTTGGCCATGGGAAGTTGGCATTTCTTTTTTTAAACTTCATGCACAAAGAGAATATTGTGATTCTGAGCCATGACCGAAAGGACTAAGCAAGTAGTAACATAGAAGATGTGGTTCTGAAGCTCTCCTAATGTGCTGAAATGAAATGGAAAAAATGTAAAGAAATCTTTCTTAGTTAAAACATATCGGCCAATCACAAGTCTTCTGCAGATAAATATCAATAGCAACAAAAGACTCTTTTTTTTAAAGACTGAAGGAGATACAACAGTCACCTTGAAGCAGCAAGGGGAGTCTGAGATGAAGAGAAGTTCAAGGTAACAGAGTATTGGTCAATAACACTGTCTTTAAAATCTGCGGCATGGAAAAAAGGATTACTTTCATCCCATTGCTGAAGAAGGATGGACAGCTAACAAAACAGGAGTATCATTCTTTTATACCAAGGTATGTTGTTCAGTAGCACGTAATGTAAGAGGTTGACAAAGCTTATTAGTGTTTTATGGAAAAAATTGCTACTACTGAGATGGAAGAGAGAGCCCTGCTTTCTGATCCACACTTTGTAAAAGCCTGTGTCGGAGGGATTTGTTTCTCGAGAGATCCTCTTTGCAGCTGTTCATTTTGTGCTGCTTTTATACCTGATGAAACTTTACAGATGTTTTGAGTGGCATATAAAGAAAACTAGCTATGTATTTGCTTTTGCTTTTCCAAATAATAAAACCTGAAAGCTAAGTAACCAGTTTAATAGCTGGACGGCTAATAAATTTTCTGAGAGATTTAATTCTACTAAAGAGGCACAGACTTTTATGATACTATACACTGTGACTTGGGGGAGGCATTATTGGAATATCCTGCATATATTTAAATTCTATTTCATTTATCTGCCCTTTTAACCACTTCTGTTATGTACTCTTTTTTAATGTTTTTATCCAAATAGAATGTAGGAATATAGCATGTAGGCTGTCTTAGTAACTAAGGACAAACAAAAAACTGTTTTAGTCAGGATAAAGTTTCTTTCATTGTTCAATCTGAGGTTAGCTAGCAGTACAGTGTTAGCACCAGCATTGTATGTATTGCTATTGGGAAGAGGAATGGATTGACTGACCTTAATTATTTTCTTTGTTTTCATACACCAGCAATTATTGGGTATTTAAGTAAGACTTGCGTTTTATTTTTCTTTTTTCTTTTGATTAGGGTTCTTTGCTAGGTTAAACTTGCATCAAGGTATCTGAACCATCATTTTTTAAGAAACAGCAATATGTTAATTATATACGCAAGGATTATAAAATATGGCAGTTGTTTATGTATCAATTTAAAATTAGCTACCGGACAGATGAGGTAAACCTATAACAATGAATTGTCTGCTCTTAGTTTGTTTAACAGTTTTATGGTTTCATGAATTTAAACTTTTTCATTTAGTGTTTCTCTTTTGGAATTGTAGCTTGATATAGTAGTCGGCTAAACCTTGCTCTAAAGCACAGTTGTAGATAAGAGGGGACTACACCATTAAGGCTGCAACTCAAGGCTCTTATTTCTAAATTAGTTTAAAAGATTGTAATAACTAGTATACCTGACACAGCTGGTCATGTGCTTGTTACACAATAACAAACACTAGAAAGTAGGGATGCTCCAATCAGGTTTTTTTTTTTTTTTTTTTTTTTTAAGGCCAATGCACATGACCGATTTCATGCTACTTGATCGGCTGATTCAGATTTTTTTTTTCTTTATTCCATTAAAAATGTTTTACACTAAACTTCTGCTTAACCATATGCAAATAAATTGTAAATAAATTATAGAACACATGTTAACTTTATTTTTTATTAACAAATTGAAATATTGTGGGATTTTTGTTCAGTGACCATAAAGATTAAAATAAAATTGCCTTAAAATACATAAAATATATACCAAAATATTTATCCACAATACATATGGCATAAAAGAAAACAAAATGCTGCTTATAATTACAAGATGTCCTCGTTTGTTTTTTTCTGTAATGTGGAACAAATAAAATTCTGTCTACCTATGTGAAGCTAGGCTTAATTTAAAAAAAGTAGTTTTCACCATTTCTCTAACAAAAGGTCTATTCTCACACAATCACTTGATATTGGCAATTAAACACTGCATAAATGTTAATATAAATTTACTTATAGGTTTTAATCATTTTTAATTAATTGCACTACAGCTTTTTTGTTATTTAAAATATACATTTAATGTATAATAAAGGTGTTTTTTCCTTCAGTATATCAGCTAGCCATTTGTAATTATAAAATATTGATTACCATTTTAATTATGAAATACTTGTTTCTTGCCAAAATGTATACTGTGACACACACACAAACAAAAACATGGCACAAATCTTTTAAAAAGCCACAAATGTATCCAATATTTTTAAGCTGTTTATCAAGACAACAGAAGATTAACATGCTTAACAGGTTTATAAGTAAGATACACTTTCTGTCTATTGTTTACTAAGCATCAATTTCAAATTCATCTTTATCTTTTCTTTTTTCAATTAAAAATATAATCTGCTGCACTTAAAATTAGCTTGTTGTCCAAACTGAAATGGAGTCTGGCTTAATATAAAGGATAAAATGAAAAGACAAGAAGCGCTACTTTAATGAATTCAGACTGTTTGTCTAATTGCACTGGATGACTTCTCCAATTCCTTTTTTTTTCAGTTTATTACTGAGGCTAAGCTCTCTGGTAAAACAAGCCTCAATGTTCTGCTCTTTGTTTACACTGCAGGAAGATTGCTGCACTGAATTACCATAAAGCTTAGAAAAGCATGGGCTGAAAAGATTCTTTTATGATTGGCCAATTTACTGATCATCGATCAAGTCTTTTTTTTTTTTTTTTTTTTTTGTGAAAACTGACTGATTTAAATTGACTGCCGATCACTTGGAGCATCCCTACTAGAAAGAGTCTTTAGCTGCTGTTTCCTTGCCATTTACAGTTTACCAAGCTTTTAAGATTGATGTTCAATGTTGTGTGGATGTGTGTGTTGTTACTTGAGGTTTAGGAGAAGAACTTTTCTTGCAGTGGAATGCACTTAATGTTTTTGCTATGTGGTCCTGTGGTGTTGTCTTCCCCATCTTGCTTAGGGTGTTTGGCTGTTATGTTGTGTCTTCTGCATCTTTATAGAAACACTGTCTGGCGCACCAGTTTAGAAGCTGAGAGGCCATCTTGAAGTAATACTGTGCCTCCCTGGAGGGGTTCAGTCACTAGCACAGAGCTTAAGCTTGAAAAAGTGGATCTTAGAGCTTCTCGTTCCCATCATGGGTGTTCAGTTGTCTTTGAGAGTATCCAGTTCCAAGAGCTCAAAGGAGAGTAACATTGATGCCCAAAAAGAGTGCATGAGCTTACTTGTGTCAAAGTGAATGAAGGAATGTGTTAGCCCACTTCCAATTAGCATAGCTTGCATTAGACGCCATGTCACATTACACAACATTTCCATTGATTTTCATTCACAGACTTCATTTACATAATCTTGGAGAGTTGTTAAGTAGTTTGACATGCCTATTGACTCTGTCTAATCAGTCTGTGGTTTGCCCTGACAATATCAGGTTTGATTTTTGTCTTTTCATGTCGGAGGGGGATGTGTACTGTATGTGTGAACGCTGACAACCAATGACCACTCACCTAGAATTACAGTGCATATCGTGCAGCTACAAATAGTAAGGAACCAATGCTGTTTGGGACCTGACATGCAGAAGAGGGACCTTTCTGTCTGATGTATTATGTTTTATGCTGCACAATAAAATGGAAATAAAGATGGAGAAGGTGGGCAGACATCATGGCTGAACTTTCCACACTGTAAAACTGTACTGGAAAGTCATTACACAGTTATCTAATATGTACTTGGTGAAATACATTTGCAGTTTTCAAGTTTGACACTCCCCACTCACTAGAAGTCGTGTGATGTGACATTGGCTTAAGATGATTGTAATTGTAGGGAGGGGCATCTTTCGGACTAATTCTTTGCTGCATATAAATATATCTGATTAATTCTTGCCCAGAGTTTCATTTGATAACAAGTCCACCAGCTATTAACCGGAGAACTATAGAACAGTTTAGCTACTCTGGTTATTGGTTAATAGGATCATTCTTGTCACATGCAAAGAACAGTGAAATTCTTAAAATATGTCAATTCTCTTTTTTTGCAAAGAAGACTTTTCTTGCTGATGAAACCTAGCATAGTAGGGCAGCTCAGACTGTGTTATACATATAGTGCCCTGGTTGAAGTCCATTCAATAGTTGCTGATGTCTTGTATACATTTATTAACTAAAGAAAATTAATTGGAGGTTGAAGAGGTGTTTATTTAATGGAGCAAATAGGAAACATTTTCTTATATTTACAATACAAAGGTATATTTTATAATTTGTTTATTCAGTTTTGAATCTCCAGAAATCTAAAGAAAATCTTAGGGAAATTTTGCATGTTGTGATTTTTTTTTGTGTACTTAAAGGAAGTTAGACTCTCTTGTATATGAAAAAAGGAACCAGAAACATTCAAGTAATCTTCTTGATTAGTTTGAGTTTAATGAACAGTAACTCAAAAAATTTACAAGGACAAATGCCATTTTGCCTAAAAAAAAATGTCAGTGCCTGTTAAACATATAGTATCTGCAGGCAAAACTTTTTTTTTTTTTTTTTTTGCTATCAGACATACAAAACAAATAATGGTGTATTTGAATTTGAGTTATCTTGCTAGTATTAGAGGTAATTTGATGGTGCATAAAATTACTTCTTTAGTATCATATGTGTATATATATATATGTATGTATGTATGTATTTATACAGTTAGGTCCATAAATATTTGGGCAGAGACAACTTTTTTCTAATTTTGGTTCTGTACATTACCACAATGAATTTTAAATGAAACAACTCAGATGCAGTTGAAGTGCAGACTTTCAGCTTTAATTCAGTGGGGTGAACAAAACGATTGCATAAAAATGTGAGGCAACTAAATAATTTTTTAACACAATCCCTTTATTGCAGGGGCTCAAAAGTAATTGGATAATTGATTCAAAGGCTATTTCATGGGCAGGTGTGGGCAAGTCTGTCGTTATGTCATTATCAATTAAGCAGATAAAAGGCCTGGAGTTGATTTGAGATGTGGTGCTTGCATGTGGAAGATTTTGCTGAGAACAGACAACATGCGGTGAAAGGAGCTCTCCATGCAGGTGAAAGATCCATCCTTAAGCTGCGAAATCAGAAAAAAACCCATCTGAGAAATTGCTACAATATTATGTGTGGCAAAATCAACAGTTTGGTACATCCTGAGAAAGAAAGCAAGCACTGGTGAACTCAGCAACGCAAAAAGACCTGGACGTCCATGAAAGACAACAGTGGTGGATGATCGCAGAATCATTTCCATGGTGAAGAGAAACCCCTTCACAACAGCCAACCAAGTGAATAACTCTCTCCAGGGGATAGGCGTATCGATATCCAAGTTTACCATAAAGAGAAGACTGCATGAAAGTAAATACAGAGGGTGCACTGCAAGGTGCAAGCCACTCATAAGCCTCAAGAATAGAAAGGCTAGATTGGACTTTGCTAAAGAACATCTAAAAAAGCCAGCATAGTTCTGGAAAAACATTCTTTGGACAGATGAAACCAAGATCAACCTCTACCAGAATGATGGCAAGAAAAAAGTATGGAGAAGGCGTGGATCAGCTCATTATCCAAAGCATACCACATCATCTGTAAAACACGGTGGAGGCAGTGTGATGGCTTGGGCGTGCATGGCTGCCAGTGGCACTGGGACACTAGTGTTTATTGATGATGTGATACAGGACAGAAGCAGCCAAATGAATTCTGAGGTGTTCAGAGACATACTGTCTGCTCAAATCCAGCTAAATGCAGTCGAATTGAGGGTGGCGTTTCATGATACAGATGGACAATGACCCAAAACATACAGCCAAAGCAACCCAGGAGTTTATTAAAGCAAAGAAGTGGAAAATTCTTGAATGGCCAAGTCAGTCACCTGATCTTAACTCAATTGAGCATGTATTTCACTTGTTGAAGACTAAACTTCAGACAGAGAGGCCCACAAACAAACAGCAACTGAAAGCCGTTGCAGTAAAGGCCTGGCAGCGCATTAAAAAGGAGGAAACCCAGCATCTGGTGGTGTCAATGAGTTCAAGACTTCAGGCTGTCATTGCCAGCAAAGGGTTTTCAATCAAGTATTAGAAATGAACATTTTATTTCCAGTTATTTAATTTGTCCAATTACTTTTGAGCCCTTGAAATGAAGGGATTGTGTTAAAAAAAAAAACCATACATATATATATATATATATATATATATATATATAATATGCACACACACAAACAGTGCATCCGGAAAGTATTCACAGCGCATCACTTTTTCCACATTTTGTTATGTTACAGCCTTATTCCAAAATGGATTCAATTCTTTTTTTTTTCTCAGAATTCTACACACAACACCCCATAATGACAACATGAAAAAAGTTTACTTGAGGTTTTTGCAAATTTATTAAAAATAAAAAAACTGAGAAATCACATGTACATAAGTATTCACAGCCTTTGCTCAATACTTTGTCGATGCACCTTTGGCAGCAATTACAGCCTCAAGTCCTTTTGAATATGATGCCACAAGCTTGGCACACCTATCCTTGGCCAGTTTTGCCCATTCCTCTTTGCAGCACCTCTCAAGCTCCATCAGGTTGGATGGGAAGCGTCGGTGCACAGCCATTTTAAGATCTCTCCAGAGATGTTCGATCGGATTCAAGTCTGGGCTCTGGCTGGGCCACTCAAGGACATTCACAGAGTTGTCCTGAAGCCACTCCTTTGATATCTTGGCTGTGTGCTTAGGGTTGTTGTCCTGCTGATAGATGAACCGTCGCCCCAGTCTGAGGTCAAGAGCGCTCTGGAGCAGGTTTTCATCCAGGATGTCTCTGTACATTGCTGCAGTCATCTTTCCCTTTATCCTGACTAGTCTCCCAGTTCCTACCACTGAAAAACATCCCCACAGCATGATGCTGCTACCACCATGCTTCACTGTAGGGATGGTATTGGCCTGGTGATGAGCGGTGCCTGGTTTCCTCCAAACGTGATGCCTGGCATTCACACCAAAGAGTTCAATCTTTGTCTCATCAGACCAGAGAATTTTCTTTCTCATGGTCCGAGAGTCCTTCAGGTGCCTTTTGGCAAACTCCAGGTAGGCTGCCATGTGCCTTTTACTAAGGAGTGACTTCCGTCTGGCCACTCTACCATACAGGTCTGATTGGTGGATTGCTGCAGAGATGGTTGTCCTTCTGGAAGGTTCTCCTCTCTCCACAGAGGACCTCTGGAGCTCTGACAGAGTGACCATTGGGTTCTTGGTCACCTCCCTGACTAAGGCCCTTCTCCCCCGATTCGCTCAGTTTAGATGGCCAGCCAGCTCTAGGAAGAGTCCTGGTGGTTTCGAACTTCTTACACTTACGGATGATGAAGGCCACTGTGCTCATTGGGACCTTCAAAGCAGCAGAAATTTTTCTGCAACCTTCCCCAGATTTGTGCCTCGAGACAATCCTGTCTCGGAGGTCTACAGACAATTCCTTTGACTTCATGCTTGGTTTGTGCTCTGACATGAACTGTCAACTGTGGGACCTTATATAGACAGGTGTGTGCCTTTCCAAATCATGTCCAATCAACTGAATTTACCACAGGTGGTCTCCAATTAAGCTGCACAAACATCTCAAGGATGATCAGGGGAAACAGGATGCACTTGAACTCTATTTTGAGCTTCACGACAAAGGCTGTGAATACTTATGTACATGTGCTTTCTCAATTTTTTTATTTTTAATAAATTTGCAAAAATCTCAAGTAAACTTTTTTCAAGTTGTCATTATGGGGTATTGTGTGTAGAATTCTGAGGAAAAAAATGAAATTTAATCCATTTTGGAATAAGGCTGTAATATAACAATGTGGAAAAAGTGATGCGCTGTGAATACTTTCCGGATGCACTGTGTGTGTGTGTGTGTGTGTGTGTGTGTGTGTGTGTATATATATATATATATATATATATATATATATATATATATATATATATATATAAATAATATGGTAAAATTCCATTACAACGAACTCACAGGGACCTAAAAAAATATTTCTACGAAAATTTTAGTTGTAATGAGATTCTGTATTTGTTATTATAGTGCTTTCTTTAACTTGTATCCAGGCGTTTGCAATCATTTCAGTAGCTTCTTTCGCGTTAATTTTAATCTCCTCCTGCCTACAAGTTATGCTGACGAGAATTTTTCGCAGCATTTCCTTGCAATAATACACTTTCAGGGTGCGTTTTGATGCCCAAAACCAATGGCTGAAGCGCTGCTGTGCAATTGGGTGGGAGGAATTCAACGCGAACATTATCTAAATGTGGAAGCATGCTGTGGGCTACACAGTTATCAATCAGGAGCCGAATCATTATTTCTTCTTCATATTGTGAGGTTTCTGAACTCTTTTGAGAACTCCCACTCCCCACCCAACGGGAATGACATGCTGAAGTGCTTGCTGAAGCGCGATTGCAGAGTCTGTGGAAGATTGTTTGTCCGTTGCTGGGGCAGGGCAATAGAAGGCTCACAGCGCTGCAATGAAGCGCCACAGAAGCAAATCATAAAAGATCGTGGTCGCGCTATAAGTCAATGTCTTGCACCCCAAAACACGAGGCTTAGTCTCAGTACTTTAGCAAAACCATCTTTACTCAGCTTGAAACAGGAGCGGTACAGTTATTTATTGTAACAGGATCTGCTATACACAGACACAGCAGTCGTGGCCAGGTCAGTGATCAAGTAATCCTGTTACAGTATCTGCCATTACAATTTACGTACACCTAACCTTGCATCACCCCTCAATTTATTTTCTGTTGTGAGCTGAGGGGCTGATCGCACCCCTACAGGTTAAAAAAAAAAAAAAAAAAAAAAAAAAAAAAGACGCTGAAAGACTACCTTCACATTGCTCCCTTGCTGCTGGGCTTACTTGCGGCTGATCTATTGCATGATCCGCGCGGTACTTCGCAGACTTAAAAGTCCAAAAGCACCAGTCAGTTATGGATTGTTTGTTTGCCTTTCTCTCTCTGTCCTTCCCTGCTCCTGACACGCACTCCTTTGAAGAGGAAGATAGGTTTGCATTCTTTTAATTGTGAGACGGATTGATCATCACCGTCTTGTCAAGGAGCACGTTTAAACTTTTGAAAAAGAGACATGTTTGTTTGCAGTGTTTGAATAAAGTTCCAGTCTCTACAATCTTCTGTGTTTCTGTGCAAATCTGTGACCCAAGCATGACACTGTTTACTTTGGCGGAGAGACTCACCATTTCTGCTATTGCCCCGTACAGACGCGGAGATCGCACTTCGGGACGCTCTTCAGCTTGCTGTCCAGTTGTGGGAGGTCCCAAGAGTTTACAAATCTTACATTCTCTTGAATGAGTGCCGCATTAATAGGAATGTTTCTTGAACGAGAATCACTGAACCACATAACGGCTTTTTCAACGTCTTCAAATGCAGCAGTTCACATACGTTTGCAACCCGAGATTTTTGTACTTTTTTTGCTCTGTCTTTCAAGAAAGTTGACAGCATCGATAGCGATAGCGAAATTCCGAATTCACTGGCAACGTCTTTTTTTCTTTTTGCTGCAATTGAGAGCTGCAAAAAGTTAGTTTTTTTTTTTTTTTTTTTTTTCTAATATGAACTGTTATCGTTTTTTCGTGTCTGCTGTTTCTATAGGAGGGTGACAATGAGTTAAATTCCAATGGATGTTTTTCAAATGTTGACGAGCAATAAGCAAAAGGTATCACTGAAAACCACAGGAAACAAAAAAGGCAAAAAAAAAAAAAAAAAAAAAAAACAGTACGAGGAAAGTTCGAAGAAAGGAAAAAAAAAAAAAATAGTGTTTCTGTTTGGGGATCATTGTGCACAACTGAGCTGCGACCACAGAACTAACTGCTTTGTGGATGATTCATTCAAGCATTTCAAGGTCTTCTGTGCACTTCGTTATAATGAAAGTATCTGCTGAATGTACTTCGTAGCAACGAGATTTCTATAGACTCGTGTCATATGGGGAAGCTGTCGGGACCATAAAAATACTTCGTTGTAATGAAAATTTTGTTGTAAACATATTCGTTGTAACGGAATTTTACCTGTATATATAATACATACACACGTGTGCACACACACACGCAAAGTTTGCCAAATAGTAAGTAATTCACTCATGAGTAAAGCTATTGCTTGAAGTATATCTGTAGAGGATTTGCAATAATGTATTTCCCCCAAATTAATCATGTACTTAAACTCTAAATATTATTGTCATAGGATTATTGGAAGTGTTCAGAATGTGAAGAAGTGAATCCTCCTCTTCCGCGTCACTGCCACAGATGTTGGTCCCTTCGTAAAGATTGGTTTCCTGATGACTCCAAAAGCTGTAGCATTGAACCTGTTCTGGACAAACCATGCACTGAAGAGGGCATTGATGTTCCTGATGGAAAGAGGTCTAAACATGACTCACCCACTGATTCCAAAGAAGAAAAATGTAAAAATGCTTCTCCTGAAGAATCTGGTGTCCTTTCGTGTGACTCTCAGGAGATCTTGGGTTCTCAGCCGTCCACTTCAGCAAACAGCCAAGAAGTTGTGCCTGAACTTGAAAGAGAGGCCAGCCTAGAATCCTGTCTTCCATCAAGTTGTTTGGACCCTTGTGTTATTTGTCAAAGTAGACCCAAAAATGGCTGCATTGTTCATGGCAGAACAGGTCATCTCATGTCTTGTTACACATGTGCAAAGAAACTGAAGAAACGTAACAAACTGTGTCCTGTCTGTAGACAGCCAATTCAGATGGTTGTGTTAACTTATTTCAGCTGATTTTTTTAAAAAAATCCAATAAATTGCATTGTGTTTATTTATTTTGCAGAATTCTTGATGGCCAAGATTGTGGGTGTGCGATTGGTTGTGAGACTCAGGTTCCTCTTTATTCTCATTTTTGGGAAAATGAGAACTTAGTTTTAACAAATGCTACCTATTATAGTCTGATTGGATGGTTCACTCGGTTACTAAATTTGAATGTTAAAGTAATGTTTTTGAAAATTTAAATTAGATGATCGCTTCACCCTTCTAGCTTTATTGTAATAACTGGAATAAACTGAGTTTCAAGAGCTTCAGTCCAAGTTCATCAGTGGCACTTCTGTTTTGGTTTACTGTTTCTGAAGAGCTGCTCAAATATTTGGTAATGTAGACAAGTGCAAAAAAGACTGTCTTCTACCTCAGGTTTCCTTATGTATTTGAAGAAATTGCTGTAATAATGGAAGTTTCTTTATTTTAACGGTTCATTTTGGACTCTTGACTGACTGTTCTGCATCCTCCAGAAATGTGTTTTTAAAATATACTCTATAGAATGTAAATTACATGAACTTCAAGGATTTGTTATCTCTCATAATTACAAATCAGTGTAAGTTTCTGTTCTGATTTTTATTTATTATGTTTGCAATTATTTAATTTAGAATCCTTAAATAAAGATTTAAATATATGACACATGTAAAGGGTTTTTTCAGTATTTTAAAAAAGTTTAATTAAACAAGATCAAATTTAAGCAGTACAGGAACATTCCTAAGGTTTTATTAAATGCTTTTTTGAGTTGTAACTATTATGTATTATTTTTCCATCCATTTGTGTACTTGTGTTTTACTTTTGTGAGAAGTGGGTTCTATTAATAATGCAGAAACAAGACACTAAGTCCACCGTGCGAATATTAGTGTTTGGCTATCAGTTTTTATGATTTGAAACCTTGGCAATCCTTTGAGCACAACCATATGGACAAAATTTACAAAGCAGAGTTTAACCTGGGGTGTAATAGTGCATTCATATATATGTCCCCTTTTGTGATAGTTAATACAGTATGTAGTCCATTTGTTACTCGACCTACATAAAATTGTTTTGCACTTTGCTTTTCAGAAAAAAAAAATAATCAAACAACAAATACTTAATATAATAGCCTACCATTTTTTGTGATCAATTATTTATTGAAGTTTAAGTAACACTTGTGAGGAACAGAAATGACACCAACAGGTTTTTAAAAAAATGGAGATTAAAAAAAATTGTAAATGCATTTAGACGCGATAACAGTAATTCGCAATTACCAGCCATCCAACGCTGCAGAAATTCCACAAAAACACAACCTTCATTTTGTAACCTATGAAGTGGATGACCAATTGATCACTGCCACTGAGAGTTCTAGGAGAGTAAGACTGAAAAAAAGGAGGTAAAAATATTGGCTTTCGAGTGAGAAGCTAACAAAGTTTCTGCAGCTATTATGCCTAGACAAAACAGGCCGTGCTGGATAGATGTAAGAGAATAAATTGAGGAGGGGAAGGGATATTAATGTGAAAACCAGTACAGAAAAAGGTAATGATAGCCACAAAACAAATTGGGGAGCACTCCCAAAACATTGGCATAAAAGTACCTGGGTCTGTCCACTAATCCCTATTGTTTCTTTTGCCAGTTGAGTATCCCATTGTAAAAAGCTTTGTGGGAGCTGAATAAGTGTGATAAACAATTTAATATTTTATAAGATGGGCCTCTTTAGGTGAAAATAAAATGCTAGTAGAAAAGATTTCCAAGAAAGTGGGGATTCTAAGGAAAGATCTGGCTGTCAAACAGAGAATTGGTAAAGGTTAGTTATGAGGTCTTGCAGAGTCGAGCATATAGTGAGTGATGCCACAAATCTCAAAATAAAGGATACAGTATTACAAAAAATGTGGAATAGATGGGAAGGAAGAGTGGAAGATAGTGAAATGTTGCCTTTTTGATAACAGACCTTAGTTTTTAAATAAAAGAAAAAAGGAGGAGGATGGGATTCCAAACAAGGACCTCTGAGACTAGAATGTCAGATGCCCAGAATCATTAAAAATGTTGCCAAGTGCTGAAATGCCTAAGTATGTCCATGAGGGCAATGAAACGGGACAACCACCTATTCATAAAGCAGGACTGTTGAATATGGAAGTGTGCGAGTACCATCCGGGCCAGTAGTCTAAATGTTTTTTCAACCCTGCGCCATAAACACAACATATAGGAAATGAACAGTCCCATATTGTTGCCACAGGCGCTTAGTTTTATTGCTGTGAAGATAAGAAAAGAAATGGGTGTCAAACTCTCAGGACAAATATTTTTGCGGCCCAGCCAAACGTTTGCCAATTAAAGTGATTACTACATATAGCCATGTTGCATGCATTTCCTTTACTATTTCTACCAGCCGATTATATACCTAGTATCACGTGTGGGTGCCATGCCCACATCCAGTCGTCAATCTTGTTTGAACTGACTTGTTTGGTGTGCATAACAGGAAATATTTTGCTTTCGGTGAACAAGAAAAATAAGTTTATTTACGTTATGCTTATTTGTGCAGTTATTTAGTGTCTGGTAAGTTAATGTTCAAGAAACATCTTTTTATTAATATTAAATTATTTTATGTTAATGATTATTAATTTTTATCAGTCCTTTGTATTCAGCATGTCGGTATCAAAACCAAGTGGTAGGAATAAATGAAAAATTGCTGACGAACTTTGAAATTTCCAAAAAAGTGGCAATTGGAGTATTTTTGCTGTGAAGTAAAAAATAAAATAACATTATTACATATTAAGCAGATTATCAGTGTACCAAAGTTATACAACATTAATCGTCACTATGAACAATGTCAATCAAAACATGATAATCGTGAGGGATTAATGAGACAAGAAAAGTTGAAAGAGCTCAAGTTGGGACTGAAAAAACAACAGTTCATGTTTACTAAAGTATCACAAGAAAGTGAAGCGGCGGTGCATGTGAGCGATGTCTTGTCGGAGTTAATAGCTAAACACTCTAAACCTTTTACTGAAGGTAATTTCATTAAGGAATGTCTAATTAAAGCTGCAGAAATTATTTGTCCTGAAAATATGAAGGCTTTTCAAGTGATCTATTTGTCTCGAAATACAGTTGCGGAAAGAATTACTGATTTGGCCGACAATTCAAGTGTTCAGATCAAAGCAAAATCATCTAGTTTCAAAGCTTTTTCCATTGCTTGTGACAAGAGTCCAGACATTGGGGGGGCGTAGCTCAATTAGCTGCGTTTCTTCATGCTTGTGAAATGGATTTCAATATTTTTGAGGAATTATTGGAACTAGTACCAATGCATAACACTAGTACAGGACAAGATATATTTAAGTGTGTTTTTGAACTTCTGCAAAAATACAATCTGTCAAAATTAACTTCTGTAGCTACAGATGGAGCTCCTTCTATGACCAGAAAAAACAATGGTTTCATAGCATTACTGCAAAAAAAACAAAGTGAAATTTATGACGGATCCAAGATTCATCATACACATTGCATTATACATCAAAAAGTACTATGCGCGAAAGTAATAAACATGGAAAATGTGTTGACATCAAAAATATCATTAATTTCATAAAATCTTGAGACTTAAATTGGCGACAGTTCTCTGCTTTAAGTGAATTAGCGAATATTCCAGGTATGTTGGCTATCCTGCTCCAAGATTCTTAAACAATTCTGGGACTTGAAAGAAGAAATACGTTAGTTCTTAACTAAAAATCAAGACACAAGCCTGTTTTTTTAACACAGTGTTTGCAAGAGTTATCCTTCATGGTTGATATAACAAAACACTTCTATGATTTACATTGAAAACTGCAAGGAAAAGATCAGATCATTACTAACGTGTGACCAAGTTAAGGCATTCAAATGTAAACTAGTTCCTTGGGAAAAGCAGTTGAAAAATGAAGATTTAACGCAGTTTCCGACATACAACATGAACAAATCAAGTTTAAGTGAAACTGCATCGTATCAAAAAATTGTAAGCCTTCGAACTGAATTTGAAACAAGGTTTGCAGATTTTACATTTTTGGAAGACAAGTTTTCTTTGTTTTCTTTGATTTTTTTCAATAAATATTGAATTGCCCAGAGGGGGCTGAGTGGTCTCGTGGCCTGGAACCCCTGCAGATTTTTTTTTTTCTCTAGCCGTCTGGAGTTTTTTTTTTGTTTTTTCTGTCCTCCCTGGCCATCGGACCTTACTCTTATTCTATGTTAACTAATGTTGTCTTATTTTAATTTCTTACTTTCTTTTATTTTTCTTTTCTTCATTATGTAAAGCACTTTGAGCTACTTTTTTTGTATGAAAATGTGTTAATATAAATAAATAAATGTTGTTGAATCAGTACCTAATCAAATGCAAATGGAGGTAATTGAGATCCAGTGCAATTCAGATTTGAAAGCAAAATTCAGTGAAGTTGGCGTGCCTGGATTTTACAAATATTTACCTGCCAGGTTTGAAAATACCTGAAAATTTGCATATGAAATTATCGGTGTGAGCTGTTTACAGTTATGAAGGGAAATAAGTCTCCTGTCAGATCCAGAATTACTGACATTCACCTTGTATCAGTTTTGAAAGTAATTACTGCAAACAAGATTTTCCCCGATGGCAAGTGTTAGGGAGAAAACATTCATTTTATCGTTGTTCATGTTCTTTTTTTATACTGTACTTTTCAAAATAAACCTGCATTTTTATGAAAATTTAAATTTTTGTTTTTTGCGGCCCACATAAACTTAAACCTTGTTTATTTGGCCCGTGTTAGCCTTTGTGTTTGACATGCTTGGTCTAGCAGCAGCTTCCAAATTAAGAAGGGGGATTATCAGAAGAGATCAGCCAACTCCAAACTGGACACAAAACAAAAGCCCACTGGTACAATTCAAAATTTGGTAAGGAGACCTTGCCTCTAATTTATCATGAATTTGGGTAAAAAACTTAACAAGTCTCTTTATTTCATACAAAGATTGAGAGCATGGATCTAGCTTCCAACCAAAAGTTTTTGGAGGGGGGAGAGAAAACATAGCACTTACAATAAAGCAATTTTAATAAAAGCCAGCCTGGAATAAAAAGATAACCACATAATGAGTGTATCCTTGACACTAGTTAAGATCCAACGATAATTAGAGGTTACAGTATTTTGTAATGCAGGAAAAATTGTCAAAACCCAAATTTTTAAAAGAACTACGGAAGGAGATTTGACTACAGGAAGTGCCCAATGGAAGAAGCACAGACTTTGTCCAAATAGTTTTATAGTGGGTAACTGATATTATATTATCTAAAAGTGGAAAAAATCTAATTCTTACTTAGAGGATCTGTACAAAACTTTTTCAAAACCTGGCAGGATCTGATTAATAAAGTTTTAGAATAAGCATTTAAAGCATTGAGGAAGCAGATTCACCTCTTTTTTAAAAATATACTATTTATTTTTATTAATTTTCTTTACATATTTTTACTATTATTAAAGTTTTACTCTGCTCTCCTAGCTCTCTTTCTCATGTGTGGGGGTCGATTTGTTTCGACTCAAGTTTTGTAAAACTTGACTTGCTTGTATGGAATGTTATTTGATTTTAATAAAATGTTTTTTAAAAAAAAAAATTTCCCGACTGACATTCAACTGCCTGACATTTTCCTGACTGACTGGTCATCTGCATTTAGTTGAATTTTATGAGGAAAACTGCAAGCAATAATTGGGGGTGATTAACTTATGGGAAAGAGGCTATAGAGATAAGTTAAAAAGACGAGGGGAGAGAGGACATTCTTGTCTGGCACCTTTGAAAAGCTTTGAAAGGGATGAGATATTCAGACAGCCTTGGTGTCGCAATCCCTTCTAACCCATTAACAGCTGTGTTTGGTGTTCTTCCAGACAGGCTTAAAGTGGAGAAGGACAAACAAACTGATTGCATTCACTACACTATTGGCACGTAGACTTGTTTTGCTAAACTGGAAGAATCCTAACTCTCCTATTCTAAGTCAGTGGGTAACTGATGTTTTATACTATTTGGAATTGGAAAACAATTCTCACTTAGAGGATCTGTGCAAAACTTTTTTAAAACCTGGCAGGATCTAATCAATAATACAGTGGGGCAAAAAGTATTTAGTCAGCCACCAATTGTGCAAGTTCTCCCACTTAAAAAGATGAGAGAGGCCTGTAATTTTCATCATAAGTAGACCTCAACTATGAGAGACAAAATGAGAAAAAAAAATCCAGAAAATCACATTGTCTGATTTTAAAGAATTTATTTGCAAATTATGGTGGAAAATAAGTATTTGGTCACCTACAAACAAGCAAGATTTCTGGCTCTCACAGACCTGTAACTTCTTCTGTAAGAGGCTCCTCTGTCCTCCACTCGTTACCTGTATTAATGGCACCTGTTTGAACTCGTTGTCAATATAAAAGACACCTGTCCACAAACTCAAACAGTCACACTCCAAACTCCACTATGGCCAAGACCAAAGAGCTGTCAAAGGACACCAGAAACAAAATTGTAGACCTGCAATAGGTAAGCAGCTTGGTGTGAAGAAATCAACTGTGGGAGTAATTTATAGAAAATGGAAGACATACAAGACCACTGATAATCTCCGTCGATCTGGGGCTCCACGCAAGATCTCACCCCGTGGGGTCAAAATGATCACAAGAACGGTGAGCAAAAATCCCAGAACCACACGGGGGGACCTAGTGAATGGCCTGCACAGAGCTGGGACCAAAGTAACAAAGGCTACCATCAGTAACACACTACGCCGCCAGGGACTCAAATCCTGCAGTGCCAGACGTGTCCCCCTGCTTAAGCCAGTACATGTGCAGGCCCGTGTGAAGTTTGCTAGAGAGCATTTGGATGATCCAGAAGAGGATTGGGAGAATGTCATATGGTCAGATGAAAAAAACTCTACTCGTCGTGTTTGGAGGAGAAAGAATGCTGAGTTGCATCCAAAGAACACCATACCTACTGTAAAGCATGGGGGTGGAAACATCATGCTTTGGGGCTGTTTTTCTGCAAAGGGACCAGGACGACTGATCCGTGTAAAGGAAAGAATGAATGGGGCCATGTATCGTCAGATTTTGAGTGAAAACCTCCTTCCATCAGCAAGGGCATTGAAGATGAAACATGGCTGGGTCTTTCAGCATGACAATGATCCCAAACACACTGCCCGGGTAACAAAGGAGTGGCTTCGTAAGAAGCATTTCAAGGTCCTGGAGTGGCCTAACCAGTCTCCAGATCTCAACCCCATAGAAAATCTTTGGAGGGAGTTGAAAGTCCGTGTTGCCCAGCGACAGCCCCAAAACATCACTGCTCTAGAGGAGATCTGCATGGAGGAATGGGCCAAAATACCAGCAACAGTGTGTGAAAACCTTGTGAAGACTTACAGAAAACATTTGACCTCTGTCATTGCCAACAAAGGGTATATAACAAAGTATTGAGATGAACTTTTGTTATTGACCAAATACTTTTTTTTTCCACCATAATTTGCAAATAAATTCTTTAAAAATCAGACAATGTGATTTTCTGGATTTTTTTTTTCTCATTTTGTCTCTCATAGTTGAGGTATACCTATGATGAAAATTACAGGCCTCTCTCATCTTTTTAAGTGGGAGAACTTGCACAATTGGTGGCTGACTAAATACTTTTTTGCCCCACTGTATTTTAGAATAAGCTCTTAAAGCACCGAGGAAGCAGATTCTCTTCCCATTTCTTTTTCTTGATTTATCTTTATCCGCATATTAAACTAATCAATTTACTTATATTTACTAGCTTTACATTTTATTCCATTGGCCATGCTCTCTTTCTCAGGGGTGGGGATCGATTTGTTTTCAATCCTAATGTTTGTAAAAATTGATCTATTTGTATGGAATGATTCCAATAAAATTAAAAAAAAAAAGAAAGAAAGAAAGAAAGAAAGGGGTGAGATATACTTGAATTAGTGAGAGTAACAGCCATGGGCGAGGAGTACGGTGTTGGAACATTATTAATAAAAGCAACACCAAATCCCATTGATCTCAATACCTGCCAGCACATGTGATCAAAGGCCTTTTCTGCATCAAGAGTCAGTAAAGCTACCCGACTAGATAAAGATGGTGTAACATCAAGTATGTGCAATAGTTGACGCATATTATCAGCTGCTTGTCAAGAGTGAATGAAGCCTGTCTGATCAGGGTGAATTAACTTGTGAATGACTAATTGTTTTGCATCTGAGTTAATCAATGAAATAGGTCTAAATTTGGAACATTTTTCTAGATCTTTCCCCTGTTTTAAAAGAAGAGTGATTAGGGCAGAATTAATTAAAGTGTTAAATTAGCTCTGGGGGCAAACAGTTAGGACCCAGAGAGCACCCAGTATTCATTGACTCATGGGCCTCTTTCAGCTCCATCAGTAAAATAGAAGAATCCAGCATAGTTGTATCATCAGCAGACAACTTAGGAGGAGCATTCAAAAAATGAATGCTCAACAGATAATTTCAAAATCTCAAGAAAAAGCTCAACACTCCTAGAAGCGGTTATTATTTTGTTGGGGATTAGTAGTGCGAGAACCCTGTTTATTTTTGATGGGTGCAACAGATGAAAAAGAATCAAAGCTGGCAGTAATTTAGATGTTTTTTTATACTGGATACATGCAAGTACAGTGAATTTCAAACTCAGCCCTCTAATGCAGTAAAGAGAATAATTTACAGTAGATCTAATCATGGGAATCCACATGCCATAATTAGGATCTACCATACGAGGGTGTTAATCCTCCATTGCAGAGAGCTGTTGTTCGAATTTGATTATTTTAGGTCACTGCAATCTATTGTGAAGACACGAATGGCACATTTTACAGACTGAGACAAAATTGTAAGATCACTGACTGTGTTGGACTGACTGAGTTTATTTTTAAAAATGTATCTAACATTGTAGAAAGTCTGGAACAGAAGTTGGTGCTTTGATGCAGGGAGGTGCTGAACCACCAGTTGATTCAACGGAGAAATTTGGAATGTGGAAGCTCTGTGCTCAATTAGTGAGGGTTGTTCCAATGTAGAATCAGGCATCGAAAGTTACTACAGATTGTGAAACAAAAATATTGTCTATCCTGGAATATGAATGATGGTGGGGGTGGTAAAAGGAGAAAGCTTTAGCTGAATGATTAAGCAAATGAAATGAATCGCATTGGTTCAAAGCTGACACAGATTTGCACATTGACTTGGTTGATTGAGGAATGCGCTGTTGCCTCAGAGGTGGGAGTTTATCAAATAGCGGATTCATATATACTGTACATATGATGAATTTGCATCAATTCCCACATGAAGTTCATACTCTTTTCTTAAAGGGAGGATTTGATAAATAATATAAGGAATGAGTGATGATTGATAGGGTGTGGGGGACTAAATAGAAAAGAAGGTGATTTTCTTTTGAGCAAGCTCAACTTATATAAAGTACATCTGGCCACACCCAATCACACCCAATGACTTCACTTGCAACGTGTGGTAAAAAAGAACTGTTATGCCTTGTTTCTGGGAGTCTGCTGGTGCCAATGCAACAATGGAGTAACGCCTATTACGAAGTCTGTACATATCATTAGCACAGAGTTTACTTTCCTGCAGCAAAGCTACTTAAAGCCTTCTTATACCACAGGTTATAGTAATCTTGACTTTTGACACGAGACCCCAAATTATTTCAAGATTAGTCATAGAAGTAAAGAGAAAGGTATTGAAACAAAATATCAAAAGATAATACACACTAATGGAAGATGATTAGGAGTTGACACCAGATCGTCAGCGCCCCTCCTAGTGTGTCATGCAAATAAAACAAAGTAAACCAATAACAGAGCAAATTCACCAACCCAATAACCCCAAAAAGAAACAAAATTCCAATCAAACATTAAACAAGTGAACCCCCTCACGCCAATCCCCCACTAACCCGCACACAAACCTTTAGGTATAAATCCCCTCAACATAATACACATAACCTTCTGAGCCACCCATGCCTTATCCCCAGCAGGTGGCCTGTGTAAGGGCATAACAGAAAGAGTCCAGAGCTGAAAATGACATTTTTTGGCATAGGTCAATAATTGAATAAAAGACCTACACCAGATGGGAATCATTCCCACTCCTAGAAAAAAAAAGATGTTAATTACAAATTAGTGAATTATATTAAGGAAGAAAGCTTCAGCAGACACCAACCAGTGTAACTAAAGACCATATCTTGTTAGCAAACCCCACTGGTCTTTGAAATGCCAAAAAATGCAAGAACAGAAAAAATACCAGTCTAGTTGAATCATCTATTGAATAAAAGTTCAGTTGTTTTGGAAGTTCTGTCTCTGCAGCTAGTTTCAGATCATCAAAGATTGAATGCCTTGATCTGTGGGATAACTTTAGATGAGCAGGATACAGGAGAAAATGGCTGTAGACTGATTCCATAAACATGCTTTATCGCTGGATTAATCACCTTTTGAGCTTGCACAGTAGCTGGGCTGAAATCAGGATAAAAATAAATCCAATGAATTAAAAAAGCTGTTATTTTTGCAATATCTACATTTTATGACCATGTGAGCTTGTTTGCTGTAAAGTGTTTAGCATCAGTGGGAGAGTTTTGGCAGGAATGGGTATTCCGCAATAAATGCATATCTGAGACAAACTGCACCTGTCTGCTTTCGTATTGTATGCAACACATGCCACTCTCAAAACGATCTGGCAATCATCAGAATTAAAAAATCTCAGGATCGGGGGCATCGGACGAGAAGAGTTCCCTGTTGAATAATGTTATTTGGTGACAATGTTCAATTACTAGAGCAAATTCTCCAAAGCAACAGGCATAAACTACTGTGTCATTAAGACCTGCTGCCGTGTGTAGTTGATCCATGAACAGAGCCATCTTAATGTATGGGCACAATGGCCGGGGGCACCAGGAGCACAGGGGCCCACGATGTTTCTGATGCCTATGCATGTTTCTGTTTGGCTGTCAAAACAGGGGCCCGAGTGCACTGTTTTGTCTAGGGCCCTATGATACTGTTAAGATGGACCTGTGACCACGAAAACCAAAGCAAGGACCACCTCGCTTTAAAGTATCCAAGCCATTGCATACAAAGGCATGAGGAGATACACTCCTTCAGGATTTTTTTTTTTTAAGTTATATTGGCAAAAATTATGTTCTTAATCTCAGGCTTTTCATGTCCTCTGCATCATCTAAAGAATGTCAGAAACAGATTCTGAAACTTGAAAGGCAGGGAAAAAAGTAGATGTGTTAGTTATGGGAAAAGAACTGACCACAGCCTTTTCAAAAACTGAATGGCATCACCGGCTAGAGGCCAATAATACGAATATTATTTCTCCAGTTTCAATCTTCCATCTCGATTACTTTAGTGGATAGGGATGCAACCTGACTCTCCCGAGACTGTATTTTGGTGTTGTGAGAAGTCCTTTCTTTATCAATATGCCGTGCTTCTTGGATATCTTTTTTCTGTTTCTCTCTAACCTCATTGACATCCTAGTGAATAACAGCAAGGTCTTCCCTAATATTCAGTCATACTTTTGCAATTTTGCTTGTGACAAACGTCTTCAAGTTGGTGCATATGGCCTGCATTGTCGAGTCTAACATATTTTTTAAGCGAGGCCTTATCTGGAGCTTGCATCTTTTTCAGCGGGCTCACAATTTCAGAGTGGTACCTTCTATCAGATGGCATTGCTAGATGCGCCAGTGAAAACTGGACATCCTAGAAGAGCTGTACTTGTTAGTGACAATGAAGCACCAAGGCCACATGATTCCCCCCTGATACCTACCACTTTTAATTAAAGGCAAAATCACAAGTTAAACTTTTATATAAACAATCACTAAATACTTTAAGTACACAGATTTTCCTGGTAAGGAAAAGAGAAAATTTTAAGTAAGGTATGTTAAATATTCTAATTAATGCACCAGGCAGTAATGACAAGTATGTTTATTAACACGAGTAAGCGTACTCTACACGTGACAGTGGTGAGCCTGTAAACCCATTGGATTGCTCCAAATATGATGTACTGTAACTACAAAAATGTAATTTATAGCGTATCTAGTGATGTTTTTGAATTAAATGAGAGTCCAATGTCACATCATAGTTGCTTAATTCAGATAGCGGCGTTTTCACTGAAGAAGTCCATGGAGAACTAGAAAGTGGAAAGACGTTAATGTAAAATTCCCTTTGAAAAATTGGCCAATAGCACTCAAGTGCAGAATGAGAGCTGCTAAAAATTGGGCAACAGGGAAAAAAAACAGCTACAGTCATAAAAAAGTTTAAGAACCCCTCTTAATTCTTTGGATTTTTGTTTATCATTGGCTGAGCTTTCAAAGTAGCAACTTCCTTTTAATACATGACATGCCTTATGGAAACAGTAGTATTTCAGCAGTGACATTAAGTTTATTGAATTAACAGAACATATGCAATATGCATCATAACAAAATTAGACAGGTGCACAAATTTGGGCACCCCAACAGAGATATTACATCAATACTTAGTTGAGCCTCCTTTTACAAATATAACAGCCTCTAGACACCTCCTATAGCCTTTGATGAGTGTCTGGATTCTGGATGGAGGTATTTTTGACCATTCTTCCAAAAAAATCTCTCCAGTTCAGTTAAATGATGGCTGCCGAGCATGGACAGCCTGCTTCAAATCATCCCATAGATTTTCAATGATATAGTCAGGGGACTGTGACGGCCATTCCAGAACATTGTACTTCTCCCCCTACATTAATGCCTTTGTAGATTTCAAACTGTGTTTTGGGTGATTGTCTTGTTGGAATATCCAACCCCTGCGTAACTTCAACTTTGTGACTGATGCTTGAACATTATCCTGAAGAATTTGTTGATATTGGGTTGAATTCATCCGACCCTTGACTTTAACAAGGGACCCAGTTCCTGAACTAGCCACACAGCCCCACAGCATGATGGAACCTCCACCAAATTTGACAGTAGGTAGCAGGTGTTCTTCTTCCGCCATGCAAAGCGCTTTTTGTTATGACCAAATAACTCAATTTTTGTCTTGTCAGTCCAAAGCACTTTGTTCCAAAATGAATCTGGCTTGTCTAAATGAGCATTTGGATACAACAAGCAACTTTGTTTGTGGCGTGAGTGCAGAAAGGGCTTCTTTCTCATCACCCTGCCATACAGATGTTCCTTGTGCAAATTGCGTTGAATTGTAGAACGATGTACAGATACACCATCTGCAGCAAGATGTTCTTGCAGGTCTTTGGAGGTGATCTGTGGGTTGTCTGTAACCATTCTCACAATCCTGCGCATATGCTGCTCCTGTAATTTTCTTGGCCTGCCAGACCTGGCTTTACCAGCAACTGTGCCTGTGGCCTTCCATTTCCTGATTACATTCCTTACAGTTGAAACTGACAGTTTAAACCTCTGAGATAGCTTTTTGTAGCCTTCCCCTAAACCATGATACAGAACAGTCTTTGTCTTCAGATCTTTTGAGAGTTGCTTTGAGGATCCCATACTGTCACTCTTCAGAGGAGAGTCAAAGGGGGGCACAACTTGCAATTGACCACCTTAAATACCTTTTCTCATGACTGGACACACCTGTCTATGAAGTTCAAGCCAATTTGGTGTTGCAAGTAATCAGTATTGAACAGTTACATGCATTCAAATCAGCAAAATTACAAGGGTACCCAAATTTTTGCACAGCCAGTTTTTCCCATTTGATTTAATTTCATACAACTAAATACTGCTTCACTAAAAATCTTTGTTTGGAAAACACCCCGGTACTCAGATGTTCCTATGAAATGAAAGACATACCACTGTTAATCTTTTTTGTTCAAAGTAGAGTAAATTATTATGCAGGCTGAGAGGGGTTCCCAAACTTTTTCATATGACTGTAATGTCTCTCATTACAGGCCTGCTGCTGTGTGTTGTTGATCCATGAAAGCCAGAGCAAGGACTTCCTTGCAGATTTAAAATTTCTGATCTGTTGCGCACAAAAGCATGAGGATATATATCCCTTCAGGATTTAGGGCGCGATCAGTAAATCTTTGGTTAAAGTTTTAAAAAGTATATTTTGTTAATCTCAGGCTTTTTGTGTCCTCTGCATTTGAAGGCACGACAAAAAGTACAGGAGGTCCTCACAAATAACTAACAATACTATTTACTGTAAGTATTAGCAACGTTATCAGTACAACTCACCATAACAGATGAAGAATATTTGGGAGTTGAAATATTAATGGTCCAAGGGCCAGTGCATTGAACTTTGTTAGACCAAATGAAGCTGTGTTACAGGGTCATCTTAACAGCAACAGGCCCCTGGGCAAAGTAGTGTGCTGGCCCTCTGTTTCAACAGCAAAACTGAAACATACATAGGCATCAGAAACATTGTGTGCCCCTATTCCCCTGGGGCCCCCGGCCAATGCTCATTGTGCTCATACATTAAGATGGCTCTTTTTTAATTCAAGAGACAGTGAGGGGGTGAACAATGGACCAGAACGTCTGTTCAGAAATGGGTAGAGGAGTCAGTAAAACGCTGCTGATTTGTGCTGATTTTTATTTAAGTTGTCCCTCAGTATAGGAAGTAATTAAAAATACCTTAGTTAGGTTTTTCATCATTACAGGCTCCGTCCCAACGTACTAACAGCACAAATCAGGGGCCTGTCAGGATACCTGGAGCCTCTACAAAATCCCAGGGATGGTGGTTGCTGAGTCTGGTAGAGGATTTTTACATAATTAACAGCAACTGTAGAGAAAGAACAACACATGGAATGAAGTCAGACATGTTCCGCAGTTTAGTGAAACATTATGTGAAATTCTGCTGCTTGCTTTTTTTTTTTATTGTTACTCAAAAACATACAATCATAAGGCAATGTACAATACAATGTACAGGGTGGTCTAGATCTAATTATGCAATTATTGCATTGCATTAAAAGTTGCATAGTTAGATCTAGACCACCCTATACATTGTCTAGCGTCTACAGTCTACCAGCAACTGGAGATTTACATGTTACAGTGTACATCATATCGTTTTTTTTTTTTTTACATAGTCCAATTGTCCTTTTCGGCTTTTGTTTTAAAACTTAATGGAATTGAAATGATTCCATCACTTTTTTCTCCATTTCACTTGGAAAAATAATGCCAAAAAAAAAACAGAATAATTTTTTTCAGGTGTGTTTCCTAAAGCCAGAATGTTCAGCTATTAGACAAGAGATGTTTTGTGTCATACCTGTGATTTATTTGCTACAAAGCAAAAAAAAAAAAAAAAACCCTGGGTGAACATCCTCTACATGTGGTAATCCCATTATTTTTGTCAAGGGATTTAGCTTTATGTATATGAAATCTCCCAATAAATAATACCAAATTAATAATGTACATCATTTCTGTCAATGTGTTATTCCATACATAAGGCAACAATTCTTTAAAGTTAACATTAATCTTTAAAGTGTTCCATGTAATTTTCGAATATGCACCAGTAGTATTCTGGATAGATTGAGTATTCCATGTTAACCATCTACAGTTCCCGTTGATATTAGTAGTGGGGTGTTGTTATGGTAATTTGCTACAGGGTTATCATGGGAGTGGGGGTAGTTATGTTATAGGGTACTTAAGACCTAGTTTACATGTTATTGGATTTAATAAAATAATTCAGTAATCATTCAGTCAGCAGGTGTGTGTCATCGCTATTCCCACCGGAAGATACAACAGCATTCCAAAAGACTGGGTATAAATACAGGTAGCAAATAAATGTACATTTTCTGTTTCTTTTGAACAAAATCTAAATTCATCTTGTTCATGTTTAAATTTGTCCCTGGTTACTTTAATAGGATACATTTTATGTTCAATTCTATAAGTGACTTCTTTGACCTTCAAATCGATATTGTCTGAAAGTTAAAGTTGCCCATCCAGTTTCCCCCTCAATATTATCACAATTTGCATTCCAAACTAAAATACATGAAAGAGTTACTTCTTATATGAACATTGTTACATTTTCTTTCCAATAACTTACAATATCCTTGATATAGATCACTCCTTGAAGAGAAAGGGTTTACAACAGCAACATTTCTATTGATTAAGGGGATCACCTTATCAGGAATGGCACGAACAACGGTGGCGCATATTACATGGGAGCCGGGAAATTCCAATGCTTGCTCGGCGCCTGCGCCATCGAGTCCACTGCCGTCATGGTCACCGGTTGGTTTCAGCTTGCGGTGGTGCTGTCGGCGCCATTTTCAAACATTCGCCTTTTCTGTTGGATGTTTTTTAAAACAAAACACTGGAATTACAATTGTACTTGTCAACAGATGAAGTTCGACATCTCGTCGCAGTCAGTCAAGGTCGATGTCAATGTTCAAAGCCATTTGGAAGCGTCAGTCTGCAGAGAGAAATTAAACAGGTGGATATAAAAAAAATGGGTGTCATGCCGTTGGTACGGAGTATAAAACCCCAGAAAAGAGACGTGTTTTCCATATTATTTATGTGGGTGAGTATAAAAGTATTAATAACTTACATTTTGTTGTAGTAATGCAGAAGTATCCCCCTTCGTATACACGTAATTGTGCTTCTGGGTCTTGGGAGTGGTTCCAGCCCATAAAGTTGTACCAGGCGGTTTACTTGGATCAAATTAATAAGGGAGTATTTTAAAAAACATCTTTCTTAAATAATGACCTCGTTTTCACATTTGTCAGCCTACCAGACCTATAGCTAGAGATGTGTCTCGGAACACAGTAGTTGTGGGTGCAGGACCTTCTTCCTTGCGTGTTGGTGGGAATGAAAGAGAGTGGTCAGAAGTGAGGTCGCGGCACAGTGAAGAATTGGCTGTAATGTTACATGACACTTGCTTCAACATCTCGTGCTTTGATTAGCGTAAACAGTACCAATATTTAAAACGCTTTTGTTTACATGTTGAAATGCAATAGTAATACCACTATTTTATGGTGTCATTTGAGAACGTCAATTGTTCAAAACCTATTGAGCGATACGCTAACGACTTTAAAAACCCACATATTGACAAGTATAACATCGTAAAAAGGATGGGATAGTCAGACATTTCAGCCAGGTTTTCATTGTCTTTTGATACATGAGTTAAACCGCCAGAGCTGTGACAATTACGGTAAAGTTTTTGGATACAAATCAGGAACCCCGAGACAAGCCAGATTATATTTCCAAAAGAAGCAATAAGAAGACACGCCAGCGAATTATGTTGAACTTGTGTGCGAAGACGAGCTGATGATGTGCTGCATGAACTGCTGTTTTTCATTAAAATAAAAGTTCTCTAACAGCCTATATTCGTTCATTTTGGATGATTGGAGTAAAGTAATTGGGTTTAAGTAAGTGGTTGCAAGATTTTTTTTTTTTTTTTTTAAATAACCGCGTTTAGAGCTCTTCTCTCAGTTCTGTTACTATCCGGTGAAGTTTTTCCGTTCTTTTCATTTGTGTATGGGCTTTATATATATATAAAATAAATTAAATGATAATGATATATAATTTATCATTATTATTATTTAATTATATTTCAACATCCCGACGTAGAGAGGTATGTTCGAAAAAGGATAAGTGTTAAAATCCAGAGCAAGTGGGAATTCACGGGAAAACGGGCTGAGGCCAAAGAGGGAGATCACTATCCTGCTTTTTGTATCGGGCTCGGGGTGTGTGCTTTATTCCAGAAATATTTGACGAAATCCTGCTCATATTTGGGAACCAAAGCACTGAAATTAACCTGCAAAAGAGCAATTGTAACGTGAAGGACTAACGTAATGTAATTTAATCATTAAGACTAAGACCAATACAAACTTGATGTGCCCCAATTTATAATATTACACTGACCAAAATCCTTGGACAACTACCACAATATAATATCAATACAGATTCCATCCCGCCCTGCATATTTTATAATCAAAGGAACACTTCACAACCCATTTGAGGCAGAGCACACACGTATGATGACGGTGGTGTGTTTGACATACATCCTGATTAAAATGGCTGCTTTTGAATAATTGCAAAAAAGATAGAATAATTAAAATAAGCAGTAACTTTAAAGTTACAGCTTTGGAGTATAGTCTAAAACTTAACAGCTGGAAAATAAGTAAAAGAATGATTATTACAATTTACATAATGTAAGGCAATATAGCATCTAAAATCTTTAACTAACATACAAACGCACGTGAGAAATCATCAGCGAGTGGAACAAAAAAGTACTGTTGAGAAAATATGGTAAGATTGAATGGCACTAAATTTCACTTGAGCTGTTCACCTGCTATGCTAAATAAGTAAACAATATTTAAAATGTTAGAGCAATGCAAATAATTATTAGCTTGAAATTGCTCCTCTATCACTTTGCTTTTATCTCCTCATTTGCCAAATGTTAGACAGCCATCACGTTAATCTGCCTGCATCCGTAACTTAACTTCTACAGACGTAAAGTAATGTTACTAGTCCTATCAACATTGCTCAAATAATAATGAAAGATTATTGATAGGGAATTAAGTACTACTCACCTTTGACAGCTATTAAAATATCTGTTCTATCACTCACCTTAGTTGTTTTTTGCACTTGCAGTATGGCATTATGGACTTGTCACAGCATGTTAAGTGGGCAGAGTTTGGTGCACACTCGTGAAGCAGAGAAATTAAGTAGCCATAGCTGTTAGATTAGGTTAGACGACCTTGAATTCTGTTTTTCAATAAATGAAAAAAGGAATTTGAGTTTAGATTACTTACAAGTCTAAGCTAAAGTATGTACTAATCTAGTTCTTTCACGTCGACATATTAAATAATGTTTTCAAATTAAAAAGTTTAACAAAATCATTGAACTTGAATTTTTAACCTAATAGCATGCATTTGATTAAGTGATGGTTAGAGATCCCTCAAATTGCTTTTTACAGTGTTCTTAAGCGAACAATCGACACCGAAGTACAACTCCTTTGACAGATTCTGGCATGCACAAAGAAGTGAATGTTACCGTTTTACATCCGTGACTTTGATATACTATCTGAGTAACTAAAACATGACCTGTTCAATGGAGCATCGTGACTTTGTCGATATTAGTGCAAATCATGTCCTTTCCCCTACCCCTTTTTTGCTAATAGCATATTTACCCATAATCTGGAAATCTTACACATCAGCAAGGCAATCACAAAAATGTGACAAACTGCATTTCCTCCCTGTAAAAACAACGCATATTGGGTGCCTACACAGGCAGAAATTATTAACCAACATAAAAGAGGCAATTCACATAATCGCAGGTAGGGCAATCTGATTTAAACAACTGTGGTATTTCTAAACAAATGATAATACACGCGTTAGTGGAACTATAAGATACTCAACTTCTTCCTTTCTGCGGTGTTTAGAAATTACCTCTGCTGTTCGGCGAATATACCTAATATGCTTATTAATACAGTCCCCATTTGGGGTTCTGTAATGGAATAAGTCAGCAATATGACTTGCCTATTGTTCATGGCTGTTACTACAGTACTGTCAATAGTACATACAGCTTCTAGCTTAGTTTCTGTTTTCCCCTCTTGCTTTTACATATTTAGGTAGCTTGCTGTGTGTGGCACTTGTAACTATACTCATTCCAACAGATGTTTACTTAGCTTCTTTTCACTTCTTGTAAGTTGTTTTGGGTAAAAGCCTCTGCTAAATGAGCAAGTGTATTACAGAATTTCCCTAATAACTGACCATGTGAATGGAATGCACACCTTTATCAAAGCACTGACACTGAATGAAGGAGACTGATTAACTGGGTCGACTCCACACTCCCACTTACTTTTGGGACAACCAGGCACCACCCATAGTCATAAGACAGATGGGCAAATGAAAACACACACATGCAGCAAATAGGTGCTAAAGTGTTCAAGTGCTTTTATAAAAAAAAAAATCAAAAGGTGGAGTGGATCAAAACATTCTTCAAATAGATAATCCATAAATGGGAGGATAATAAAAATCCAAGTAAATGAGCCATAAAAAGGTTAAAATCCAAAGCAGTTCTTTAAAACTGATGTGCCCCAATGCATCTATCTAAAAGCTATGTCTCCTCCGCTTACCCAAGCTAGGCTTTTGCAGCCAGAAAAGATATCCTCCCGACAGGTACAGTCAACCAAACCCTGGCTCGGGTCCTGATTGTCTGGCCCTCGGTATCTATTTGGCACTGGACCATCAGCATTTGTGGGAGACACCACACATTGAGTTGCTCCTACACCCCGGCAATCGCTTTGTTGGAGCGTCCGTTCCTCAACCTCAGGCAGCCCTGAGGCCCACACCAGACCATCTTCCTTCCTTCCATTTCGCTGGGGCTCTCACTGATTCTGTCTCATGCTCTTTCTTCTTTTACACTCGATTTCTTTCCATCTCATCTCTGTCCTTCCTTGTCCCTTGCAGGCTGCTTATATTTTGCTTAATTTGCGGGAGTGCAATAAGTCGTCACCTCCAAGATGTGAACGAGGCACCTGACTGACACTTGCTTTCCCAAGTGTATGCGTAATCAGTCAGGCACCATAACCAACGCTGGTATGAAGCGTGTTTGCACACCCCCCTCACCCGGTTCCAAGCCTGCACATGCTCGAGCGCAATTATTTATTTAAAACCTGCCCAACGTGGATTACTTATCACAGAAACAATCGCGATGTTCTTTTATAAAGCACAGACAACATAATGGTAAAACTATCAACATGGTCTGTATTTATTGTTTGTTTCTTGTATTGCTTTCATATTTTAATGTAGTGGCACTTTACTGTAACATACACTAAACATACTGTACATTAACAAAGTCTTTTACTTCATATATTTCACTTCTTTGCCAGTCACAGAAGTTGGTAGGTTGAAAATTCTGCTATAATTACAATACGAAAAAGAAATCTTTTCACAGCATCAATAATGTGAGTTACAGAAAGAATCGCAAGTTTTTCCAAATACTCCATTTAAATATGTATGTATCCTGCATCTCATTCTTAAGATATGAGATGCCGTGCACATAATTACAAATGTTGAGGACAAATATGCAGGGTCTCAAGTTTGAACTGCGTAAGTTATGAGACAAAAAGTGGGTAGTGTTCCAAGGCGTACCTTTTGTAAATTTGTGCATGAAAGAAATAAACATTTTTTTTGGCATGTAATTAATTACAAGACAATATAGGGTTCATTGCATGTAGGATAATGTTTAACATCTCTCAAAGTAACAACTAGAACAATTAAATTCTGAACACTTACCGCGAGCTCATACACTTTTTTGATATCATTAATACTGCAAAAACTGAATACAATTCTTACTTCGTCATATCACGCTTCTAGTACACTCTTAAAAATAAAGGTACTGAAGTGATTCTTATAGCGAGTCCGTAGTGGAACCATTTTGCTTCCCAAATTAACCATCCACATGAAGGTTCCAGAAAGAACCTTTGTTTATTTAAATCTGTAACAGACAAGTTCATGACTTTAAAAAGATTTTTGCAGCATACAATAACAGAGGACACATTCAGGTTTTCTTCATTTCTTAGTATCTGATAGCCTACTATACGTTAAATTTCTGTGTAGTCCACGTATTATGAATCGTTCCAAATATCAAAGATTCAAATTCATGCTCAAAGAATCCTTCTCGGAATGAAATGAATGTTTGTCAAACAGTAGTTTAAGTGTTAAGGTGCTATTGCCAGGGGTACATTTTGCGCAATGAAACAATTACTACACAAAGTTCACATGGATTTCACTGATGAACTGATTCAGCCTTCACTCAGTCACAAACTTTATTCCACTCTGTCTCCCTTTCCTTGGTCCTTGCTGTGCTGCTCCTCTTTTGAATAGTGTCGATGATTGTGCTGGTATGAAGGCTGTTGCCCTCTGCTTCTCAGACTTGTAGTCCAGCATAATCGGCTGTTCAGTGCCCAACTCAAAAGGGTTGAAAATGTTGCTGCGAACATGGGCAATTCCATTATCTGAGATTGCGTGAGTTTGCTGTAGATCATCCAGAATAGACCCGTGGCTTGACTGATTGGAAATTGCAAATTAACTTTCCAGCACGGGGTTGAGGAGATTATTAAAATTACCGGGTTCAGTATTGTTGCATTGGTTGCTCTGAACGTTTGCTTGCATGCATGTGTCATGTTTGTGTATGAACTATATTGGTTTCATCATGCAGGTCCTATACTGGTTTCATGTGGGTAATATATCGGTTTCATGTATGAACTCTGCTGGAATTACGTGTATGCTATATCGATTTCATGTACAAAAGATACACTCTTAAAAATATAGGTGCCAGAGTGGTTCTCCAGAGCAAAGTCATGGTTCCCAAAAGACCCATCCAAAGGAAGGTTCCAAAAAGAAACTTTTATTTGGATCCGTAACAGGCTACATACAGTATATTATAACCATAAATAGACAGTAACAGATTTGTGAAGTACCAATAAGTCATGATTTTAAAAGAAATTTTGCAGCATACGTATAGCTACACAAGTCCTAGTTTTTTTAATGTGTGTATTCTGCTAGATAGCCTACCATACAGTGAAGGTTTTTTTTCTCTACATATTAGGAAGTTTTTCAAAGCACAAAGAACCAACTTAATATGCTGAGATCCCTTCCCAGAATGAAGTGGTGCTTTGTCACGCAATGGGACGATGAGGAACCACACAACCCAGTAAAGAACCATAGAATGCCATTAAAGAACCATTATTTTTAAAAGTGTACTGGTTATAAGTACGCACCCTGTCGGAGCTTTGTGTGTGAAATATATCGGTTCTGCTTTCAAACTAACAATTGTTTACGCGACCTTCAGAGACAGTGGAAGGGGCTGGAAACAAGAAGTCAAGGGCCATTAGAGTCATTCCAAGAGCATGTGTACAGTAAGAACCTGTCTTTCTCTCGCTACCGAACAGCAGTTGAGCTTATTAAAAATCTGATTAGTTAGGCAGACTCAGTTATGAGACGTACGTTCGACCCGCTGGAGACAGTAGTTGAGAAAAGAATGAAGACAAAACTGAGTGTCATTGTGCTCAATGCTGCACATCCTCTCCATGACACACTATCACTGAGTACTTCTAGTCTTCAAATTATCCAGAAAATGGTGTCAGGAAATTATACTGGTGCTCCTTTATACCAATTGCAACACACGCTTGTTATGTCTCACTTGGAGTTGGAAATTGTGTGGGGGTTTTTTTTGTAATTTTTCTTGCCATTTTGTTAAAAAGAAAAGAAAAACTAAGTTTCTTTCTTGGGACAAAGAAGTGCTTTATAATTTAATATACAATATACAGCCCAAGGGAGGCTGAACTCCACCTTGCCACTGGTGGCTTTACCTGCCTCTACACCTGTTAAAGTTTCAGAAAACAGTGTTCCAAAGTAAAGCGCAAGTGGGTGGTGGAGGAAAGCGTTGCATAGAATGGTGTGTACTGTATATTTTTCACAGTAAGTACACGTGTAATATGATGGTTGAGTAATACTGAATAGATTTTCTGTTTGTTTAAATAATCCTCAAGGAACATAGCATTAACATTATAAACTGAGCAGAAGGAGGGCAGGCAGAAGCTGACTAAGTACATCAAGTATAGCGGCTCGTATTTGATTAAAATGGTTGAAAGAAAAAGCAGTATGTTCCTTGCAAAATCGAGACTAGCCATCTGTTGTAACATTTTTAAGAGCACTCCAGCTGCAGTGACATAGACTGAACAGTAGAGGGCAGGCATCTGTTAATTTTGATTAGACGCAAGAAAGAAGTGTGCAGGATGTTGCCTGGAGCATATTTCTTTTTTCTTTTTTTTTTGACTGGCTTCACTGGATTTTCTTCTATTTGAAGGCTGCATTTCATTTTTTTCTGGGCTGTGATTTGTCTCAAACTGCCACGAAAGACACCCCACTTTTGTGTGAGCAACGTTGGTTCCAGGTGGGCCGCAGGTTTTTGTTCCAACCCAGTTGCTTAATTTGAAACTAGCCCTTGCCAATAACGAATCTTATTTAATTTTATGGCTTGTTAGTGTTTTAACGTTGCCATGTCAGATGATTCTTATATTGTAGACATTTCCTTACCAGGGATATCACCTAAATGATTAAAACCCTAAAATGGGTGAGTCATTTTTAGTTCTTTTATTTGATATTTAATGTTTGATCAAACCAGAAAGCTCACGAGGAAAATGCAGAGGTATAAACAGAAAGAAGTTAGATGGAGACCTACTGGCTCCTTTGTCATTTCCATCTTTCTGTTAATAAGGATCCATTAAAAGTGACTGTCAAAGTGAATGTGACCATTAAAGACTAAAGTAAGCAATTAAGGGTGGGAAATCGTAACAAGCGAGACCACTGAAGTGGAGCAGAAAAATGTTGATATGGCAATAGTTGACTTCTCCTTAAGCAATTTGGTTTGGAATAAAAACCCTGCAGCCCCTGCAGCTGTCCAGTATTGATGTTGCCCATCCAGTTCTTTGTGTACATAGATTTTCTTCTGGGTATACTGGTTGACCACAAGCATCAGCAGACACGTGCATCTTAGGGCCAGCCTGGAGGTGCCAGTTAACCTGTGCGTCTGAACCTGTGTGTGTGCATATGTGAGAGAACTCTGTGATGAGTTGCCATGCTATGATGGTCAGTTTCCTCATTAACTTCCAGTTTGAGTGAACACTGGTGGGGCTGGTCGCCACTGCTCGCCAGTAACTAGACTGATGATTTTTAGCAAAGACTAGTGATTTTGCTGGTGAAATTGCCAATATTGCTGATATCTCTGCGTGGCTGTGTGTGGACTAGCTTCAGCCTAACCCTGTTTCGAAACATACCTGGTTTGTTTTCAGGATGCCTGAGCTGCTTGTGGCCTCGCCTGCAAGATGGACTGGTAGGATATTCATCTGGTTTATGTTTGTTTGGTCTTTCCTGTCACTTGCTATCCAACCTGCGACGGGCCTGCTCCAGTACTCGGCTCCTGAGCTTCATCAACTGTATCTCCACCAGTCTGTGCCTCTGCTGTCTATGCTGCACTTTGACCCATCATATATTGACATCATATTTCTCCCTCGTTGGAGATGCATCCATTGTGGGTCCCGCTGGAGATTCCGAATGGGCACCTCAAAAGGAATTAACTCCTTCTGGTCTAACTCTCAGCATCCTTCAGGTACCACAGATAGGACTGTTGGCCACAGTGTGTTGGCCAGCCTAGCTCGGTCGGCTACCACCGTTGCTAAATGCTGCAGCACCATTGTCAATTTCGGTCTACTGAACATCCGCTCACTCAGGAACAAGTGGCATTTTATCCAGGATCTCCTTATTGACCGTAAGTTTGACTTTCTGTGTTTAACCAAGACATGGCAACAACCTCAAGACTTTTCTCAACTTAATGAATCCACCCCCAGGGTTTGCTTACATTTGTCAGCCTTGTGCCTCTGACTAGGGAGGAGGTCTTGCGATAATTTATCGTGAGAAGTGGAAAGTCCTGCCATTGTTTGCTCCTACTTTCAGTACTTTTGAATGTACTGGGTGTCAATTGTCTGGGCCTATTACTACCATCATTGCAACTGTCTACCGCACCCGAAATCAATTATTTCTTGAACAATTTTGGTACCTTTCTTACACATTTATCTACAATTTCTTCAAACATAACAATGTTGGGGGATTTTAATATACATATGGACAATATCAATATCCCTCTCACTAGAGACTTTTTATCCTGCCTTCAGAGTTTTGGATACCAGCAGTATACTGATGTTCCCACTAAAGGACATATCTTGGACCTGATCTGCTGTTCTGGTGTTATCCCTCTCAATCTTACAGCAGATGGACTCACCATATCTGATCATTTTCTCCTTTCATTTAATGTTAAACTTACTTTTTTTATTACTAAGCTTCCCCGTCTCATATCTTTCCGTAATATTAAGAACTTGGATTTTCCTTCCTTTAGAATTGATTCCCAAATGGACTTTTATAATCTATCTACTTTTGAAGAATTGGTCTCATACTATATAACACTGGACTCCATGGTATTCCTAATTCTCTCACTCCGTTAAAAACCAGATCTGTTTCCTTTTCTTTTTCAGCCGCCTGGTTTATGCCTGAATTTCGACTTCTGAAAGCCAAGGGCCGGCAACTTAAACGGTTACATAAAAAAATTACACTCTTTGTCCACAGAGATGCATAAAAATCATGTACTTTATCACAAGGACTGTATAGCTCAAACCAAATCCAACTATCACACTCAGTTAATTTCTTCTAATAAAGTTAACGGCAAGTCATTGTTTTCGTTACTTAATAATATTACACAACTTCCAGACTCTTTACTATCTCACCTCTGCTCAACTTCCTTTTGTAATTCCCTTATGTCCTTTTTTAATGAGAAAATCCAGTGGATACATCAGCATCTCGGTCCAGATTCTCTCAGTATTTCCTCTGAACTACACCGACCTATTCATTCGTTTTTTTCTTTCCAGCTTGCCACTTTGACAGAAATCTCAGATCTCTTCTGCAAATCTAAGCTATCTACTTGTCAGCTGGACCCCCTTCCCACAGTTTTGGTTAAAGCCTGCCTCCCTTCTCTGGTCCCTCTTACTTCTGCTATAATCCACTCTTGTCTCACTACTGGTACTGTTCCTTCATCTTTTAAAACTGCTGCAATAACCCCAATACTGAAGAAATCTGGTACCGATCCTACTGACTTCAGTAATTTTCGCCCTATTTCTAGTCTGCTCTTCATCTCCAAAATTCTTGAAAAAATAGTAACTATCCAACTTCACTCCCACTTATCTCATAATAATTTGTATGACGAGTTCCAGTCTAGTTTTTGTCCTCTCCACAGTACAGAAACGGTACTTGTTAAAATTACTAATGACCTCCTTATAGCTGCTTAATATTCTCATTCTCCTTGACCTGAGTGCGGCCTTTGATACTATTTGTCATATCACTCTCCTTAATAGATATCTTTGATTGGCATTACCCACACTCCACTAAATTGGTTCAGATCCGACCTCTCAGGCCACACTCAGTTCATTCAGCTTAAGACTTTCACATCCCAACCCACCGCTGTTATTTCAGGTGCTCTGTCCTGGGGCCTCTTCTGTTTATTATTTACCTGCTTCCTCTTGGCAATATCTGTCGTAAATGTAACATTAATTTTCACTGTTATGATGATGACACTCAGCTCTACCTTGCTAGTAAACCCACCACTTCTTTTCCACCATCTTTGCTTATTGACTGCATTGCTGAAATTAAATCCTGGTTTTCTTCAAATTTTCTTAAACTAAACAGTGACAAAACTGAGGTTCTCCTCATTGGTACAAAATCAACATTATCCAAAGCTGATAATCTTTCACTTGTTATTGATAACTCCTTTGTTTCCCCTTCACCTCAGGTCAAGAGTCTGGGTGTCATCCTTGATAGTACTCTATCTTTCCAATCTCACATTAGTAACATCACCTGGTTTGCTTACTTCCACCTATATAATACTGATTGCATCCGCCCATCCCTCACTCCCCATACCACTGCCATCCTTGTTCACAGTCTTGTTACTTCTCATCTGGACTATTGCAATTCACTCCTCTTTGGTCTCTCTAATAAATCTCTCCATTAGCCTCAGCTGGTCCAGAATTCTGTTGCCCGCATCATTACTTGAACCCTGTCTATTCACCATATTACTCCGGTCTTGCAGCAGCTTCATTGGTTCCCGATTAAGTTTTGATTTGATTTTAAAATTCTTCTGTTAACATTTAAGTCCATTCATAACCTCGCCCCTCCATATCTGTCCGACATTCTTCATGTTGCCATTCCCTCCCGTAATCTTAGATCCTCCTCCTCCATCCACCTGACCATCCCTCTCACCCATCTAACCACCATGGGGAGCAGAGCATTTGGCCGTTCTGCTCCCAAGCTCCGGAACTCATTACCTACTGAGCACAGAAATACTGAATCATTCTCATCTTTCAAATGTAAACTTGTAGTACTAGGGTGTTGTACCGTGTTAGCCATTATGAATGTAGAGAAAAGCCAAGCAAAATGACACCTTTTATTGGCTAACTAGAAAGATTACAATATGCAAGCTTTCGAGGCAACTCAGGCCCCTTCTTCAGGCAAGATGATTACATCTTGCCTGAAGAAGGGGCCTGAGTTGCCTCGAAAGCTTGCATATTGTAATCTTTCTAGTTAGCCAATAAAAGGTGTCATTTTGCTTGGCTTTTCTCTAAATGTAAACTTAAAACCCATCTGTTCAAAATGGCCTTTTCTCTATGATTACAATGGCTTTGTTTGGTTTTGACATTTTATATTTTCTGTATTTTCTGGTACTTTAAGTTCTGTTTATAATGTGCTTTTTATTTATTGTTTGTTCGGTTTCCTTGAGTGCTTAGAAAGATGTCTTTTTATAAATAAAATGTGTTATTGTTATACCCAATGCTGCCTGGATAGTTCTGGACCTCCTGCGACCCTAAAATAGACTAAGCTGTTTCAGAATGTTAGGTTATGTCTTATTGGCACAGAGCTTAATCTTCACTGTTGCTACTTGTGCTTTAAGGATTACTGTTGTTCACAATTTCTACATTAAGTACCAAGGTGTTCTGCTGATCAAAAGCATTTTATCCCATGGCAAAAAGAATACAGCCTGTATAATGCTGTCAGTGCAGATACATTTCCATAGGGGGTGGCATTGAGAAATAAAATTCATTTTAATAATGTAAAGAAAACTATTCATTGTCTCACAATAGTAATTTTAAATACAAGTTTAAGTGAATTAGTGATTCCAAATTGGTATTGTGTCAGTATGTCTGTGAGTGGGCCTTTTAATTCTGCATGTAGTGAGTTCCACTCATATTTAGCCAAAAAGCCAAGCTTGCCATAGAAAAATTATATCAGTTGAGTAATACTAAACAATCTACAGAATGTAAGATAAAATATGCTAATAACGTACTTCTTCCATAGCATTCATTTTTCCTGTCAGCCTATAATTTTCAATAGTTTTAAAACAGTTGATTGATTATGAGGCTATAAGTGTGAATGTTGTTAATTTAAGGAATTTAAAATATTTAGTTGAAATATAGTTAACAAATGTATTTACTGCGCACAGAAGTGTCCAATGATTAGCAATGCCACTTTACAGATTCAACATATGTTAAAATCTAGCACCTGCTTGTCTGCATGGAGTTTGCATGTTCTCCACATACCTCAGTGCTTCTGGGTACTCCAGTTGTCCCAGTGGAAGTGAGGGTGTGGGCCCTGCATTGTGCTCCGTGCTGCCAGGATAGGTGCTTGTTGTCTGCCCCTCTGAATTGGAGCAAGCGGGTTTGAGAATGACTTTTACTAGTTTTCTGGTTAACATAACACCTTTTCTTTGAGATTACAGTGAACTCTTTAAAGCTCATAAAACAAAATAAAGGTGAATTGAGTTTTCGATGGGAAAGGCATCCAACAAAGTCCTTATTTTTCTGCTGAATTGTTAATTTTTTAGAGTTAAGTGGCTGCCCTAACTGTGGGCATATCTACCGCTGGTTTTCTTAAACTGACCTTGAGCACTGTTCCAAATTTGTTTGCATGTGTCACTTAATTATACTTTTCAAGTTTAGGTTTAAAGCAACCAGCACACCTTAAACATTTTTAAAAAATGACTATTACGCTCCTCAATAAAGCCACCAATTAGCAGCAGTCAGTTCATCAAATAAAAAAGCAAATCACAATACAAATTCACAAAACAATCCAAGTCAGTTTCTGAAATTTTTGTTTTTGATTTTAGAACAAGAATATACTTCAACCTGTTTTTAGCCTTCAATTATAAAAAATATTAATTTTTCTTCTAAAGCTTAACAAAGGACTTTGCACACCCAGTCCTTGACTCCTCTGAACAACAGCCACAGGTAAGATAACATCCTATGGATGTCATCTTAACAAAATGCACACAATAAAAAAAATATTAATTCATAATTAACAAATTGGACACAATTATAAAGCAGTAATTTTAAAGAGACGTTGAATATTCTTTCATCACCAAGAAAGATTACTTACCAAATAAATATGTGCGGGAAATTTGCAGATTAACATTTAGAATTTGTGGGAATTACTTGTGTGGGACACCCACAATCCTGTCCCAAATTTCAAGCTGTGATCAGATTAGAGAATGTTATCTTTTCAGTTAAACCACCCAAGCAATAAATCATTTTAGTATTACATTTTTAGGTATTCCTTAAGTATTAAGTATTCTACCTTTTGTAAGGTGTCTTGCAATAATTAGTACAAATGTACAAAATTGTGTTTTTGCTCAGAAAGACTCGAAAGCCTGTCAAAACAGTTACTTTTTAATTACAAAAGTTAGTGGCCTTTAACATTTTTCAGTCGATTCAGTGAGTTTTGTACTGGAGAGAAGAGATCCATTTTTTTGTGTTTCTTTTCTCTAATTCAGACTTGCCCACTGAAGGCCACCCTTGCTTCATTTGAGCACCAGTTCACCAGATTCTGGAAACTCCTCTCCAAATGCACGCCTGGTCAGTTGGGGAATGAATGAGGCAAGCATAAATGGGCAAAACAGATCTGAATTGCATATTCTTGAAAAAATGAAAACGATGCGTAGAAATTGCATTGACTTTGTGTGTACCCCACTGACAGTGAGTCTCATTCATGAAACGTGAGCAGAACGAATTTGTTCATAGAGGGAAAATCCTTTCTCAATATTTTAGTAAGGACGGTCCGTTCGTAAAAACGAACGGATGTTACACATGCTCATGACCAGGTGTTGTGTGTGTGCAAATAATAAAAGCATGATACATGAATACCATTTGCACAAAACATATTTTCAATTAATAAAATAAAATATTGTATAAATATGCAAGATATCGCATCCTTTCAGTGAAATCTCTGTCATATTAGCTACTGGTCTAATAATGATTCAACAATACAGTTATTTTGTTTCTCAGTAAACGCATCACACAGGGCGGAACCTAATTGAGTGTATTTTCCTATAAAAGGACATTGATTTGAACCTGATTTGATTGAACGTAACAATGGCTGATCTCGCAATATTGCATGATTTGGCCCTAGGCGCACTAAGGAGAGAGTGCAGATTCCGGGATCATGCTGATGTGCTGGCAGAGATTGATGAATAAGTTGATTAGTTGTTTTAGACTACCCAGACTCATTCTGGTGCATTTATGCACTATTATTCATCCTATTTTGAAAAGAGTAACAAGAAGCTGTACCATACCTTAGTGCTGGGCGGTATACCGGTTCAAACCGAAAACTGTTTTTTATTTTTTTTATGATATGGATTTTTCTTATACCGCAACTCCGGTTTAAATTGCCTAAACGACGTTCGGAACGTGGCGCAGCGGGAAACTGTTCAAGTGGGGACTTTTTCACTGCTACACCGCTAAACACAGATTTGTTGCACTAGGGCTCTTTTTCACTGCTACGCCACCAAATAGTGGGCGGTAAGCATAGGAATGCTGCGTGGTGAAAATGGACAGAGAGCCTGGAGATACTTTAGTTTTAAAAGGTCAGATGTGTAAATACTGTTTCTATACTACTGGATATTACTACAAGCCAAGTTGTACTTGTTTCATTTGTTTTCAATACAGTGTAATGTACCTGGGTACTGTGTAATAGTGTGACGACATGTTTTCAAACCCCGTCATAAGTTATATAGCACATTAAATGCTATGTGTTAAGTGATTCTTAAACTGACTTCTTCTTGCACTAACAGGAGGCACCGGCAGCGATCGCCGCACAGAATACATTCACTTCATGATCTTCCTTCTCTCTGAACATTTAGAATGCTAAAATAAATACTTAATATAATTTTCATGGTGAAATGCATTAAAGCATGCATTAATCATATGGGGGCACGGCGGCGTGCCTGCCTTGTATTTGCATGTTTTTCTGGTGGGTTTACTCGGCGCTTCAGTTTCCTTTCAAAGTCATGTAGGATGTGGGGTTTTGTTGTGCTATATTGACCCTGCTAGTGTATGTTTTGCTTGTATTTATCCTTCGATGTGCTGGCGACTCGTTCAGAGATGGGCGCAACTCTGAATGGATGGCATAATTAAACATGTATAACGAAGATATTTTTAAAGTTCTGAACACTCCGTGGGCTAAGTTTATAACTAGTTTTAATTTCACAAAGACGTTTATCATGTGGTGATTGGTTATGTGGAGAAAGAAAAAGGACGGATAGGAACTGGGGTTTTGGTACGTCAGATAGAGACAGCACGCGTGCAATAAAGAAAGCCCGCTCAGAAGAACATGCATTGAATTTTGTGTTCATGTCTCCGACCACCAGATCACAAACCCAACATTTACACAATATTAAAGTTAAACCTGTGCGATACCCATTCATACATCCAGTTTTTTGGAGCCTCGTCACACCTGCGATAAAGTTCTCTACACTGAACGTACACCTGGGGACCCCTTACTGCCAGGGAGCAGCACTACCGCCTCACTACCGTGCTTGTTTAATACCTGCTTTAATGCATTTCATCATGAAAATGATATCAAGTATTTATCTTAGCATTCTAAATTTTTAGAGAGCAGGAATACCATGAAATGAATGGATTCTGTGCAGTGATTGCTGCCTCCTCTTAGTGCATTGGAAGTCAGTTTAAGAAGCGTAGTGATTAACAACTGGGTCGGGGAACACAACACAAAGCATTTAATGTGCTGCATTAACTTATGACGGGGTTTGAGAAAATCAAGTAAATTAAACATTGATTTTAGGATGAAGTTTAGTTTATGACATTCTACTTTAATTATGAAGTAAACTATGAAAAAAAAGTGGAAATGTTGACTTTAATCTTGACATAAGCATCAAAATTAAAGTGGAAATGTCGAGAATAAAGTCAGCATGTCGACTTTATTCTTGACATATACCGGTAGTTTGTTTTTTTTCTTCCCTCTTTACTGTATTTTGTGTTTCTTCAACGTGGCCCTAATGCACTTCCGTAGGGCTATACCACAAATAGCATTATACAGTAAATGCAAGTTGCAGTTATTTTATTTATGTATATAGCTTAGCTTGAAGCAAGGCCCATATTAATGCAGTTTGCCTAAATGATGGTACAGTTGGTAAGGATGTCATCACAAAGTTGTACCCTAAGTTCTTGTCAATAAGCCGCGGCTTATCTAAGGAAAAAAGTTGTGAAAATGAAAAAATAGAATATCGGCTTATACATAAGTCCGGCTTATACATCCATCGCGGGGGTTGCGTTCCAGAGCCACCCGCGAAATAAGAATATCCGCGAAGTAGAAACCATATGTTTATATGGTTATTTTTATATTGTCATGCTTGGGTCACAGATTTGCGCAGAAACACAGGAGGTTGTAGAGAGACAGGAACGTTATTCAAACACTGCAAACAAACATTTGTCTCTTTTTCAAAAGTTTAAACTGTGCTCCATGACAAGACAGAGATGACAGTTCCGTCTCACAATTAAAAGAATGCAAACATATCTTCCTCTTCAAAGGAGTGAAGCAAACAAATCAATATGTCTGTTTGGCTTTTAAGTATGCGAAGCACCGCGGCACAAAGCTGTTGAAGGCGGCAGCTCACACCCCCTCCGTCAGGAGCAGACAAAGAGAGAGAGAGGGAGAGTTTGTTTTTCAGTCAAAAATCAATACGTGCCCTTCGAGCTTTTAAGTATGCGAAGCACTGTGCAGCATGTCTTTTCAGGAATCAGCTTTACAAAAGATAGCAACGTGAAGATAATCTTTCAGCATTTTTAGACGAGCGTCCGTATCGTCTAGGTGTGCAAACAGCCCCCCTGCTCAATCCCCATACGTCAGGATCACAGATAGTCAGCGCAAGAGTGAGAGAACAGTAAGCCGGGTAGCTTCTCAGCCATCTGCCAATAGCGTCCCTTGTATGAAATCAACTGGGCAAACCAACTGAGGAAGCATGTACCAGAAATTAAAAGACCCATTGTCCGCAGAAATCCGCGATATATATTTAAATATGCTTACATATAAAATCACAATTTAAATGACCGCTACGTGCTCGTGTTGACTCGGCGACGCCCAGAGCAGAAAGAACGCGCTCCGGCTGCTCCAACCGCGCCATGCGGGGAGTGAGAGAGACGGCAATATCTCACACTCTCTCCCCCCTTAAAGAAATTAAATGGGCGCGAGTGAGACCACTGACCTCCCTCCCTTCTATTAGTTATAGGTTATAGTACGTTCGGCTTATCCATGAGTCCGGCTTATCTATGATACGATTTTATTTTAAAAATTCGTATGATTTTTGGTCTCCGGCTAATACATGAGTCCGGCTTATAGACAAGAACTTAGGGTACTTGTTTTATTTTATTTTAATTTGGTGAATACTGTGTAATGCACCTGGGCTTGAAGTCTTGAAGTAATAGTGCAGCTATCAGTAATAATACTATTATTTATTTTATTGTTATTATTTATTAGTTTAAATATTATGCAATTTATTGATGGTAAAGTTGTTTAAAAAGTCACTTTAATATGTCAGTGGACAGAGATTGTTAACATTAACAGAAAGTGTAGTTGGTTCACAAAAAATATTTACTATTTATTACTTTTCTAAGACATGTTCAGTGCAATACAAGTTTTGACAAGCACCTCTGGATATTTTACTAAGTCTAAATGCCTCTTTGGATGGTTGAAAATATGTTGTCAAAATCATAGTTTAAGTTTTTGCAAAATTTGTTCAATAAAAAGGTTCTATATTTTGACTGCAACTGTCATGCAATGTGATTCCTTCTCTTCATTAGTGTCACCCCCTTGAAAACTATCACTTTATGGGGCCATGCAAACCTGTATTAATACTTGTGTGCACATTAAAATGTTTTTTTGTACAATGTACAATTCTCATAACAGTGGAATAGGTTATTCTTAGCCAGTCTACTGCAGTAATTGCAGTGGAAAATGTGGTTAACATTCACTCATACATGGGGGAAAAAAATACCGTCTAATACCGTGAAACCGGGATAATTTAGAAAAATACCGTGATATACAATTTTGGTCATACCGCCCACCCCTACCATACCTGTACATCTGGAAGTCCTGTCGACACTTAGCATTTTGGCTACATGAGCATTTCAGCGGGAGATTGCAGACTGGTCTGGGATTTCTCAGCCATCTAAGAGCTGCATACTATCTGGAGTACTTACCGGCATATTACCACTAATAGGGAATATTATCCAGTCCTTATATAGTGGGGAATGGCAAGTGGAAGTTAGTCGAGAGTTTTCCGAGCTGGCCATCCTACCCAGGGTCGTTGGTGCAATAGACTACTACACGCATTTATGCATCAAAGCTCCGTCCAATGATGCATTTGCATCTATGAATAGAAAACACTTCCATTTTATCAATGTGCAGTTTATATGTGATGCCCAATGGCCTGGCGGTATGCATGACAAGTTTCGTTCTATAGCACAGTTCCTTTGGAGGACATCTAGAACAATGAGCTGGGCAAGATGGCTGGGTTCTCTGTAAAAGTTTCTCCTATAGATTAAATTGTAAATATTCAAGAGGTATAAATAGATTAACTGTTTATATCCTTAGGGAATGGGGGTTACCAATTAAAAGAAATGCCTTATGACACCTCTAACAACCTACAGAAGCCACAGGAATGGGCATAAATAATGCACACGATCGAGCGCACCAATGTAATTTTGAAGGCACGATGGCTGGGCTTGGATACAAATGGAGACGCTCTTTTCTATTCACCTGAAAATGTGTGAAAAATATTAGCCTGCTGTGTTTTTACACAGTATAGCAATGAAGGAGGGATATCCATTGCCTAATATACCGAATGAACCTGGCTCACAATCAATTCTTGAAGAGCCAGCTGATGAAAACCCCAGTACAGCAGCAAATATGACACATCACCGAATAGTACGACGACTCTGAAGTAAACATGTCTTGTTATATTAAAAATGCTGGAGACACAAATTATTTGATAAATTACTTAGCATTTGGCACCATTTTGCAACACTTTGCGTAATTCACTCAGAGTCTGTCTACTGCTTATTTCTTTCAAACTGGTTTGTGTGTCTTTCAGAGTGAGGTACATTCCTTCGAGTGCTTGAATAAGTTGCTTTTGATTCGCGATAACTGCTTCTGTGAGCATTCACCTTCCTGAACATGTTGAGTGTTGGGCAGATGTCACACTTGAAGTCTCCATATGACAAGCAGAATCTCCTTGTTCATGTTAATAATAAAATTAATTAATGTTTCAGATCATCATTATTAAATAATGAAATAAGTCACTTAAAATTCACATTTGGTGACCGCTCCGTAGTCTGAGGCATGTTGTTGTCTCTTTTGGGAATAATGAGGTAATTTTTTGGCAAGCGGTTATCCGTTTCTGCATCTAATTTCAAATCAAACCATTTCCATTTTACTTCTTGATCAGTTCGCTCTACAGAAAACACTGAATTAACTGAATTCATTACCTCTTTGACTTGATTTTTTTTTTCCTTTGTTTTTTCGCTTTTGAAATTTTGACAGATCCTTGGCACATGTGGCAGCAAATCCTTATATGGTAAGATGTGGGGCATTGATGGGTGTGGAATATGGTTAATGAACAGAAATGTACAAGCGCCTGACAATTTACGATTGATTGGTATTTATGAACCTACGCAGGGGATCAAGAAATAATCGTGAACTCATTATTTTGTAAATGTGGCATAATATTTTAGTAAATTTGCGTTTTAAGCTCAAATGTTTTCATTAAATAACAAACACTTCACGAATGACCAATGTGTGTATCTTACAGGACTCTCTTACAGAATGGGTATAATTTTCCGTTTGTAAAACAATAGTTCCGTTGAGAACAATCCTACCAAACAGGTCTCTTCCTCTAAAATGAGCTCTGTCTTGGTGTTAGTTTGGCAATATGCAGTTTTCTAGCTATCTCCTTTAGGGCTTTTCGGTTTACTAATTTCAAGCTTTACGCAGGTTGCTTATGCTGTTGATTTTTAGATATTTGTGAAACCTTTTCTCAATATTTATTGTTTAGTAAGTCTTAGTTCCAACCTTACATTCACCAGTTTCTCATTTTTAGTTGAACAGATTTCTAGAGTACTAATTTTTGTATTGTGTGTCTTTTACCTAATCACAAAATGCTTAAATGGGGGGGGGGGGGGGGAATTTGCTGGAGGGGGATTCTTTCGCATGGAATGTTACTACTGCTCAAATATAATGCATTTTCAGTACCTTTTACAAATTCATTCCCAGCTGACAATTTATTCTACATGAAATAATAATAGATTTGTTTCTAGATGGATAGCCTCCCTCCTGCCAAAGTGTGAATTATTTGATAGATTTCTTCAAAAAATTCCAAGCATTAAAAAATCTTCATATAAGTCTCCCAAACACTGGGCATCCTTTGTATTGGCTGTACAAGGTGGTGTTTTTTATATGTTGCATGTTCTTGATGGAGCAGATGGTGAGACGTTTGTGTGATATTACAGTGAATGGTTTTATTTTGTGACATAAAGTAGGAATGATGTGTATGTTGGATTTTGCAAGCAGCACTAAAGACCCGCCCATTTTATCAAAGTACAGTAAATTCTCTCCAACTTGTACTATCGAGTATAAGGACATCTTTAATTTCCCCAGAATGCGAAGCAATTCTTACAGTGACCACCATGCAATAAAAACTTTTTATAATAAAACTGCTCAGTGTTCAGGAGTTGTGAGCCCTGAGAAGGACTGTAACAATATTAAATCAGTAAGATTTACTGTTAATTTTTATCATTTAGTAATTCTGCTCGGTGTGTAAGCATCACTCTTACTTTTATAATCAAGTAACTTCTTCTGGACTATGAAGTGGCTGAGGCAAATATTTTAAATACTGCATAAATATACACTTTTTGCAATAAACAAAATATTTATCTATAACACAAGGATAACTGAAGACAAATTTATGCAAGAGTGTGTGTGTGTGTGTATGTGTGTATATATATATATATATATATACAGTGGTGTGAAAAACTATTTGCCCCCTTCCTGATTTCTTATTCTTTTGCATGTTTGTCACACAAAATGTTTCTGATCATCAAACACATTTAACCATTAGTCAAATATAACAGAAGTAAACACAAAATGCAGTTTGTAAATGGTGGTTTTTATTATTTAGGGAGAAAAAAAATCCAAACCTACATGGCCCTGTGTGAAAAAGTAATTGCCCCCTGAACCTAATAACTGGTTGGGCCACCCTTAGCAGCAATAACTGCAATCAAGCGTTTGTGATAACTTGCAATGAGTCTTTTACAGCGCTCTGGAGGAATTTTGGCCCACTCATCTTTGCAAAATTGTTGTAATTCAGCTTTATTTGAGGGTTTTCTAGCATGAACCGCCTTTTTAAGGTCATGCCATAGCATCTCAATTGGATTCAGGTCAGGACTTTGACTAGGCCACTCCAAAGTCTTCATTTTGTTTTTCTTCAGCCATTCAGAGGTGGATTTGCTGGTGTGTTTTGGGTCATTGTCCTGTTGCTGCACCCAAGATCGCTTCAGCTTGAGTTGACGAACAGATGGCCAGACATTCTCCTTCAGGATTTTTTGGTAGACAGTAGAATTCATGGTTCCATCTATCACAGCAAGCCTTCCAGGTCCTGAAGCAGCAAAACAACCCCAGACCATCACACTACCACCACCATATTTTACTGTTGGTATGATGTTCTTTTTCTGAAATGCTGTGTTCCTTTTACGCCAGATGTAACGGGACATTTGCCTTCCAAAAAGTTCAACTTTTGACTCATCAGTCCACAAGGTATTTTCCCAAAAGTCCTGGCAATCATTGAGATGTTTCTTAGCAAAATTGAGACAAGCCCTAATGTTTTTTTTGCTTAACAGTGGTTTGCGTCTTGGAAATCTGCCATGCAGGCCATTTTTGCCCAGTCTCTTTCTTATGGTGGAGTCATGAACACTGACCTTAATTGAGGCAAGTGAGGCCTGCAGTTCTTTAGACGTTGTCCTGGGGTCTTTTGTGACCTCTCGGATGAGTCGTCTCTGCGCTCTTGGGGTAATTTTGGTCGGCCGGCCACTCCTGGGAAGGTTCACCACTGTTCCATGTTTTTGCCATTTGTGGATAATGGCTCTCACTGTGGTTCGCTGGAGTCCCAAAGCTTTAGAAATGGCTTTATAACCTTTGCCAGACAGATAGATCTCAATTACTTCTGTTCTCATTTGTTCCTGAATTTCTTTGGATCTTGGCATGATGTCTAGCTTTTGAGGTGCTTTTGGTCTATTTCTCTGTGTCAGGCAGCTCCTATTTAAGTGATTTCTTGATTGAAACAGGTGTGGCAGTAATCAGGCCTGGGGGTGGCTACGGAAATTGAACTCAGGTGTGATACACCACAGTCAGGTTATTTTTTAACAAGGGGGCAATTACTTTTTCACACAGGGCCATGTAGGTTTTGATTTTTTTTCTCCCTAAATAATAAACACCATCATTTAAAAACTGCATTTTGTGTTTACTTGTGTTATATTTGACTAATGGTTAAATGTGTTTGATGATCAGAAACATTTTGTGTGACAAACATGCAAAAGAATAAGAAATCAGGAAGGGGGCAAATAGTTTTTCACACCACTGTATATATATATATATATATATATATATATATATATATATATATACTAGCAAAATACCCGTGCTTCGCAGCGGAGAAGTAGTGTGTTAAAGAGGTTATGTAAACATATATATACATAAACATATATACTTATATACATATCTACATATATACATATATATATATATATATATATACATATAGACATCCACATATATATAAATATATCAACATATATATACACATACATACATACACACACACACATATATATATATATATATATATATATATATATATATATATATATATATATATATACATATATATATATATATATATATATATATATATATATATATACATAAATATATATATATACACATACAGACACATATATATATATATATATATACATATAGCAAAATACCCGCGCTTTGCAGCGGAGAAGTAGTGTGTTAAAGAGGTTATGTAAACATATATATATACATATACATATATATACATATCTACATATAGCAAAATACCCGCGCTTCGCAGCGGAGAAGTAGTGTGTTAAAGAGGTTATGTAACCATATATATACATAAACATATATACATATATATACATATCTACATATACACATATCTACATATACATATATATACATATACACATCCACATATACATATATATATACACTAGCAAAATACCCGCGCTTCGCAGCGGAGAAGTAGTGTGTTAAAGAGGTTATGAAAAAGTAAAGGAAACATTTTAAAAATAACGTAACATGATTGTCAATGTAATTGTGTTGTCATTGTTACGAGTGTTGCTGTCATCTATAATAATAAAAGGCAAAGCCCTCACTGACTGACTCACTCACTGACTGACTGACTGACTGACTCATCACTAATTCTCCAACTTCCCGTGTAGGTGGAAGGCTGAAATTTGGCAGGCTCATTCCTTACAGCTTACTTACAAAAGCTAGGCAGGTTTCATTTCGAAATTCAAAGCGTAATGGTCATAACTGGAACATATTTTTTGTCCATACACTGTAATGGAGGAGGCGGAGTCACGTATCGCGTCATCACGCCTCCTACGTAATCACGTGAACTAAAAACAAGGAAGACATTTACAGCACGAGTCACACGCGGGAACGAAGGTAAATGACGTTAATTTTTGACTCTTTTAATACTGTGTGAGCATACATATTAACACATGTGCAATTAAACGTGTGCATTTATGGGGTGATTTCTGAGGCTTAAAAGCTCACCTTTTATCAAACGCGGGAAGAAAGGTAACTGACGTTGTTCACTGTCTTTTAATACTGTGTAACCATACATATTAACACATGTCCAATTAAACGTGTGCATTTACGGGGTGATTTCTCAGGCTTAAAAGCTCGCCTTTTACTAAAAAGGTAAATGCAAAACTATTTTCAATCAGTTTATTGAAACGCTCCCGTTAAGGATTGCAATAACATATTCGCGAGATAAAAGAACGAAGTAGGGGGAAATGGAGGAACAGCCGCAAACAGCGAAGAGCAAAAAATTTATTAAACAATTGAGAACGGAGCGAGTTAAGCATACAAGCATGTTCATAAGGGAAACAAAGCATGGTGTAAAACGTAAGTTTAAATTAAGTTTATAGAAACGCTCCCGCTGCGGATTGCAATAACATATTCGCGAGATAAAACTTTAATGAGAAGACACGAGGTATAAACGAAGCACACACCGTGGCGCAACGTTAGGGGCAACAGTTTCAACCATTCTATGATCTGCTTCTCGCAACTGAAAGACGGCACATGGCGGATGTTAGCCGACTTGCTGACCGCAACGTTAGGGGCTTCAACTATGGCGCTGACGCAACATCTCAGTGCCAACACTTTGCACACTGTACTTAAAAGACACGCCCTCCTCACTGGACAGTTAAAAACACCAATCAAACTAACGATGACATCAAGTATTACCCAATCAAAAGTAGGAAAGGAGGCATCTTCATAAAATGCGTGTGGGATGATTTGCATGAGACGCTGCTTTAAAAAAAAAATGATACAAAAAATACGGGATAAATCCCGTCCAGTATTGATTCAAAACGGGACGCGCAATTTCATTCTCAAACGCGGCACAATTCCGTATTTTAAAGGACGGGTGGCAACCCTACAGTGCCAGGTAACCACCCATACAATCAGATTGTGATTCAGACTAGGAATGCAATGAATGTAATTACCCCGATCTACATACAAGTCGAAAGTCTTGCAACATTCAAAGATGATGGTTTGGGATAAGTACACCATACAACATAAAAGAGCTTATGAAGCCTTGAACCGAAAAAAGCAACATCTCAGAGATCGTAAAAAAAAAAAAAAGGAGGTAATGTCGTTTTACTCGCTGTACATTTTAGTCAAACATTACCAGTTATTCCACGAGGGAGACCAGCAGATGAACTCAACGCGTGTTTAAAATCCATGCTTCTCCCACGGTCGGTTATATGTCGCGTGTTCTCGGGTAGGTACACCAAAAAATGTATACATTTAAGCATGTAATGGGCAAAGAAAAAATTAGGTATACCCGAAGGCACTGCAGTAGTACTCAATGTAACTTTACTTCTTAAATGTTAATGTTTTACTGTTTAATAATTTATACGCTTCTTATATATTGTTCAAATTCTTTTATCAAAATACCAGTGACAGCGCAATGCACGATAACATGGAGTGAATACACCATACGCATCCGGCCACGGCCGCCCTGGTGTGCGCAGATAGGAGTTGATTCTAAAATAAAATAAACATAAAAAGAGTAATACATTCATCACCCATAAAGCGGATAGCAGACGTGACGTATTATATGTGTACCACATTTCAAGTCAATACGTGAAACGGTTTGCAAGCTACATGTGATTTAAAATCATGGACAGACCAACGAAAAGCCACGGTAGCAAATTATAGAAGAAGATTTTACTGTTTAATAATTTATATTTATATGAAATGTGCTTCTTATATATTACTTCATATTCTCATATGATAATGATGTTAATGTTGTTTATATTGATTTCTATGTTATTGTAAGTGCATCTATGTGTGTATATGTATGTATGTATGTGTATATAATATATAAAAAATATATATATAAAAAATATATGTGTATATGTATATATAATATATCTGTATATGTGTGTATATGTGTGTGTATATGTGTATATGTATATATATATGACAGCAACACTCATAACAATGACAACACAATTACATTGACAATCATGTTACGTTATTTTTAAAATGTTTCCTTTACTTTTTCATAACCTCTTTAACACACTACTTCTCCGCTGCGAAGCGCGGGTATTTTGCTAGTTATAGATATACAAATTTACATATCTACATATATCTATACTAATAAAAGGCAAAGCCCTCACTGACTCACTGACTGACTGACTGACTGACTCATCACTAATTCTCCAACTTCCCGTGTAGGTAGAAGGCTGAAATTTGGCAGGCTGATTCCTTACAGCTTACTTACAAAAGTTAGGCAGGTTTCATTTCGAAATTCTACGCGTAATGGTCATAACTGGAACTTGTTTGACTGACTCACTCATCACTAATTCTCCAACTTCCCGTGTAGGTAGAAGGCTGAAATTTGGCAGGCTGATTCCTTACAGCTTACTTACAAAAGTTAGGGAGGTTTCATTTCGAAATTCTACGCGTAATGGTCATAACTGGAACTTGTTTGACTGACTCACTCATCGCTAATTCTCCAACTTCCCGTGTAGGTAGAAGGCTGAAATTTGGCAGGCTCATTCCTTACAGCTTACTTACAAAAGTTAGGCAGGTTTCATTTCGAAATTCTACGCGTAATGGTCATAACTGGAACCTGTTTTTTGTCCATATACTCTAATGGAGGAGGTGGAGTCACATATTGCGTCATCACGTATTACGCCTCCTACGTAATCACGTGAACTGAAAACGAGGAAGAGTTTTACAGCACAAGTCAAACGCGGGAACGAAGGTAAATGACGTTAATTGTTGACTGTCTTTTAATACTGTGTAAGCATACATATTAACATGTGCAATTAAACGTGTGCATTTACGGGGTGATTTCTCAGGCTTAAAACCTCGCCTTTTATTAAAAAGGTAAATGCAAACTCTTTTCATTCTGAAGGGCACAAACCACGTTAGATTTCAGCCGTTAAACGCGCAAAAATGTCAGTACACCAGATAAATAAGCGCAACATATTATCAGTTGTACAATACATATAGAAATGTGTTAATCGTTAACTAAATATTATGGGATGGTGTTTTTCGACTCGTGCCTTGATTTAAACGATTGCATGTCTTGGTAGGTTTGCGTAGCTTATTGTCAATATCTTTACACCTCTTTTTAAGACTTAATTTAAAAAGGTTTTCTTTTCTTCTTAATTAAAATTTAAAAGCAATACTTCACCGCTGCGAAGCCCCTCTAGCGCTGACATCCAAGGTTCGATTACCGTAAGCGAGTGCAGTGAGTCTATACGCCTGATGAGCCAAGAATAAGGGGGAAAGACGTGTCGCGTAGTCTTTGCATTATTTGACAGTAAACTATTTTCATCCATTCTATGATCTGCTTCTCACAACTGAAGGCACCGTGGCTGATGTTACCTGACTTGCTGGCCAACCACAAGCGTTACCTGGTAGGTAACCAGCCACTCACTTCACTCCCTTACGGGAATCAAACCTTGGACGTCAGCGCTAGAGGTGAAGCCCCTAAAATTGCGCCAAGGCGTGTGGTTCGTTTATTTGACAGCATGTAGATCGGGGTAATTACATTCACGGCATTCGTATTCTGATTCACAATCTGATTGTATGGGTGGTTACCTACCAGGTAACGCTTATGGTTAGCCAGCAAGTCAGCTCGAAGTGATCACTCGAGTGAAGGCAGCTTCACAAAAAAACAAATCCTTAACAAACTGTTATTGGTATACTAGCAAAATACCTGCGCTTCGCAGCGGAGAAGTAGTGTGTTAAAGAGGTTATGAAAAAGTAAAGGAAACATTTTTAAAATAACGTAACATGATTGTCAATGTAATTGTGTTGTCATTGTTATGAGTGTTGCTGTCATATATATATATATATATATATATATATATATATATATATATATATATATATATATACACATATATATATATATACACATATATTATATATATATATATATATATATATATATATATACATATATTATATATATGTATATATATATACACACATATATATATATATATATATATATATATATATATATATATATATATATATATATATATATATATATATATATATATATATATATATATATATATACACACACACACATATATATATATATATATATATATATATATATATATATATATATATATATATATATATATATATATATACACATACATATATATATATATATATATATATATAATATACAGTGATCCCTCGCTATATCGCGCTTCGCCTTTCGCGGCTTCACTCCATCGCGGATTTTATATGTAAGCATATTTAAATATATATCGCGGATTTTTCGCTGCTTCGCAGGTTTCTGAGGACAATGGGTCTTTTAATTTCTGGTACATGCTTCCTCAGTTGGTTTGCCCAGTTGATTTCATACAAGGGGCGCTATTGGCAGATGGCTGAGAAGCTACCCAACTTACTTTTCTTTCTCTCTCTCTTGCGCTGACTATCTGTGATCCTGACGTAGGGGGTGTGAGCAGGGGGGCTGTTCGCACACCTAGACGATACGGACGCTAGTCTAAAAATGCTGAAAGATTATCTTCACGTTGCTACCTTCTGTGTGCAGCTTTTAAGTATGCTGCACGGTGCTTCACATACTTAAAAGCTCAAAGGGCACGTATTGATTTTTTTATCTGTCTCTCTCTATCTCTCTCTAACTCTCTCTCTCTCTCTGCTCCTGACGGAGGGGGTGTGAGCTGCCGCCTTCAACAGCTTTGTGCCGCGGTGCTTCGCATACTTACAAGCCAAACAGCCCTATTGAATTGTTTGCTCCTTTGAAGAGGAAGATATGTTTGCATTCTTTTAATTGTGAGACTGAACTGTCATCTCTGTCTTGTCATGGAGCACAGTTTAAACTTTTGAAAAAGAGACAAATGTTTGTTTGCAGTGTTTGAATAACGTTCCTGTCTCTCTACAACCTCCTGTGTTTCTGCGCAAATCTGTGACCCAAGCATGACAATATAAAAATAACCATATAAACATATGGTTTCTACTTCGCGGATTTTCTTATTTCGCGGGTGGCTCTGGAATGCAACCCCCGCGATGGAGGAGGGATTACTGTACATACACATATATATATATATATATATATATATATATATATATATATAAAATATATGTGTGTATATATCTATAATAATAAAAGGCAAAGTCCTCACTGACTGACTGACTCACTCACTCACTGACTGACTCATCACTAATTCTCCAACTTCCCGTGTAGGTGGAAGGCTGAAATTTGCCAGGCTCATTCCTTACAGCTTACTTACAAAAGTTAGGCAGGTTTCATTTCGAAATTCTACGCGTAATGGTCATAACTGGAACATATTTTTTGTCCATACACTGTAATGGAGGAGGCGGAGTCACGTATCGCGTCATCACGCCTCCTACATAATCACGTGAACTAAAAACAAGGAAGAGATTTACAGCACGAGTCAAACGCGGGAACGAAGGTAAATGACGTTAATTTTTGACTGTCTTTTAATACTGTGTAAGCATACATATTAACACATGTGCAATTAAACGTGTGCATTTACGGGGTGATTTCTCAGGCTTAAAAGCTCGCCTGTTATCAAACGCGGGAACAAAGGTAACTGACGTTGTTCACTGTCTTTTAATACTGTGTAACCATACATATTAACACATGTGCAATTAAACGTGTGCATTTACGGGGTGATTTCTCAGGCTTACAAGCTCGCCTTTTACTAAAAAGGTAAATGCAAAACTATTTTCAATCAGTTTAATGAAACGCTCCCGTTAAGGATTGCAATAACATATTCGCGAGATAAAAGAACGAAGTAGGGGGAAATGACGGAAGAGCCGCAAACAGCGAAGAGCAAAAAATTAATTAAACAATTGAGAAGGGAGCGAGTGAAGCATACAAGCATGTTCATAAGGGAAACAAAGCACGGTGTAAAACGTAAGTTTAAATTAAGTTTATAGAAACGCTCCCGCTGCGGATTGCAATAACATATTCGCGAGATAAAAGTTTAATGAGAAGACACGAGGTATAAACGAACCACACGCCGTGGCGCAACATTAGGGGCAACAGTTTCAACCATTCTGTGATCTGCTTCTCGCAACTGAAAGACGGCACATGGCGGATGTTAGCCGACTTGCTGACCGCAACATTAGGGGCTTCAACTCTGGCGCTGACGCCACATCTCAGTGCCAACACTTTGCAGACTCTACTTAAAAGACACGCCCTCCTCACTGGACAGTTAAAAAGACCAATCAAACTAACGATGACATCAAGTATTACCCAATCAAAAGTAGGAAAGGAGGCATCTTCATAAAATGCGTGTGGGATGATTTGCATGAGACGCTGCTTTAAAAAAAAATGATAAAAAAAATACGGGACAAATCCCGTCCAGTATTGATTCAAAACGGGACGCGCAATTTCATTCTCAAATGCGGCACGATTCCGTATTTTAAAGGACGGGTGGCAACCCTACAGTGCCAGGTAACCACCCATACAATTAGATTGTGATTCAGACTAGGAATGCAATGAATGTAATTACCCCGATCTACATACAAGTCGAAAGTCTTGCAACATTCAAAGATGATGGTTTGAGATAAGTACACCATACAACATAAAAGAGCTTATGAAGCCTTGAACCGAAAAAAGCAACATCTCAGAGATCGTAAAAAAAAAAAAAGGAGGTAATGTCGTTTTACTCGCTGTAGATTTTAGTCAAACATTACCAGTTATTCCACGAGGGAGACCAGCAGATGAACTCAACGCGTGTTTAAAATCCATGCTTCGCCCACGCTCGGTTATATGTCGCGTGTTCTCGGGTAGGTACACCAAAAAATGTATACATTTAAGCATGTAATGGGCAAACAAAAAATGAGGTATACCCGAAGGCACTGCAGTAGTACTTAATCTAACTTTACTTCTTAAATGTTAATGTTTTACTGTTTAATAATTTATACGCTTCTTATATGTTGTTCAAATTCTTTTATCAAAATACCAGTGACAGCGCAATGCACGATAACATGGAGTGAATACACCATACGCATCCGCCCACGGCCGCCCTGGTGTGCGCAGATACGAGTTGATTCTACAATAAAATAAAATAAAGATAAAAAGAGTAATACAATCATCACCCATAAAGCGGATAGCAGACGTGACGTACTATATGTGTACCAGATTTCAAGTCAATAGGTGAAACGGTTTGCGAGCTACAGGTGATTTAAAATCCTGGACTGACACACAAATTGCCACGGTATCAAATTACAGAAGAAGATTTTACTGTTTAATAATTTATATTTATATGAAATGTGCTTCTTATATATTACTTCATATTCTCATATGATAATGATGTTAATGTTTATATTGATTTCTATGTTATTGAAACTGCATGTATGTGTGTATATGTATGTGTATATATATATATATATATATATATATATATATATATACTAGCAAAATACCCGTGCTTCGCAGCAGAGAAGTAGTGTGTTAAAGAGGTTATGAAAAAAAAAGGAAACATTTTAAAAATAACGTAACATGATTGTCAATGTAATTGTGTTGTCATTGTTATAAGTGTTGCTGTCTTTTGTATATATATATATATATATAATATACACACACACATAAACATTTATATACATATACATATATATATACATATCTACATATACACATATCTACATATATATACACACATACATAAACACACACATAAGACTTATTGACTGAAATGGGCTTTCACGAAAAAAGTTAGGGCTTTGCTACAGGATACACCCTCCACAAGTTAACCAAGTAAAAATAAAATATATATTTCTGTTTTATTTAAACCTTTTAAGTTCATATGCATAGCCCCATTTGGCTGTTTAATTTTTTTTTTCTTTCTTCAGTAATATTTAATCTCCTTAAAGAAAAAGAACATATCCATTTTACTTTTTTTGTATCTCTGTAGTAATATTTTAGTGTAAAAGA